>NC_142713.1:1604653-1904653 GCF_055471065.1 Atractosteus spatula
GACAGACAGACAGACAGACTCAGAGCCCCGCCAGCGGCCCACACCCACACCTCTCGTGTCCCTACATGGCTGGGGGGAGGGGTGATCGAGGTCATTGCTGGAGCTCGGCTTGGGTGACCTTCACCCAGTTGGACAGTCCGGGCAGGAGCTCTGCTCTCCGCTCCCTGGTGCCGGCTGCGGTCTGCTCGCCCTCCGGACGCCCCAGCCCCCAACATCCGCCATCAGAGAGAGAGTCCCCGATTCTCTCTCGCCTTGAGCAGTCTCTGTGTCTGTCTCCGGTCCGGTCCGAGTCGAATCGCATTCAGTCCTACTGTCTGACTCTGGCCCGGTCCGAATCGAATCCAGTCTTACTGCCTGTCTCCAGCCCGGTCCGAGTCCAATCCAGCCCTGCTGTCTCTGTGTCTGTCTCCGGCCCGGTCCGAGTCCTCCCAGAATCCTCTGCTCCGGTCGTTGACGTGACTCAGTCGCCCGTGTGCGTGTGTGTGTGTGTGTGTGTGTGTGTGTGTGTGTGTGTGTGTGCGCGCCTGCGTCCAGCGGTGCGTCCGTACAGCGCCTCACCCTGTGGGGGGTGGACAGGACTCCCCTCGGGCAGCAGACATGACCGGGAGCCCCACCAGTCGCCCTGACGCCAGGGGCCCGTTACTGCCAAAACATCGAGGCCCCCACTTTCATCACTCGCGTTAACAATTATTAAAGAAGGGATCCCCCCGGGCCCCCCCTCCCCTCCTCCCCTCCTCCCACGTCCTCTCTCTCTCTCTCTCTCTCCCTCGTTAATCCCCACGCCGCTCTCTCTCTCTCTCTCTCCCCGCCTGTCTGAGCCGTGATGGATGAGCAGCAGTAAATCTGAAAGTCAGCAACTTCACATTCCAGCTGGCGTGAGGGAGGAAGGGGTGATGAGAGAAGAGCGATGGACTGAGACAGATGGACCTGAGAGAGAGAGAGGGGTCAATACACACACACACTGACTGGACACTCCAGTACATTAACACTGCACTGAGAGAGAGAGGGGTCAATACACACACACTGACTAGACACTCCAGTACATTAACACTGCACTGAGAGAGAGAGGGGTTCATACAGACACACTGACTGGACACTCCAGTACATTAACACTGCACTGAGAGAGAGGGGTTAATACAGACACACTGACTGGACACTCCAGTACATTAACACTGCACTGAGAGAGAGAGGGGTTCATACAGACACACTGACTGGACACTCCAGTACATTAACACTGCACTGAGAGAGAGAGGGGTTAATACACACACACACTGACTGGACACTCCAGTACATTAACACTGCACTGAGAGAGAGAGAGGTCAATACACACACACTGACTGGACACTCCAGTACATTAACACTGCACTGAGAGAGAGAGGGGTTCATACAGACACACTGACTGGACACTCCAGTACATTAACACTGCACTGAGAGAGAGAGAGGGGTTAATACACACACACTGACTGGACACTCCAGTACATTAACACTGCACTGAGAGAGAGAGGGGTTCATACAGACACACTGACTGGACACTCCAGTACATTAACACTGCACTGAGAGAGAGAGAGGGGTTAATACACACACACTGACTGGACACTACTTATTCAGAGTGTGCAAAATCCATCAAAACCATCTGGCTCAGTTAGTGATTAATTGGCCCCCCCAAATCTTGTCCAGCTGTGTCTGTGTGGCTTCAACAACATGGCTGGGCAGCTTGTTCCCCACCCCCACCACCCTCTGTGTAGAGTCGTGCTTCCATTTCTTAGTCTCAAATGTGCTTTCCTAGGGTTTCCTCCTTTGTCCTCTGGTTTGTCCTGCAGAACAGATATCTGTTTCAGAGCCTTTGCACATTTTGAGTGCTGGGATCAGGTCACCCCGTGACTAGAAGATCTTAATCTGTCAGTGTGGGCCGTTCCTCCAGGTCCTGTCAGGCCCCTGGTTCTGATGCTGGAGCTGGGCCGTCCAATCTGTAGCGTGTCAACAAAGATCGCACACCAGGCCTCTCAAGAGCCTTGTGTGTGTGTCCTGGTGTCCTGTCCAGGGTGTGTGTGTGTGTGTCCTATGATGGACTAGTGTCCTGTCCAGGGTGTGAGCGTGCGTGTGCGTGTGCGTGTGTGTGTGTCCTGTGATGGACTGGTGTCCTGTCCAGGGTGTGTGTGTGTCCTGTGATGGACTGGTGTCCTGTCCAGGGTGTGTGTGTGTGTGTCCTATGATGGACTGGCGTCCTGTCCAGGGTGCGTGCGTGCGTGCGTGCGTGCGTGCGTGTGTGTGTGTGTGTGTCCTGTGATGGACTGGCGTCCTGTCCAGGGTGTGTGTGTCCTGTGATGGACTGGCGTCCTGTCCAGGGTGTGTGTGTGTCCTGTGATGGACTGGCGTCCTGTCCAGGGTGTGTGTGTGTGTCCTATGATGGACTGGCGTCCTGTCCAAGGCGTACCCGTTGCTTGCTGGGATAGACCCTGACTCCCCCCTGACCCCTTGCTGGAAGAAGCCGTTAGCGAGCAGCTGGAGGGAGTGCTGTTTGATGGCGTCAACCTGGAAGCTCCCGAAGGCCACTAGTCCTCCTGCAACAGCTCTTCTCGCGCCCTGGGGATGAGGGTCTAATCCCCATCGCCGATAACTACCCCCAGTAACAGGTGACATCCAAGAGACCCTCCTGCGCCCCAATATATATATCCACCAACAGACGTGTTAGTCACGGCTTGAGCATCTGAGTCAGGCCCTGCACAATGCTCAGAAATGTGGGACCGGCCAGAGCTCACAACCGGTGTTGTGTTACTGATGGATTATCTCTGTCAGCAGATGATCAGTTTATAGGTGTACAAGCTCTGCTTCAAGCATAGGCCCCCTCAAAAGAGATTCTGCGAATTGTCCACGAGTACAGTAAGGCGCACATATATACATGACGTGTGTGTGCTGGATATATGTGCTGTGTGTATTAACGTGTAAATATAGCAGTGCGGTATGTCAGAAGAGAAACCCGAATCTTTGTCATCATGTACTGGTTAATCTGTGTACAACACTTCTCGCTCTTACACACACATCCTGTGTCATTCCTCCACTGCATTTAACACTCAGCATATCAACACTGCACTGAGAGAGAGAGGGGTTAATACAGACACACTGACTGGACACTCCAGTACATCAACACTGCACTGAGAGAGAGAGGGGTTAATACAGACACACTGACTGGACACTCCAGTACATTAACACTGCACTGAGAGAGAGAGGGGTTAATACAGACACACTGACTGGACACTCCAGTACACTAACACTGCACTGAGAGAGAGAGGGGTTAATACAGACACACTGACTGGACACTCCAGTACATTAACACTGCACTGAGAGAGAGAGGGGTTCGTACAGACACACTGACTGGACACTCCAGTACATAAACACTGCACTGAGAGAGAGAGGGGTTAATACACACACACTGACTGGACACTCCAGTACATAAACACTGCACCGAGAGAGATGTTATAATTCTTTACTATAAATATAACAGATGCCCAGGAGAACATTTATAAAACAGGGGTTGTGTTCCTGCAGTGGAGTTGCTCTGCTTTCAACTGTAAAAGTTCTTGAAATCACAGTGTGGGTTTAACCTAATCTACTGCAGTAAGGTTAGTATAGATCTAGTATAGATCCTGTGGGTGTGAAAATGTCTGTGCTCTTTAAGGTGTGGGTGTTTCTCTGCTCATCTGTTTATCTCATCTGTACACTTACGTCTCTGTTTATCTAGTGAAAGCACCAGTTTATGATCCTAATGCACCTGAACCCCAAACCCGAGAGGAACTCCTAAAATGTAAGGAAAATATTTTATTCATAAAAAACTGAGAAACTGCAAATGGGATACATGTGGCTCTAGGATCTATATCAATCTGTTTATCTCTAGGATCTATGATAGGTTCTGTATTTATCTCAGTGTGTTTGAGGTGTGTCTCTGGGGTCTATATTAGGGTCTGTATTAATCTGTGTGTTTGAGGTGTGTATCTAGGGTCTATATTAGGGTCTGTATTAATCTGTGTGTGTGAGGTGTGTCTCTAGGGTCTATATTAGAGTCTGTATTAATCTGTGTGAGGTTTCTTCTGCCCAACCATGTTCCTATGTCACCTATTTTATTGCTCTTGCTCTCAGATTTTATTCCACTGACCCTTGATGACAGGACAGCCCAGAAGTACCTGTGGATTTCAGAAGAATCACGTCGAGTTTCCCGTCGCACAGAAGAGACCTGCCCGTATCGGGAGTTGCCTGAGAGATTTGAGCACTGTCCACAGGTGACTTTATCATTGCCCATCAGAGCACACTACTTTCTGTTGAATTAACAGAAGTGCAGTGTTAATGTACTGGAGTGTCCAGTCAGTGTGTCTGTATTAACCCCTCTCTCTCTCAGTGCAGTGTTAATGTACTGGAGTGTCCAGTCAGTGTGTCTGTATTAACCCCTCTCTCTCTCAGTGCAGTGTTAATGTACTGGAGTGTCCAGTCAGTGTGTCTGTATTAACCCCTCTCTCTCTCAGTGCAGTGTTAATGTACTGGAGTGTCCAGTCAGTGTGTCTGTATTAACCCCTCTCTCTCTCAGTGCGGTGTTAATGTACTGGAGTGTCCAGTCAGTGTGTCTGTATTAACCCCTCTCTCTCTCAGTGCAGTGTTTATGTACTGGAGTGTCCAGTCAGTGTGTCTGTATTAACCCCTCTCTCTCTCAGTGCAGTGTTAATGTACTGGAGTATCCAGTCAGTGTGTCTGTATTAACCCCCCTCTCTCTCAGTGCAGTGTTAATGTACTGGAGTGTCCAGTCAGTGTGTGTGTATTAACCCCTCTCTCTCCTGCTGTCCAGGTTCTGTGCCGGGAGGGTCTCTCCGGCCTGCGGTGTTACTGGGAGGTGGAGTGGTCCGGCTGGGTGGTCCTGGGGGTGACGTACGAGGCGATCGGCAGGAAGGGCGAGAACGGCGCCTGCGGGCTGGGCGAGAACCGGCACTCCTGGGGTCTGGGCTGGGCCGGGTCCGAGTACCAGGCCTGGCACGACGCCGAGCACTGCGACATCTCCGGCACCCCCGGCAGCCACGTGCTGGGGGTGTACCTGGACCAGCCCGCCGGGGTGCTGTCCTTCTACTGCCTGAAGGGCGGCGACGGAGAGGAGGAGGGGGGCGAGGCCGAGACGAGGGCCGTGCTGCTGCACAAGTTCAAGACCCCCTTCACCGACCCCCTGTACCCCGTCTTCTGGGTGGGGCGCAACTCCCACTGCCTGATTCGGCGCATCTAGGCTCCGAGCGGCTCCGGGCGGGGGGGGGGGTGAGGAGGAGGGAGGAGAGGAAGAGCTCCGGGCCGCGCCTCTCGGGATTTGACCTCCCTCCGTCCTCGTCATCCTCACCGCCGTCTTCGTCACCCCCCCGCCCTCCGCTCTGTCTTTGACTGGTGTGTCCTCGCAGTAATTAAGATTCGGAATCATTAAAGATTTTGTCCCTTGGATGGTTCTTGTTCCTCACTGTCGTCATGCTGTGACTCAAGAGTGTGACCCCCCCCCCCCACCCAACTCTCGCACCCGCGACTCTGTGAAATAAAGCCCTGCCTCCCTGTCTGTGTGTGTCCACTCCTCTGACCGGCGGTCTGTTGTCCGGCCGTGCGTGTTCGAACAGGTCATAGGTCACCCACACAGAACAGGATTCTGATCTCCCTGCTGGAGACGGTCGCGTGCTCCGCCGGTCCCCGAGTCCTTGGGACAGCCAGTGCCGGTGAGTTCGCTGTGGATGTGTGGCGCCATCTAGTCACTGACACTGAAACTGCGGCTCTATCTGAGTTCGTGTGCCAGTCGTGTTTCGATGTGTTTGCTAGGACTACAGATAACACACTAAACCCTGTCGCCTTTCTCTAATGAGCTTACAACACAGCTATGAAATCATTCATTTAAAATTTCTACAATTTTGGTCGATGGCTTTATGTGCGCCCCTAATTTTCTTCCTAAGATGAAGTCAATGCTTCTTCAATACTAAAGGTTGAAAGGGCATGTAAAAAACTCTTCTTTACACAGAGGGTGGTGGGGGCGTGGAACAAGCTGCCCAGCCGTGTTGTTGAAGCCGGTACCCTGGCTTCTCTCTAGACACAGCTGGGTGAGCTCCTCCAGTCAGGACAGGAGGCTCTTCTGTACACAGAGAGTGGTGGGAGTGGGGAACACGCTGGATGAGATCCTGGGGTCAATTAACTACTGATTGCCAAATGGCCAGATGGGTCGAAGGACCTCTCGTT
This sequence comes from Atractosteus spatula, assembly GCF_055471065.1. Taxonomy (NCBI): domain Eukaryota; kingdom Metazoa; phylum Chordata; class Actinopteri; order Semionotiformes; family Lepisosteidae; genus Atractosteus; species Atractosteus spatula. The sequence goes on from NC_142713.1 coordinate 1,610,891, forward strand.
TGTGGCCCTCTCTTGGCCTCGACGTTCGATTCTGAGCTGTGAAACCAGGCTCCATCTCTCGGTTCCATACCCCCAGCTGGACCCCCTGTGGGGAAGAGGCTGGGTGCTCGCTCCCCATTCCCAGAATGCTCTGGGGTGCTCGGGCTGCTGCCTTATGGCCATGATACACGACGTGGACTCTGAGGAATGTCAAGTTCAGGCTCAGCTGTATTATTACTGAGAGACAGGCTCACTGTCTGTTCCTCAGGCTGGGACAGGAGATCACACACTGTATTATTATTATTGAGAGACAGGCTCACTGTCTGTTCCTCAGGCTGGGACAGGAGATCACACACTGTATTATTATTATTGAGAGACAGAATCACTGTCTGTTCCTCAGGCTGGGACAGGAGATCACACACTGTATTATTATTATTGAGAGACAGGCTCACTGTCTGTTCCTCAGGCTGGGACAGGAAGTCACACACTGTATTATTATTGAGAGACAGGCTCACTGTCTGTTCCTCAGGCTGGGACAGGAGATCACACACTGTATTATTATTATTGAGAGACAGGCTCACTGTCTGTTCCTCAGGCTGGGACAGGAGATCACACACTGTATTATTATTATTGAGAGACAGGCTCACTGTCTGTTCCTCAGGCTGGGACAGGAAGTCACACACTGTATTATTATTGAGAGACAGGCTCACTGTCTGTTCCTCAGGCTGGGACAGGAGATCTCACACTGTATTATTATTATTGAGAGACAGACTCACTGTCTGTTCCTCAGGCTGGGACAGGAGATCACACACTGTATTATTATTGAGAGACAGGCTCACTGTATGTTCCTCAGGCTGGGACAGGAGATCTCACACTGTATTATTATTATTGAGAGACAGACTCACTGTCTGTTCCTCAGGCTGGGACAGGAGATCACACACTGTATTATTATTGAGAGACAGGCTCACTGTCTGTTCCTCAGGCTGGGACAGGAGATCTCACAATGTATTATTATTATTGAGAGACAGGCTCACTCTCTGTTCCTCAGGCTGGGACAGGAGATCACACACTGTATTATTATTATTATTATTATTATTGTTATTATTATTATTATTATTATTATTAATGAGAGGCAGGCTCTCAGTCTCGGTTTCTCAGGCTGTGATGACAAGAGGTCACACACTCGACTTCAGCTCTATTGAATTAGGGCAAAGGGCATTGAATCAGGAGTAATTTTCCAATATTAGAATATTTGGACCAAACAATAATGCAAAGCAGGAAATGGACTGCAATTCCCGGCGTTCTCTGTCAGCTACGCGCCTGCGCAGATGATCCGCGTTGTGCGCGATGCAGGCCGTCAGGGTCAGCAGCGCTGATTCCCAGGCGCTCCAAGCAGGGAAGGATCTTTCCTATAAGACAACGATGGTGTTTGCTCCTGACGCCGTGAGTTAAAGGACAGAAACGGGTCAGGCCCAGCTCTCCAGGTCCAGTCGCCGCTCATCCGAACCGGTGAGTGAAACCGGAACCCGTCCAGCTTCTCGGCTGCTACCATGTCAGTTCCTGACCCAGACAGACGCTGCTCCCACCACCGACTCTCCCGGTCGGCATCTCAGGGCTGAGACGGAGTGTTTTGTAACAACACAAATTTGGGGTGTGTGTTGGTGGTGAAAGTGGGGTCCTCTAACTCCTCTCGATAAGCCTTGCAGATAATATATCCGACCTGCCCTGGTACTGCTGTCTGTATCGATCCAAGCAGGGCTGACGACGAGAGCGACGATTTACAGTTTGGCTACAGCAGTAATAGTTCACGACACGGACAGTTCCGTCGACCGACATAGACACAGACACAGGCGCTTTCATTCCCACACGGCTCTTACTGTAGCAACTTCGGGGGGGGGCACTGGCGTCTCACGAAGAGATTAATAGTATCATTAACAACGTCGAGTATTTCTCTGTCATCTGGTGGGCTTCTGTGAGATAAATCGTGACCGGATTACCTAGAAACGCTCAGCGTTATTGACGTGATATTGTAACGGGGCGGCGAGGTTTATAATGTACCCCGGAAGACAGTGGGGAAAAGATGTCACTCTTAATAATAGAGGAGCTGGTTGGTGTGTTGTTGTGGACCGCTGTATTTCAGTGGAGCTAGTTTGCATTAATTAATCTCTTCCTTGTCGGGGGGGGGGGGGGTTAATGAGTGTTTATAGGCTGAGATAGAAGATTCCACAGGCGTACACACTGCCTAGTCACTGTCTTCTTACCTCCTTAGTTAACCTAAAATGCTCCCCCAATATTCGGTGTCTGGCCATTTCATTAGGACACGTATCTAATGGGTGGCATGTTGAATAACGTGGACACTTAAGGAGGACCTGTGCATACACTCATTGTTAGAGTTGCTTTCCAAAGTCTCCTTCTCCTGTGTGTCTCTCCCCCAGGAGCTGTAGAGACCAGTGCTCTCCCTGACACTGGGGACAGGGTTCCAGTCTGATCAGAGCTGTTATTAAAGTCTCTTCTCCTGTGTGTCTCTCCCCCAGGAGCTGTAGAGACCAGCGCTCTCCCTGACACTGGGGACAGGGCTCCAGTCTGATCAGAGCTGTTATTAAAGTCTCTTCTCCTGTGTGTCTCTCCCCCAGGAGCTGTAAAGACCAGCGCTCTCCCTGACACTGGGGACAGGGCTCCAGTCTGATCAGAGCTGTTATTAAAGTCTCTTCTCCTGTGTGTCTCTCCCCCAGGAGCTGTAGAGACCAGCGCTCTCCCTGACACTGGGGACAGGGCTCCACTGAGCTGCAGCACTGTGAGCAGGAGTGGGGCTCCAGTCTGAGGCAGGACACAGAGCCCACAGCTCCTGAAGACAGACAGGGGCTCCCTGAGCAGCACAGGAGCAGACAGAGTGAGGAGGAGCTCAGAGGACCAGAGTCTGTCCACATGGCAGAGCCAGAGGCTGAGTGTGCACCTCCAGATCCCACCACACTGGGGACAGACCCAGCGAGCTTCACTCCTCTGTGTGTGAAGAGCGACCCGGATCTGGACTCTACCCACGCTGCGGATCTCCTGAAGCCTCTCGGCGCTGAAGAGCTGAACTTGGAGCCGAGCCTGAGGTCGACGCAGATCAAGAAGGAGACCGCCGGACCGGACGGCATCAAGACCGAAGAGCAGAGCGACTCCGGGTCCTTCGGCGGAGCAGAGCTGACCTCCGTTAAGACAGAAGACGAGCCCCTTCCGGTGTCTGAACGCGTGAAAGACGAGGAAGAAGAAGAAGAAGAAGAAGAAGAAGAAGACAGGGGCGAACCGCAACCCGCTCGGGCCGTCGAACCCGGGACCGAGCGGCTCGAGGACCAGGGGAGCCCCCCGTCACGGCGCAGCCCCGGGCCGCCCAGCGCGGCGGAGTCCACCCGGGACGCGGAGGGGCGCTATCACTGCACCCGCTGCGGCAGGACCTTCAACCACGCGGGGAACTGCAAGAAGCACCAGCGCGTCCACACGGGCGAGCGGCCCTACGCCTGCCCCCAGTGCGGCAAGAGCTTCCGCTTCATCGGCAACTTCAAGAAGCACCGGCGCGTCCACACGGGCGAGCGGCCCTACGCCTGCCCCCAGTGCGGCAAGAGCTTCAATCAGTCGGGGGCCCTGAAGGACCACCAGCGCATCCACACCGGGGAGCGGCCCTACTGCTGCGCCCAGTGCGGGAAGAGGTTCAACCACCCGGGGCACCTGAAACACCACAAGCTCACACACACGGGCCAGCGGCCGTACGCCTGCGCCCAGTGCGGGAAGAGCTTCAACCACTCGGGGCACCTGACCTACCACCGGCGCACGCACACGGGGGAGAGGCCCTACTCCTGCGCCCAGTGCGGGAAGAGCTTCAGTCACACGGGGCACCTGACCTACCACCAGCGCACGCACACGGGGGAGAGGCCCTACTGCTGCACCCGGTGCGGGAAGGGGTTCATCCACGCGGGGGACCTGAAGAGGCACCAGTCGGTTCACGCGAGAGAGAGGAGAGAGGGGGGCGGGGTTAGCTCCGGCCCCCCGATGGGGGTGTCGTAGAGACGCCGGACACCTCCGGGCCTGCAGCCAGCCCGCGGCTGCTTGCCTTACCCAAACAAAGGGAAGGAAATGGTGACAAATTAGTTCACCTGTTAGTTTTATTCTGCGCCCCCTGACCAGGAATTGCCCGCTGGGAAGAGTGAGGAAGTGTGGCCCTGCACCCCATCCCCCCCTCCCTTTGAGGGAGCCAATCACCGATCATCTGTTAACACGTCACGTGTAACTCCAAGCCCCACCCCCCCCGTAATAGGCTAGGGTGATATTGGAAGATGTTGGTGCATCTCTCTCCAACAGCATGGCATGCCTGCAGGTACCTTAGGTGGCCACAGTGGGGGGCTTTGCCAAACCGATCCCATCGTACCCTGGGCAGCGCTCAGCCAATCGTGTGCAATGGCTCGGGGGAACCCTGGTCACGTGACCCAGGCTCACATCCGTGATTATGGAGCTCAGCCTGCACTCGAGCAAGTGCCTGGACCACCTGCTCTCGAGACAACCCCCCTGATGGAGATGCATGCTGAAGTTTAATCTACAGCCGGACTCCTCTCCTGTACTGGACACTGATCACACAGGAGAGAGTGTTTAATCTACAGCTGGACACTGATCACACAGCAGAGAGTGTTTAATCTACAGCTGGACTCCTCTACTGTACTGGACACTGATCACACAGGAGAGAGTGTTTAATCTACAGCTGGACACTGATCACACAGGAGAGAGTGTTTAATCTACAGCTGGACTCCTCTACTGTACTGCATGATGGTCTTATTGTACATGGGTGCATCAGAACTTACTATATGTATTGTAACTGACATTCATGTCTTTATTTATACTTTCATTGTTTCCTCATTGAGCAGTAAAGTTATTTAATCCAGTAAGTGTAGTTATGGTGTGGGGCCATTGTGCTAAGTGGGGAGGGTCGCAGGGGGGCTGGAGTCGATCCCAGGAAGCAATGGGCACAAGGTGGGGTACCCCTTGGACGGGACGCCAAATCATCACAGGACAGACACACACAAACACACACTCGCACCAGAGCCAGTTTTCCCAGTAGACAACCCACCAGCCTGTCTGTGGACTGTGGGAGGAAATCCCTGTGAACACAGGGAGAACACGCAAACTCCACACAGACAGCACCCCAGGGACTGAGCCCGGGGCCCTGGCACTGTGAGGCAGCAGGGCTCAGCCCTGTGCCAGCCCTGTACGTGTAACTGATCTCATAATACATGTTATTTTAAACCCGACTTTCCTCGCGCTTGAACCTCGTCTTCCTTAGCACATTAAATATACACCCTATGCTGCTGCTGCTGCTGCTGTTTTTAAATCTCGCCTCGAAACTCGTTTCCCACGACCTTGATTCTTAACCTATTTCTTTTCGTTTCACATTTGCACGTGCTTTTCTCCCCGTTGTCTGTACGTTTCGACGGATGATAGATGTGGAGTGCCTTGAGGATGCTCTGGGTGGACGTGGACGGGGGGGGGGGTGGGGGCTACGTGATTATACAAATGGATTTCGTCCGGGGTTTCTGCCCCGATAGTGCTTCTAGTGCCGCAGAAGAAGAAAGACTACAATTCCCGACATGCTGTGTGAGCGCCGCGCCTGCGCAGACGGCCGGTAATGTTTGGTGAGGGAGAGAGGCTCCGTGTGCTGTGCGGCCCAGGCCGTCAGTCATGGTTGCTTATGTCCCAGGTCCAGGCGCTCCGAGCGGGGAGGTTCGGGTACTGGCTCCGAGGCCCAGCCGGGGTGTGCGCGACCGGCCCCGTGAGGTAAGAGAGGCAGACGGGTCCAGCCCAACGCGTCTGCTGCAGAAGGCGGCAGCCGCCCCTCGCCCTCGCACCGGTGAGTGAAACCCTCCTACCTCCGTCCGTCCGTCCGTCCCTCCGTCCGTCGTGCCCGAACCTGGCCCGGGCGGACGTGTCGCGCACCGCGGCGCCGCCTCCGGAGCCGGGAGGGAGTCGCGCGTCGGCGTTGCTAGGCGCCCGGTCTCCGGGGAAGGGCGTCAGGCGGCGCGGCGTGCAATTGCGTAGCTTCCGGTCTGCGTCACCACGGGCGGAAGTCCCTTTCCTAGCTTCTCAAGCGGGCGGGCTGTTCCCCCCCCTCTGGTGTTGACGATAGACAGGCGCTCGGCTCACCAGCCCGCATGTCATAAGGAGTGCGGTGGTCAGCGTTAAATGCCCCCGCCGGGTTTCAGCCTCTCGAATTTACACCGAAGCCTCTCGAAAATCGTTTTTGGTGTTACCACCAGTGTTTGCTAGGCCTCGTATTCCACTGTCATAAGCAAACCTACACGTATTCATGCGCTTATTTCTATTGAAGAGTAAAGTTTTATTTGAAGTCCTGTATTTTTTTAAAGACATGGAGAGTTTTCTAAGTCCGATTTCCATTATTATTTTATGTTTTGTGCCTGAGAGTTAATGGCGCTTGACACCTGTATTTTAAGAGCACTGGTTTGTGTGTTGATGTGGACAGCCGTATGTCAGTGACACTGGTTTGTGTGTTGATGTGGACAGCCGTATGTCAGTGACACTGGTTTGTGTGTTGATGTGGACAGCCGTATGTCAGTGACACTGGTTTGTGTGTTGATGTGGACAGCGACATTTCAAAGGCACTGGTTTGTGTGTTGATGTGGACAGCGGTATGTCAGTGACACTGGTTTGTGTGTTGATGTGGACAGCGGTATGTCAGTGGCACTGGTTTCCATTAATTAATTACTTCTTCGTGGGGGTGGGGGGATTCATCAGTGTTTACTGGCTGAGATAGAAGTGTGAAGATTCCACAGGTGTACACACTGCCTAGTCACTGCACTACAATCTAACTTCCTAACTTCCATTATAAAACTTTTTGCTGTGAACCTAAAATATGGTCCCCCAATATTCAGTGTCTGGTCACTTTATTAGGACCCATTCATAATGTGCAACACATTGGATAACATGGACACTCATCAGAGCTGCTTTCCAAAGTCTCTTCTCCTGTGTGTCTCTTCCCCAGGAGCTGTAGAGACCAGCGCTCTCCCTGACACTGGGGACAGGGCTCCAGTCTGATCAGAGCTGTTATTAAAGTCTCTTCTCCTGTGTGTCTCTTCCCCAGGAGCTGTAGAGACCAGCGCTCTCCCTGACACTGGGGACAGGGCTCCAGTCTGATCAGAGCTGTTATTAAAGTCTCTTCTCCTGTGTGTCTCTCCCCCAGGAGCTGTAGAGACCAGCGCTCTCCCTGACACTGGGGACAGGGCTCCAGCCTGATCAGAGCTGTTATTAAAGTCTCTTCTCCTGTGTGTCTCTCCCCCAGGAGCTGTAGAGACCAGTGCTCTCCCTGACACTGGGGACAGGGCTCCAGCCTGATCAGAGCTGTTATTAAAGTCTCTTCTCCTGTGTGTCTCTCCCCCAGGAGCTGTAGAGACCAGCGCTCTCCCTGACACTGGGGACAGGGCTCCAGTCTGATCAGAGCCGTTATGAAAACATCAGTGTGGTTAATAATCAAAGTGTGACTCATCATTTCTCATCATGGTAATTTATTAAATATTGCATGAAGCTTAAAATCATGTTGGTGGAGAGAATTCTTCAAAATGTCTGAATGTGGAGAAACTCAAAGGCCTTAAGAGGTTCTTGGGCTCCATGGAGATTTTGGCAGCGTTGTGTCAGTAGGAAGCTGATGTATAACTTTAGGTTACAAAGGTTATATACACAGGTTACAAACCCATGCGTGTCTGTGTATCAGCACACCAGAGCTGTAAAAGAGAGGATTTTTATAGCATCATGGTACCCACCTTCTAAGGGAGTAATGTGTTTCGTACCAGAAGTTGTGGAAGCTGTCGCACAGTCTCGATATAAATTAAGAACTATGAACAAATTTAAATGTTATTTCTATAGCCTTATTTATAAGGCGCTATCAGTAATATAAGATCTCCTGTGTCCAGCTAATTCCTTTACTAAATATACCCGGACAAATATGAAACCTCTACATTATGTATATATTACATTATCAATATAATACAAGTGGTTAAGCAAAATAAATTAGAAATATTTTCGTGTATCTTTTACATGTCGTAGTAAATTCCTTCTATCAGTAAATCGCCCAGCACAGGAAGAGCTGGAGAGCCAGGGGGCGTGGTCTTCTCTCCTCGCAGGGCGGGACTTCCTGTCTCGAGCCAGTGGGGCTGTGCGGGGTCTCACCTGCAGGTCCGTCCCGCTGGAAGAACAAGTCTCCCTCCGTCAGGAGAACCGGACTCCCTGACCCGCCCTGAGCGGGTCCCTGCTGGGCCGGTGAGTCACGCTGAGTCTGAGTCCGTCTGTTGACATCTGAGCTCATTTCTGACCGCAGCCTGCGGGCTGCTCCCCAGATGTGTGACTTTCTGAGCCCGCTGTCTGCGCTGTGTCCTCTCGCCCTGAGCACAGGGTGCAGGTGCTGATCCTGCTGGAACTGTGGTTCCGCTGGGCGCACAGTGCCCACCCGGACCCGGACCCGGACCCGGACCCGATCAGCGCCCGTTACTATGGCTACCATAAAGCGCTCACCGGAAGCCGGAAGTGCGCTGGAGATGTTCGTGTCCGTCAGTAATTCTACAAACACGATATCAAACTGAGACCCCAAAGGTTGAAAGAATAGGGGAAATTCCGGATATTTTATACGATTTAGAAATTTCTCCTGTACGGCGTTTTATAGATTAAACAAAGATGGCTGAAGCAACCCGAGCTCTGGTTTGCGGTGGTTCTGGTTCGAAACGTTGTTTCCTTCAGTAAGAGGGGAGTCCAGTGACGAGCACAGAGAGAGGTGTTATCAGTGTCTTCATGCTTCACCGCTGTTTATATTGAGCCCCTGCAGTGGGAGTGAAGAGAAAACAGTGTCCTGTTGTTTCTGTCACGTCCCCTGGACTGTCAGCCTGCTCCTGTGTCTGGGACCCAAATCTTTTTAATAATTGTGTTCAGTGTAAGAAGACTCTGCTAAGCTCTTTTGGTCACATGTTTCATACATTTTCTTCTTGAAAGAAAAATTCTACCAAATACTAACTTGTACATTGAATGTGTCCTGAGATTAGTAGGGCATTGTATTAATTTAACATAAATAATACAGACACTAACACATCTGAAATATCTTTATTGAGATAAATGTGGTAAAGAAAGTTTGACTAAGTTAAATAAAATCTGGTTATGAAAGTTAAACAGCAAGAGAGAAATATTTAACAGACAAAAATGTCCATTCTCAGAGCAGGTGAATAAAGTCTCTTCTCCTGTGTGTCTCTTCCCCAGGAGCTGTAGAGACCAGCGCTCTCCCTGACACTGGGGACAGGGCTCCAGTCTGATCAGAGCTGTTATTAAAGTCTCTTCTCCTGTGTGTCTCTCCCCCAGGAGCTGTAGAGACCAGCACTCTCCCTGACACTGGGGACAGGGCTCCACTGAGCTGCAGCACTGTGAGCAGGAGTGGGGCTCCAGTCTGAGGCAGGACACAGAGCCCACAGCTCCTGAAGACAGACAGGGGCTCCCTGAGCAGCACAGGACCAGACAGAGTGAGGAGGAGCTCAGAGGACCAGAGTCTGTCCACATGGCAGAGCCAGAGACAGGCTGTGTTACACAAGGACTCAGTGTGTCAGGGTGTTCTCTGTGTGTGAAGGGTGAGCTGGGAACTCAGGATGCAGTAGGATGTGGTTGTGTTGAACACAAACTCCAGATACTGGAATCTAAGAGTTTTAAAACAGAACCTCAGTGTGAGACACAAGGATTTGATGCTCAAGAATCTCATGAATCCTGTTCAGATATTGTGTCTCCCAGAGTGAAGAGTGAAAGTGATCTGGACTCCAGCTACACTGCAGATCTGTCCAGGATTCAGTCCCTTAGCACTGCAGCACTGGATACTGAGTCCCATCAGGAGTCTGACCAGATTAAAACAGAAACCACTGGATTAATGAACATCCAAACAGGAAAAGGAAAGAATCTTGAACAGATTCACACAGGAGAGAGACCATTCTGCTGTGGATTGTGTGGAAAGAGTTTTAGTCGGGCAGGACACCTCAGGCGTCATGAACAGATTCACACAGGAGAGAGACCATACTGCTGTGAACAGTGTGGGATGAGTTTTAAGCAGTCAGGAGACCTCAAGAGTCATGAACGGATTCACACGGGAGAGAGACCGTACTGCTGTGAACAGTGTGGGATGAGTTTTAAGCAGTCAGGAGACCTCAAGAGTCATGAACGGATTCACACGGGAGAGAGACCGTACTGCTGTGAACAGTGTGGGATGAGTTTTAAGCAGTCAGGAGACCTCAAGAGTCATGAACGGATTCACACGGGAGAGAGACCTTTTTGCTGTGAGCAGTGTGGGAAGAGCTTCATTAAGGCCGGAGACCTGAAGCGTCACGAACGGATTCACACAGGAGAGAAACCGTACTGCTGTGAGCACTGTGGGAAGAGTTTCAACCGGGCAGCACATCTCAAGAGTCACAAGCGGATTCACACAGGAGAGAGGCCGTACTGCTGTGAGCAGTGTGGGAAGAGTTATATTCTGCCAGGACAACTGGAGCGTCATAAACTCATTCACACAGGAGAGAGACCACACAGCTGTCAGCAGTGTGGGAAGAGCTTTATCAGGGTAGGAGACCTCAAGTATCATGAACGGATTCACAAAGGAGAGAGGCCGTACTTCTGCAAATACTGTGGGAAGAGATTTGGCCGGTTGGGAGAACTCCATCGTCATGAGAATATTCATACGGGAGAGAGACCGTACTGCTGTGAACACTGTGGGAAGAGTTTCAGCCAGGCAGGAGACCTCAAGGCTCACGAACGGATTCACACCGGAGAGAGACTGCACTCCTGCAAACACTGTGGGAAGAGTTTCATCCGGGCAGTTGACTTCAAGCGCCATGAACTGATTCACACAGGAGAGAGGCCCTACTGCTGTCAGCAGTGTGGGAAGAGTTTTTACCGGGCAGGAGATCTGAAGGGTCACGAACGGATTCACACGGGTGAGAGACCGTACTGCTGCGAGTACTGTGGGAAGAGCTTCTATCGAGCCGCGCACCTGAAGCGCCACGAACTGATTCACACGGGACAGAAACCGTACCGTTGCAAACAGTGTGGGAAGAGTTTCACTCAGGCAGTGCACCTCAAGGGTCACAAACGGATTCACACGTGATACTGACAATACTGCTACACACAGGTTGGGAAGAGGATTGAGAGCTCAGGCCGAGCTCATAGTCGTGAGCGGATTCACACAGGACAGAAACTGTACTGGTGTTTACAGTGTAAGAGGAGATTCTGTCTGGCAGAGCATCTCGGAGAGGTGGAGTGGAGTGATTCTCTTTTCAAAGATGCTGCAGTACCCCAGGCAGAGCTTCCCTTAACAAAATCACAGAACAGCACTAAAGGGAACTTAAAATAAAATGTCCCCTAATCTGTTTTTTTCAAAGCCAGAGAAGGCTGAAGAAGAAGGCTCCACAGCCAGAACGTTGTGTTTCCTTTCTTCTCTTTTCAGCATGGAACAAACCTTTACTTGTTCCAAAAATAAAACAGAAAACTTGTGGGTGTTTTTGTCCCAGGGGATGTTTTTTTTCTGTATGCTACAGCTTTAAATTGTGATTAATACATAGGGTGACGAAGCATTTCTCTTAAAATAAATTTACTTTTTTATTACATAATTTCCATGCATTGCATGTTGGTATTTTCATTATTTATAACTGCAACTTTTTATGAAGAGTTTAAGTAATACTCCCATTTCCTCCCGAAAGAAGGGAGAATCATTTTATGAATGTGATATTGACCCAGTTTTACTAACAGATGATCTAGAAAGAAATGTTATTTTTTCACATTACATCTTACAAAGTACAATAGAACATCAAGGTCCTTAAATCTAATATTGACACTTAAAGGCTTAAGGTTTTGAAAGTCGACCCAAAATACCTATAAATAAAAACCACAAATAAACTTGTCAGAATTTCTTTCCAGCTCTATTGGACACACAAATGATCTTGTTTATGTTTGAATCTAGAAAGTGTTAGTTTAACGGGATAAAACCGAGCAACAGTTTTAAATGTTATTGCTTTATCCTTGGTTGTAAGGCAGTACCTAGTGGGAGTTACTCCCGGCTCTCTCGTGTTTCACAAGGCTATCCGGCTACTTCAATATTCTGTCTCCTTTTTAGTATTTCTGGTGTTGAAATAAAAACTTATTTTAAAAACATCTGGACAATAACAACCATTTTATAGAATATATCCGGGATCAATCGATATAAACTAGGCGGTTAAACAAAACACCTGCTTACATCTGTAGAACATCTTTTCATGCAAATGAAAAAGGAGATGTTTATGAATGTGTTGTGTTTTCCCAGCTGTACTCCTGCCGGCGCAAACTGTAGAGGAAGGGGGCGTGGTCTTCTCTCTTCTCGGGGCGGGATTTCCGGTCTCGCGCTGCTGGAGCACAAAGGTCCGAGCTCGCGCCAGTGGGGGCCGCGCGTGTCTCCGCTGTGCAGGGTCTCACCTGCAGGTCCGTCCCGCTGGAAGAACAAGTCTCCCTCCGTCAGGAGAACCGGACTCCCTGACCCGCCCTGAGCGGGTCCCTGCTGGGCCGGTGAGTCACGCTGAGTCTGAGTCCGTCTGTTGACATCTGAGCTCATTTCTGACCGCAGCCTGCGGGCTGCTCCCCAGATGTGTGACTTTCTGAGCCCGCTGTCTGCGCTGTGTCCTCTCGCCCTGAGCACAGGGTGCAGGTGCTGATCCTGCTGGAACTGTGGTTCCGCTGGGCGCACAGTGCCCACCCGGACCCGGACCCGGACCCGATCAGCGCGTGCGTGAAGCTTTGTTTACACTGAAGCGGCGCGAGCGGTGGTCAGTGGGGTTTTGGGGGGTCTAGTTTGTGATCAATACAGAAGTCTTCGAGTCCGGTTCGGGTTTGAATCTCCGGGGTCCGTGTCCCTCAGTAAGAGGAGCGGAGCGGAGTCCGGCTCGTCTTCCAGCTGACCCGAGTCCTGTGGAGTCCCAGCGAGTTCAGGAGCAGTCCGAGCGGAGTCCAGTGACGAGCACAGAGAGAGGTGTTATCAGTGTCTTCATGCTTCACCGCTGTTTATATTGAGCCCCTGCAGTGGGAGTGAAGAGAAAACAGTGTCCTGTTGTTTCTGTCTCGTCCCCTGGACTGTCAGCCTGCTCCTGCGGTCGGGACAGGTCTGTGTAATTGCTGCTCTAATCCGTTAGTTCAGTTCGGTTTACTCGTCGCGCACAAGTGCAGTGATACGCTTATCTGCACGCATGTTCCAATACAAAGACATTGAAGAATCGCCAAAACATGGACACGAACAGCAGTGACAACAAAAGTGAAATAACACAACTTAGATACAAGTCAGCACAACCATGCGAGTCAGTGATCGAGGTGCAGTAATTTCAATTCAATTCAAGGTGCTTTATTAGCATGACCGATGGGTACAATCAGTGTCGCCAAAGCAAATAAAAATAATGAAATTCACATGAAACAAAACAAAAAATAAAAGTAAAATAAAATCTACAGACATATTACAGACATTTACAACAAAGACATATTATAAAATATTGACATATACTGTAAACAGAAGGCGCATTATTGGGAGACGGACTCACTGTTCCTCGGGCTGGGACAGGAGATCACATACTGGGCTGCCAGTTCAGCTGAGTTCCCTCACTGTCTCTGAATCTGGAAGTCTGATGGTCTGGCCTGACCTGATCACCCCCTGTGACGTCTTCAAGCTGCTGCCAAACCCCACTGTTACCCACGTGTGATCACGCACTCTCAAGAAAAATCAAACGTAGTAAGGACAGTTGAAGATGGACCTATTTTTTCTTTGTAGCTGCAGTTATGTGCTGGGACCACGTTAAAGCATTAGCGATGAAGGTACCCAGGGACTTGAAAGCTGCTCACCATCTCTACAGCCACCCCATTGCTGTGAAGAGGGGTGCGGCCCCCCCCCACCCTGCTTTCCGAAATCGATGACCGGCTCTTTGGTTTTGCTGACGTTGAGGGAGAGACTATTGTCAGTGCGCCACTCCCCCAGGCTCCTGACCTCACCCCTGTAGGCCGTCTCATCCTTAGCGGTGGTTCGGCCAGTGGTGGTACTGTAGGGTCATCAGCATATCCGTAGAAGGAGTCGCAGCTGTGTCTGGCCACGAGATCGTGGGGTGAACAAGGAGAACGGCAGGGGGCCGAGCACACAGCCCTGGGGGACACCTATACTGACTCCAGGTCTGCGGTCTGCCAGTCCGGCGGTCCAGAATCAGGCCGCAGGGACAGGTGCGGCTGCCTGGGTCATGAAGCTGGCGGACTAGTCTGGATGGAGCTGTAGTGTGAGGGGCGGGCGCTGTAATCGATGAATAGCATTCTGACGTGTGCGTCTTTATCTTCCGAATGAGCCAGGGCAGTGTGAAGAGCCGGTGAAACGGCGTCGTCAGGGGGCCTGCTGCGTTCAGGTTGTTGTTGTTGTTGCCAGGAGCACCAGCGCCGGCAGTTCCGTGACTCTGGACTTTCCTTCTAAAATTCCAAGGAAGTCCTGCGGGAATGTTTTTTTTTTTAACTTGTTCTCTAATGATATTGTACAGATATGTTTTCCTGTTTGCCTTCTGTGTTTTTATTGTGATTCTAATGAACGGCACTTGATGGTTCTAGTCAAATATATTACGCCTGTATTTTATCATTTGAGTCTGTTAAAGCTGATAGTTCCTCCCCCATGCTTCAGAGTTTTCTCAGAAGCACAAGACGAGCCAGGAGAGGTTGGGAGCCCAGATCTATTGACAGGTGAGAGCAGGACAAGCCTGCAGCAGAGTGAAGGAAAGGTCAGAGTGTGGAGGGAGAAGGACCTGCAGTGACTCCAGAAACAGCAACTCATGGGTGAGGCCTGGTGGAGGAGTGTCATGGCCTGGGCATGAGCCCCCTCCTCTGGGACCGGCCCACTCGTCTGGACTGATGAGTCCCTGATGAAGGAGCAGCAGAGTGAGCTGTGATCTCCACAGAGACAGGCTGTCTGCTTATGCAGAAGAAAGTGCTTCCTTACTTAGTGGACAGAGTTTCACTGTTCAGCAGTGTGTTTCATAATGTCATTTAACATAGATCTACCAACAGTGTGTTGAGATAAACATGGTTAGGAAATGTGGTTAGGAAAGTTATATGGAGAGAAAGGAAGAAATGTTTTGCAGATAACATGTTATATAGTTGTCCTGATATACACTGCATGAACTAATGTCATTCTCAGAGCAGATGGATAATGTCTCCTTCTCCTGTGTGTCTCTCCCCCAGGAGCTGTAGAGACCAGCGCTCTCCCTGACACTGGGGACAGGGCCCCACTGAGCTGCAGCACTGTGAGCAGGAGTGGGGCTCCAGTCTGAGGCAGGACACAGAGCCCACAGCTCCTGAAGACAGACAGGGGCTCCCTGAGCAGCACAGGACCAGACAGAGTGAGGAGGAGCTCAGAGGACCAGAGTCTGTCCACATGGCAGAGCCAGAGCCAGGCTGTGTTACACAAGGACTCAGTGCACCAGGGTGTGCTCTGTGTGTGAAGGGTGAGCTGGGAACTCAGGATGCAGTAGGATGTGGTTGTGTTGAACACAAACTCCAGATACTGGAATCTAAGAGTCTTGAAACAGAACCTCAGTGTGAGACACAAGGACTTGATCTTCAAGAATCTCATGAATCCTGTTCAGATGTTGTGTCTCCCGGTGTGAAGAGTGAAAGTGATCTGGACTCCAGCTACACTGCAGATCTGTCCAGGATTCAGTCCCTCAGCTCTGCAGCACTGGACACTGAGTCCCATCAGGAGTCTGACCAGACTACAAAAGATACCAGAGGAAATGTGAACATTCAAGAAAGAGTAGTCAAGAATCATGAAAGAATTCACACAGCAGAGAGACAGTACAGTTGTGAGTACTGTGGGAAGAGCTTCAGCCAATCAGCAGCCCTCAGAAGTCATGAACGGATTCACACAGGAGAGAGACCGTACTGCTGTGAACAGTGTGGGAAGAGTTTCAGTGTGGCTGGAGCCCTCAAACGTCATGAGCGGATCCACACAGGAGAGAGACCGTACTGCTGTAAACAGTGCGGGAAGAGTTTCAACCAGGCAGGAGCCCTCAAACGTCATGAACGGATTCACACAGGAGAGAAACCGTACTGCTGTTTACAGTGTGGGAAGAGTTTCAGTTTTGCAACAAATCTCAAGATTCATGAACGGATTCATGCAGGAGAGAGACCGTACCGCTGCGAACATTGTGGGAAGAGTTTCAAGCAGGTAGGAGCCCTCAAACGTCATAAACGAACTCACACAGGAGAGAAACCTTACTGCTGTCAACAGTGTGGCAGGAGTTTCAGTGTGGCAGAGACCCTGAAGTGTCATGAACTGATTCACACAGGAGAGAGACCGTACTGCTGTGAACAGTGTGGGAAGAGCTTCAGTTTGGCCGCACATCTCAAGATGCATGCACGGACTCACACAGGAGAGAGACCGTACTGCTGTGAACAGTGTGGGAAGAGTTTCAAACGTTCAGGAAAACTCAGAAGTCATGAACGGATTCACACAGGAGAGAGACCGTACAGCTGTGAACAGTGTGGGAAGAGTTTCAGTGTTTTAGGGTCCCTCAAACGCCACGAACAGCTGCACACAGGAGAGAGACCGTACTGCTGTGAGCAGTGTGGAAAAACTTTTAGTTTGGCCGCACATCTCAAGATTCATGAACGGATTCACGCAGGAGAGAGACCGTACTGCTGTAAGCAGTGCGGGAAGAGCTTCCACCGTTCAGGAGACCTCAAGACTCACGAGCGGATCCACACAGGAGAGAAACCGTACTGGTGCGAGCACTGTGGGAAGAGCTTCAATCAGGCCGGCGCCCTGAAATATCACGAACGGATTCACACGAGAGTGAAACCTAATTCGTGTGAACAGTGTGGCAAGAGTTTCAAACACGCCGGAGCCCTCAAGCGTCACCAACGGGTTCATGCAGGGGACGAACCATTGTAGCGGTTCCAGGCATATTATTTCACTTAGAATATAAGTGTTATCATTACTAGAAGTCTTTATGCGGCCTCGAATCAAGCAGCTTAGGCTTCTGTGAAAAAGCAGAAGAATTCTGCTCAGAAGAGACGTCTTCTGAGATCATAAAGATCTTCCGGGTCTTGACCAAGATACCAAGAAGCTGTCTACATTCTGAACCATGTAATGATGTACAGCACAGCTGGACTCTGGTCTCCTTCTGCTAAGACTATGGGTCCAAGGTCACTTTCCCTCCCCCAGAGGAACATCCAGCAATGAGGAACCTGCAGCAGGGATACCAGAATTGTCCATGATCACATCCTGTGATGTCTTACCTCAGACTTTAGCACACAACTCATTGTCATAGGTTTACTGACCAGCTTCTCATCTCTCTTCAACTAATCTGGAAACTCTGAATTTCCGAGCCACGACACTTCAAACAGCCCTTGTTGTTATTTGCGAAATAAGAGGGCGGGAATGTTTTTGTTGACATACTGAGTGTCCTAGTATATTCACTAAGAAGCTGTAGCACTAGGTAAAGCGCTCTCTCTCTGCACTGGGATACTCCCAGCACAGAACACGCAGCTGACAACTCAGACCACAGACTGGCCCAGCTCTGTCTTCTCAGAGGGGAGTTTTAAATCACCAAGAACATTTGGACAGCAGATCTTTTGAGTATGAAACTTTTTTTTTCATGTTAAAAATCTCGGGGCTTGAACCGTTATTCTAAACACGATTGATCGTTCTCAGTAGGAAATGCGTATTTACTTGTATCTGAGGAAATGAATGCAATGTAATTATTTGAGACTGATAAAAGCCTCTGAGCTGGAAAAGAACACGGTACAGTGGAGATATTCTAACTCTGGCTTTACCTCTCCTCTTTCTAATCTCGGAGTTAACGATAAACCTTTCGTGTCGCAGCAGATCAGTTCACAAATACCGATACTTGTTGGTTTCTTATGCATGTTTTGTTGTGATGTGTATTGTGGTGCTGCCAGTCTCATTGATATATTGTGCAGCCTAAGCCCAGTCTCCCTGCACTATCCTGAGTGAAGAACGATGTCCTGTTGTTTCCAATTTTCTCTGCACACCTGTTCTCCAAGTATGTGGACCTAATGACTATTTCTGTATCACTTTGATGAAGTTTGTAAGACAGTCCTTTGTGCCAAATTGAGACAAATGGTTTTTTGAAATCAATAAAGCAGGCAAATAATTTTCCTCTATATTTCTGGTGGACATGTTTGTTTATAAGTGTGGACGGATGTGCAGCTGCTTAGTAGGAAGCTGCTGTGACTTTTACTCTGGACTCTTTGCTTGCTAAGGAAAGCCAGTATTGGGGTACTCATGATGCTACAGAATATCTTCCCTCCGGTTCCTGTTCGTACAGGGGCCCTGGTAGGTATTAGGGTTAAGTCTGTCTTCACTCTTAAAGATGGGGGTGATCGATCTCTGATTCCAGGCCTCAGGGAAGGATCCAGCTTTCAGTATGAGGTTGAGCAGGGACTTACAGCAACTCTGACCTGCATCTCATTGATTCTATCTTACTGCTCCCCTGCAACCCTGAATTGGAGGAAGTGGATAGGAGATGGATGGACAGACACCATATAAATCACTACAGTTCAGGTGTGAGCTAGACAATCTATAACGTTTGCTGTTCACGCCTTGAAAGTTCACATCTCGGCAAACCTTCGGTCACTGGGCAGTGTTTACCTGCTTGCAGGTGGGTTGAGAGACGGACAAACACAGTTGATGAAAGGGATCGTATAGTTTATTCTGGTGTGTTAACTTCATTACATCATTAGAATCTTCACAGAAACACAGAGTAAAAATGAGAGATGCTAGACGGGAGATCAGTAGAGTAAAACAGAATGAAGATGGTGAGACAGGGAGGAGAGAGAGATAAGAAAGACCATCACCACCACCCTCCGCGCTTGTGCCTCTGAGAGCACCTTGTTCTCATCATCTAGGACACCGGATTCAGGCGGAAGACACACAAACTTACTTGTGCAGCAGAAGGTAGGATGTGAAGAGCTGTACTTATTTAATTTTTTTACAACTTAACAACAGGGAATTCATGTTTGTTTTCCTCTCTGCTTTTTCTGTACTCAATCATCTGATGTTAAGAGTTATCACTTTCACTAACAGACACACACGAGCCGGGGTTTTATTCCAATCGGGGGATCAGATCTGACACCGCCGCCAGACAGTGATCAGACTATCTGAAATAAAGCCATGCTTTCCCAGTTTTACAGAGTTCCTGTACTGAATTAGATACAATAGGTACAATATTTAAAATACTTTGCTGTAGGATATATGTCTTCTTGTTACCAACACACACGAATGTCCCGAGCATTTTTACAGTAGTACAGTAGCATCTCAATGAATAACTTGCCAGAAGTTGTGGTAGTTCTCACACATGCTTGACATAAATTAATTCTGCCTTGTAAGTGAACTGATCATAAGACATTTACAAGAATATACACAGATCATTTGTGCTCATGGGTGCTGTTCCCATCAGGCGCTACACCGAGGTCTGAGGGCTGGATGTTCAGGGCCGCAGGGCTGGTGAAGCTCAACACTGACAACAGTACAGAAACGGAGACGATCCGATGTCTGTCCAGCCCTGACCAGGAGGTCTCCTATCCCTGGAAAGACTCACAGCCCCCAGAGTCTTTCTCAAGAGGGTGCGAGGTAGGGTCATACAGCGGAGGGACACCAGTCCACCACAGTGCACACAGACGCACAGTTCAGCACAGGAGTGTCAGACTCGCTCCGGGAGAACCCAGAGTCTGCTGGGATTTATCTCACCCTGAGAACTGACAGTTCATCTCAGTATCGTCTTACTCTGACATCGACAGGATGTTACCTGAGGCTTTATACAGCTGCTGACTCAACACATCATTACAGTTAGACAAAACACACCTCAGAGATAAATATTTTATATTTTAATGCTTTAATAGCGTTATACAAAGCAATGATTCATTTTACCTGTATTTTTATTTATTTTACATCTAGATATATATACACTGCCTCTATAGTTAAAACATCGCCGTACATGTACATCAGATGTATTTTTTGCCTTGTAATTTTTCATGTTTTTAATGGAGTTTAAGTAATTTTACATCTCCACCTTACTAGCATTAAAAGACAGAGAAGCACTAGACCATATCTACCCAGTATTACTGACAGCTTAATTACAAATAAATGCTCCTTTTCCATCTGGCACCTTGCATTGGGTAACAATGTCAAACTACTTAAATCCAACATTCACACTTAAACGCTTGGACATCAAGTTCTGCAAATCTACCCAAAACAATGCTGGTAACAAATTCGTCCCGAGTGTCTTTTCCAGCCTTACAGAACACACACAGATCATCCTGTTCACGTTTCAGTTAGAAAGTGGTAGTTTTACAGAATAAAGTCCATGAAAAGTTTCTTTAACATTGTTTCTAAGGCAGCAGCTGTTCCACAAGTCTTCCTGCGTCCCACACAAACCTGTCCGCTAACTCCTTCATTAAATATATCCGGATAAAAACAAAAGGTTAATGGTCTATATCCGGATACAACAAGAATTTAAGCAAATAAATCATATTCTTACATTTATAAATCATCTTATCATTAACCTTTATGGTTTACTTATAATAGTAAAGTACTATTATTCCTTTCAAACTACTACGAGAAAATCGCTCGTATTACTCGCCTCAGTACAGGAAGAGCTGGAGGGAAGGGGGCGTGGTCTTCTCTCCTCTCAGGGCGGGACTTCCTGTCTCGCGCCAGTGGGGGCTGCGCGTGTCTGCGCTGTGCAGGGTCTCACCTGCAGGTCCGTCCCGCTGGAAGAACAAGTCTCCCTCCGTCAGGAGAACCGGACTCCCTGACCCGCCCTGAGCGGGTCCCTGCTGGGCCGGTGAGTCACGCTGAGTCTGAGTCCGTCTGTTGACATCTGAGCTCATTTCTGACCGCAGCCTGCGGGCTGCTCCCCAGATGTGTGACTTTCTGAGCCCGCTGTCTGCGCTGTGTCCTCTCGCCCTGAGCACAGGGTGCAGGTGCTGATCCTGCTGGAACTGTGGTTCCGCTGGGCGCACAGTGCCCACCCGGACCCGGACCCGATCAGCGCCCGTTACTATGGCTACCATAAAGCGCTCACCGGAAGCCGGAAGTGCGCTGGAGATGCTCGTGTCCGTCAGTAATTCTACAAACACGATATCAAACTGAGACCCCAAAGGTTGAAAGAATAAGGGGGGAATTCCGGATATTTTAAACGGTTTAGAAATGTCTTCTGTACGGCGTTTTATAGATTAAACAAAGATGGCTGAAGCAACCCGAGCTCCGGTTTGCGGTGGTTCTGGTTCGAAACGTTGTTTCCTTCAGTCCGAGCGGAGTCCAGTGACGAGCACAGAGAGAGGTGTTATTAGTGTCTTCATGCTTCACAGCTGTTTATATTGAGCCCCTGCAGTGGGAGTGAAGAGAAAACAGTGTCCTGATGTTTCTGTCTCGTCCCCTGGACTGTCAGCCTGCTCCTGTGTCTGGGACCCAAATCTTTTTAATAATTGTGTTCAGTGTAAGAAGACTCTGCTAAACTCTTTTGGTCAAATATTTCATACATTTTCTTCTTGAAAGAAAAAGTCTAACAAATACTAACTTTTACATTGAATGTGTCCTGAGATTAGTAGGGCATTGTATTAATTTAACATAAATAATACAGACACAAACACATCTGAAAATATCTTTATTGAGATAAATGTGGTAAAGAAAGTTTGACTAAGTTAAATAAAATCTGGTTATAAAAGTTAAACAGTGAGAGAGAAATATTTTACAGAAAAAAATGTCTGTTCTCAGAGCAGGTGGATAATGTCTTCTTCTCCTGTGTGTCCCTCCCCCAGGAGGTGTAGAGACCAGCGCTCTCCCTGACACTGGGGACAGGGCTCCAGTCTGGTCAGAGCTGTTATTAAAGTCTCTTCTCCTGTGCGTCTCTCCCCCAGGAGCTGTAGAGACCAGTGCTCTCCCTGACACTGGGGACAGGGCTCCACTGAGCTGCAGCACTGTGAGTGCTGTAAAAAGTCTCGGGACACGCGTGTGTGTTGTAACAAGTAGACATATGTCCTACAGCTAAGTGTGTATTTTAAAATTTGTGCCCATTATATCTAATTCAGTAATCCCAGTACAGGAACTCTGTAAATCTGAGAAAGCATGGATTTATTTCAGATAGTCTGATCACTGTCTGGCGGCGGTGTCAGATCTGATCCCCCGATTGGAATAAAACCCCGGCTCGTGTGTGTCTGTTAGTGAAAGTGATAACTCTTAACATCAGATGATTGAGTACAGAAAAAGCAGAGAGGAAAACAAACATGAATTCCCTGTTGTTAAGTTGTAAAAAACATTAAATTAGTACAGCTCTTCACATCCTACCTTCTGCTGCACAAGTAAGTTTGTGTGTCTTCCGCCTGAACCCGGTGTCCTAGATGATGAGAACAAGGTGCTCTCAGAGGCACAAGCGCAGAGGGTGGTGGTGATGGTCTTTCTTCTCTCTCCTCCCTGTCTCACCATCTTCATTCTGTTTTACTCTACTGATCTCCTGTCTGGCATCTCTCATTTTTACTCTGTTTCTGTGAAGATTCTAATGATGTAATGAAGTTAACACACCAGAATAAACTATACGATCCCTTTCATCAACTGTGTTTGTCTGTCTCTCAACCCACCTGCAAGCAGGTAAACACTGCCCAGTGACTGAAGGTTTTCTGAGATGTGAACTTTCAAGGCGTGAACAGCAAACATTATACATTGTATAGCTCACGCCTGAACTGTAACTAGTTTGTGTCCATCCAACTCACACACCCATTCTAAATATATAATAAACAATTTATTGATACAACATCAGACCATGCATAAGAAACCAACAAGTAATAGAATATATTTGTGAATCATCTGCTGTGATACAAAACGCAGACCACTCTTTCGGGGAAGAGAAGAAAAAGTCAGGAGTCTCATGATTATATCTTATTATGGTCTGGCTCAGATAAACTCATATAATTACATCACATTCAAATTCTCAAGTAAATATGCATTTACGATCATGAACTAATAATCAAACTTGTATTTGGAATAATAGTTCAACTCTCGAGAATTATAATGTGAAAAAAGATGTTATATACTTAAAGATCAGCTGCACAACATTCTTGGTGAGAATGGTCTTGGCAGAAAGAGACGAGGAAAAAAACTCAACTGAGCCCATCTGCGTTATACTTCATGTGGTGGTTTGGAATGAAGACAGCTACATGACGTCTCAGAGTGGAAGACTGTTATTCAGATAAGATGCTTTTCTTCTACAGTGGTTTCCCTGCTGTATGATTCCGTTTATGACTTTGGAGCGCCCCTACCTGGTGGAAGCTCTTCCCACAGTGCTCACAGCAGTACGGCTTCTCTCCTGTGTGAATCCGTTCATGAATCCTGAGATTTGCTGCCTGGGTGAAACTCTTCCCACAGTGTTCACAGCAGTACGGTCTCTCTCCCGTGTGGATCCGTTCGTGACGCATAAGATTTGCGGCTTGCTTGAAACTCTTCCCACACCGTTTACAACAGTAGGGTCTCTCTCCTGTGTGAATCCGTTCATGAATCCTGAGATTTGCTGCCAAACTGAAACTTTTTCCGCACTGCTTACAGCAGTACGGTCTTTCTCCTGTATGAATCCGTTCGTGAATCTTGAGATTTGCTGCCGAACTAAAACTCTTCCCACAGTGCTCACAGCAGTATGGTCTCTCTCCTGTGTGAGTCCGTTTGTGACACTTCAGGGCTCCTGCCTCAATGAAACTCTTCCCACACTGTTCACAGCAGAACGGTCTCTCTCTGGTGTGAATCTGTTCATGACGCTTAAGGGCTCCTGCTTGGGTGAAGCTCTTCCCACACTGTTCACAGCAGTACGGTCTCTCTCCGGTGTGAATCCGTTCATGATTCTTGAGATTTGCTGCCTGACTGAAACTCTTCCCACACTGTTCACAGCAGTACGGTCTCTCTCCTGTGTGAATTCGTTCATGTGTCTTGAGGTCTCCTGAATGATTGAAACTCTTTCCACACTGTTCACAGCAATACGGTCTCTCTCCTTTGTGAATTTGTTCATGATTCTTCAGATTTGCTGCCTGACTGAAACTCTTCCCACACAGTTTACACCAGTACGGTCTCTCTCCTGTGTGAATCCGTTTGTGACATTTAAGGGCTCCTGCCTCAATGAAGCTCTTCCCACACTGTTCACAGCAGTACGATCTCTCTCTGGTGTGAATCTGTTCATGACGTTTAAGTGCTCCTGCTTGGGTGAAACTCTTCCCGCACTGTTCACAGCAGTATCGTTTCTCTCCTGTGTGAATCTCTACATGATTCTCGACAGTTCCTGTACAGATGCTCACAAGTTCCTTGTCCTGTGTTTTAATCTGGTCAGACTCCTGATGGGACCTGATGGTTTCCAGTGCTGCAGAGCTGATGGACTGAATCCTGGACAGATCTGCAGTGTAGCTGGAGTCCAGATCACTTTCACTCTTCACACTGGGAGACACAACATCTGAACAGGATTCATGAGATTCTTGAAGATCAAGTCCTTGTGTCTCACACTGAGGTTCCGTTTTAAAACTCCTAGATTCCAGTATCTGGAGTTTGTGTTCAACACAACCACATCCTACTGCATCCTGAGTTCCCAGCTCACCCTTCACACACAGAGCACACCCTGGTGCATTGAGTCCTTGTGTAACACAGCCTGTCTCTGGCTCTGCCATGTGGACAGACTCTGGTCCTCTGAGCTCCTCCTCACTCTGTCTGCTCCTGTGCTGCTCAGGGAGCCCCTGTCTGTCTTCAGGAGCTGTGGGCTCTGTGTCCTGCCTCAGACTGGAGCCCCACTCCTGCTCACAGTGCTGCAGCTCAGTGGAGCCCTGTCCCCAGTGTCAGGGAGAGCGCTGGTCTCTACAGCTCCTGGGGGAGAGACACACAGGAGAAGAAGACATTATCCACCTGCTCTGAAAATGGACATTAGTCCACACAGTGTATATCAGGACAAACCTGTAACATTTTTATCTGTAAAACACTTCTTCCTTTCTCTATAGCTTTCCTAACCATATTTCCTTTATTATTAATTGCTGTAATATTTATGGTAAATTAATTAATATAATGACCTATTAGTCTCCTTCAGTTTTCCTCAGTTCAAGTAAGATAGTAAAATGCTGCACAAGTGTATTTCCCTCCAGTTACTCCTGATGAACTCCTGGGCTGGACTGGCCTCATGTTCTGTGTCGCTGTCATGCTGAACAGTGAAACTCTGCCCACTAAGTAAGGAAGCACTTTCTTCTGCATAAGCAGACAGCCTGTCTCTGTGGAGATCACAGCTCACTCTGCTGCTCCTTCATCAGGGACTCATCAGTCCAGACGAGTGGGCCGGTCCCAGAGGAGGGGGTTCATGCCCAGGCCATGACACTCCACCACCAGGCCTCACCCATGAGCTGCTGTTTCTGGAGTCACTATATATATATACACTTATGACGTAAATAAAATTGACTATAACTGTATTTTATTATATTAAAAGACTACAATGTCACAGGACTTCACTGGGATTTTAGCAGCAAGGAAGTATATTCGGTAAATGTTACAAATTTTAAGAATAAAGTTCAGTATGTCAGCAGGCTTTCCAATACTGGACACCCCTGTCCTAGAGCCAGGACCCTGCCTGGAGGCTCTGATTGGCTCATGAAGGAGTGAAGACCTGCAGACACACTGACTGACCCTGCAGGACCGGGACTGGACACCTCTGCCTCGATCTAATCCTGCTCTGGGTTCACTCCAGGGTACAGTTGTGTAACACAGCTCAGCTGGAACGCACACCAGCAGCTCTGTAGGGACCCTGGTTGAGACAGCAGCTGTGCTCTCCCAGTTCTCTTCCTGTGTTACAGCACTGGAAACTCAGCTCTGCTTCTGTAAGACTGCACTGTAAAAAAGTGTTCACTGCTGCTGTCTCAACACTTGATCTATAAGACACATCAGACTTGAGGTTTAATATCAGTCTATAATTTATTTAATTTCATGCACACATTATTATTTCTCTATACAGCAAGATAACCTGGAGAAGGATGTTTCTCAAACTATTACAATACATTACTTGCACTCCAGTTTCTCTCTATTGACAACCATACTTCATAAAAGTACTAAAGTCTATTCTTATGTGTATGTAGAAAATTGATATGCGAGAGTGAAATTATTATTATGACAATAACAATATCTGATAATATTCACTCTTTTACGATTCACTCACACAGACTCGGCAATCTCGCAGTTAAATCCAGACCTGATCTCTTACAGCGGCCCTGTCCCGACCGCAGGAGCAGGCTGACAGTCCAGGGGACGAGACAGAAACATCAGGACACTGTTTTCTCTTCACTCCCACTGCAGGGGCTCAATATAAACAGCGGTGAAGCATGAAGACACTGATAACACCTCTCTCTGTGCTCGTCACTGGACTCCGCTCGGACTGCTCCTGAACTCGCTGGGACTCCACAGGACTCGGGTCAGCTGGAAGACGAGCCGGACTCCGCTCCGCTCCTCTTACTGAGGGACACGGACCCGAGACCTCAGAAACACGGACCGGGTCCGGCCCGAAATGTTCTGTTATTCTGGGGACACCGGACCCGACCAGCGGAGATGAGATTGTGGGCTCGCACCGCGTCACAGTAAACTGTTACACGAGAAATTTTCAAATGTCTGAGAATGTCATATGTTATTTTTTACGAATTATTTTGAACAGTGTTTAATGTTTTCAATTCCAATGTATTTACTGGTACAATATTTACAGCACACTTCCGGCTTCCGGTGAGCGCTTTATGGTAGCCATAGTAACGGGCGCTGATCGGGTCCGGGTCCGGGTCCGGGTGGGCACTGTGCGCCCAGCGGAACCACAGTTCCAGCAGGATCAGCACCTGCACCCTGTGCTCAGGGCGAGAGGACACAGCGCAGACAGCGGGCTCAGAAAGTCACACATCTGGGGAGCAGCCCGCAGGCTGCGGTCAGAAATGAGCTCAGATGTCAACAGACGGACTCAGACTCAGCGTGACTCACCGGCCCAGCAGGGACCCGCTCAGGGCGGGTCAGGGAGTCCGGTTCTCCTGACGGAGGGAGACTTGTTCTTCCAGCGGGACGGACCTGCAGGTGAGACCCTGCACAGCGCAGACACGCGCGAGCCCCACCGCCGCGAGCTGGGACCTGTGTGCGCAAGCGCTGTAGGCAGGAGGGGGCGGGGTCTTCTCTCCTCCGGGCGGCATTGTTGGTCTCGCTGTGGTGGAGCACTGCCCCCTGCTGGCCATGACTGCACGAACGGAATTAGTGCAGGGAATGTACTTTCAATAGTAGATTATTAATTATTAATAGTAATGATACTAATTTACTTTTATAAGAAAAAGCGAACGACAATATGTTTTATACATGTAAAAATGTGATTTATTTGCTTATACCTTTGTTATATTGATTTTTTTCCCAGATCCTCTAAGGTTTTTGTGTTTGTAATGTAAAAAATGGGAGATAGCTATAGGCTGTGTACTGAAACCCTACAGTTTTTTTAATCACAGCATCCTTCGCTACAAGACACACCCAGGTTTTCAATGGAAAGTGAATCGTCAGTAGGAAACGCAGTCTGACATTTCAGTTCAATTCCCTCAGTCACTGTCGCAAGAGTCATTCCTGTTCCTGCTACACAATAAAAGGAAGGGGTAGGTTTTCAAATTGTGGGATATTACGGGTCTCTGTGTTTTCTCAGTAGAATAAGATCACTTTATTTTCCATTTACAATTTCTTGCATGAGGAATGTGTCTTTTCTCAGACCCCAGCTTGCTCTCCAGGAGACACACAGACAGGGAGAGAAGCTGGGGGTCAGAGCGCAGGGTCAGACATTTATACGGTGCCCCTGGAGCAGCTGGGATGAAGGGCCTTGCTCAATTTAGTTCAAGTAGGGAGCTGCATCAGCACGTGTTGGAGAAGAGAAGAAAGAAAACGCAACGTTTCGGCCGTGGAGCCTTCTTCGGGTGTCTTTCCCTATCATGTGAGCTAATTTTTCAGCTCTCTCCCCCTGCTTTCAAACTGCCTGAAACTCATCAACTCTTCCAGGCCTCTTACTCTGTGCCAAATCAGTTCTTACTCCTGACCAAACAGAAATTCACACCCGAAGTAGGCCCCACAGCCAAAATGTTGTTTCTTTTCTTCTCTTTTCAGCAGAGAATAAACCTGTTACTTGTTCCTTTGCAGCCCACGCATGCCGACGCAGCTCCACACCTGAACTACTTCTGTCCAATATCATGTTTGTATTACAAATGTTTGAAATATTGTGTTGATTTTTGCTGATTTGTCAA
Source organism: Atractosteus spatula (assembly GCF_055471065.1). Classification (NCBI taxonomy): domain Eukaryota; kingdom Metazoa; phylum Chordata; class Actinopteri; order Semionotiformes; family Lepisosteidae; genus Atractosteus; species Atractosteus spatula. The sequence goes on from NC_142713.1 coordinate 1,639,229, forward strand.
CACTGTAATTCATCAATCATGCCAATAAAGCTTGTTGAAACTGAATATTCAATCAATCCTTTGCGATACATTAGGAAAGGTCGGTCACGAGAGTAAATTAAACTTTTTGTTGAAGTCCTTTCACCTTTGTCTTGTATTTCTACTTTCAATATATTTGGATATTTTCTGAGAAAAGTGGACACTTTGGGCTGTGCGAATTGAATAGGGGGACAGTTCAAATATATTTGCATTTTGTGTTTTTATTGAGGTAATTCTGCTTGCTGTGGGGTACTGGGGCATCTTTGAAGTGACGGTCACTCCACTCCCTCTCTCAGGTGCTCGCACAGACTTAACCTCTTCCCACACTGTGCACAGCAGCACAGTGTGATCTGATGGTTTTTATTGCAACAATTAAGAAATTGGAAAAGTTCTAGACAACCATTAGGCATCAAACAAACATAAAAATTTACCGACTGACACACAGGTTCGAAATATACAACAAACAATTTACTGATACGATACCAAAACATGCATAAAAAAAGCGTAATTAAATATATCCGAGAATCAATCTGCTGTGATATGAAAGGTTAATTGTTCTTTCGGGAATTAGAAGGAAAAGAGGTAAAGTCAGAGTTAAAATGTCTTGACTGTGACGTGTTCTTCTCCAAGCTCAGGGGTTTGATCAGTCTCATGTCATTACATCACACTCACATTCTCAAGTATAAATAAATATGTATTTTACGACTGTGAACTATTAAACTTGTGTTTGGAATAACGGTTCAAGTCTTGATCCTTATAACGTGAATAAAGAAGTTTTATACTCAAAGATCTGCTGACCAACACCCTTGGCGAGTTCAAACCTCCCGCTGAGAAGACGGAGATGGGGCAGTCTGTGGTCTGAGTTGTCAGCTGCTTGCTGTGTGCTGGGAGTGCACCAGGGTAGCGAGAGAGAGAGAGAGCCTTACTAAGGGCTGCTGGGGACAGCTCTACAAGGAAAAAGTATTGCAACGACCTCTGGGGGAGAAGTTAGAAGCCAGTGAGCTAACCTAGGAAAATGAGTTGTGTGCCTAGTGTTTAAAGTAAGATATCTAGGGATTGGTCTAAATGTTATCAAAGGCCAGTCCTGGTAGCCTCTGTGCGTATTCTTCATTAGTGAATGTATCTGTAGGTGATGACCAGAGACATTGTACTAGCAGGTCCTGTATAGCAGAAAGAGACTAGCAAGACAAAAAGGAGTCAGCCTGTGCTTCATATCATTAGATGGATCAGAAGTTAGAGAAATGCATGGCAGCCTGGTATGTATGTTCCACACTGAGAAAATCATGATCAAAAGGTGCCTCTTTTTTCTTTTAGTTTTCTGCTTTGGTCCAGGCTGTTGGTGAAAGCAACAGAAAGCCTATTAACACTCTTTAGGAGCACTAAATTCCACATGAGATGAGGTGCTTTTCTGCAACAACGGTGTCTCTGCCATATGAATCCGTTCATGGCGCTTGAGGGCTCCTGCCTGGTTGAAACTCTTCCCACAGTGCTCACAGCTGTACGGTCTCTCTCCTGTGTGAATCCGTTCGTGAATTTTAAGGTGTGCTGTAGAACTGCAAGTCTTCCCACAGTGCTTGCAGCAATAAGGCCTCTCTCCTGTGTGAATCCGCTCATGATACTGGAGGGCTCCTGCCTGCTTGAAGCTCTTCCCACACTGTTCACAGCAGTATGGTCTCTCTCCTGTGTGGATCCGCTCATGACTCTTGAGGGCTCCTGCCTGGTTAAAGCTCTTCCCACAGTGTTTACAGCAGAATGGCCTCTCTCCTGTGTGAATCCGTTCATGAATTTTACGGTGTGCTGCCGAATTGCAACTCCTCCCACAGTGTTTGCAGCAGAAAGGTCTCTTTCCTGTGTGAATCCATGTGTGCTTCTTGAGATTGGCTAGCTGGGTGAAGCTCTTCCCACACTGTTCACAGGAGAACGGTCTCTCTCCTGAGTGAATCAGCTCATGACTCTTGAGGGATACCACCCACTTGAAACTCTTTCCACACTGTTCACAGGAGTAGGGTCTCTCTTCTGTGTGAATTCGTTCATGACTCTTCAGGACTCCTGCCTGGGTGAAACTCTTCCCACAGTGTTCACAGCAGAATGGCCTCTCTCCTGTATGAATCCGTTCATGAATTCTAAGGTGTGCTGCAGAACTGCAATTTCTCCCACAGTGCTTGCAGCAGTATGGTGTCTCTCCTATGTGAATCTGCTCATGATGTCTGAGGGCTGCTGGATATTTGAAACTCTTCCCACACTGCTCACAGCAATATGGTCTCTCTCCTGTGTGAATCCGTTCATGAACCTTGAGAGCTCCTGACTGCTTGAAACTCTTTCCACAGTGTTCACAGCAGTACGGTCTCTCTCCTGTGTGAATCCTTTCATGAATCTTGAGGCCTCCTACCTGGTTGAAACTCTTCCCGCACTGTTTACAGCAGTACGGTTTCTCTCCTGTGTGAATCCGTTCATGACACCTGAGGGCTCCTGCCAAATGGAAACTCTTCCCACAGTGCTCACAGCAGTACGGTCTCTCTCCTGTGTGAAACTGTTCATGAACCTTGAGATTTGCTATGTGGTTGAAACTCTTCCCACACTGTTGGCAGCTGTACGGTCTTTCTTCTTTGTGAATTTGTTCATGTTTCTTGAGAGTTGCTGCCCAAGTGAAACTCTTCCCACACTGTTCACAGCAGTACGGTCTCTCTCCTGTGTGAATCCGTTCATGATTCTTAAGGACTGCTGCCCGACTGAAACTCTTCCCGCACTGTTCACAGCAGTACGGTCTCTCTCCTGTGTGATTCTGTTCCTGATTCTCGACAGTTCCTGTACAGATGCTCACTTGTCCCTTGTCCTGTGTTTCAATCTGGTCAGACTCCTGATGGGACCTGATGGTTTCCAGTGCTGCAGAGCTGATGGACTGAATCCTGGACAGATCTGCAGTGTAGCTGGAGTCCAGATCACTTTCACTCTTCACTCTGGGAGACACAACATCTGAACAGGATTCATGAGACTCTTGAGCATCAAATCCTTGTGTCTCACACTGAGGTTCTGTTTTAAAACTCCTAGATTCCAGTATCTGGAGTTTGTGTTCAACACAACCACATCCTACTGCATCCTGAGTTCCCAGTTCACCCTTCACACACAGAGCACACCCTGGTGCACTGAGTCCTTGTGTAACACAGCCTGTCTCTGGCTCTGCCATGTGGACAGACTCTGGTCCTCTGAGCTCCTCCCCACTCTGTCTGCTCCTGTGCTGCTCAGGGAGCCCCTGTCTGTCTTCAGGAGCTGTGGGCTCTGTGTCCTGCCTCAGACTGGAGCCCCACTCCTGCTCACAGTGCTGCAGCTCAGTGGAGCCCTGTCCCCAGTGTCAGGGAGAGCGCTGGTCTCTACAGCTCCTGGGGGAGAGACACACAGGAGAAGAGACTTTAATAACAGCTCTGATCAGACTGGAGCCCTGTCCCCAGTGTCAGGGAGAGCGCTGGTCTCTACAGCTCCTGGGGGAGAGACACACAGGAGAAGAGACTTTAATAACAGCTCTGATCAGACTGGAGCCCTGTCCCCAGTGTCAGGGAGAGCGCTGGTCTCTACAGCTCCTGGGGGAGAGACACACAGGAGAAGAGACTTTAATAACAGCTCTGATCAGACTGGAGCCCTGTCCCCAGTGTCAGGGCGAGCGCTGGTCTCTACAGCTCCTGGGGGAGAGACACACAGGAGAAGAGACTTTAATAACAGCTCTGATCAGACTGGAGCCCTGTCCCCAGTGTCAGGGAGAGCGCTGGTCTCTACAGCTCCTGGGGGAGAGACACACAGGAGAAGAGACTTTAATAACAGCTCTGATCAGACTGGAGCCCTGTCCCCAGTGTCAGGGAGAGCGCTGGTCTCTACAGCTCCTGGGGGAGAGACACACAGGAGAAGAGACTTTAATAACAGCTCTGATCAGACTGGAGCCCTGTCCCCAGTGTCAGGGAGAGCACTGGTCTCTACAGCTCCTGGGGAAGAGACAAAAAGGAGAAGGGACATCATCCACCTGCTCTGAGAATGGACATTAGTCAAAACAGTGTATATCAGGACAACTTTGTAACCTTATCTGTAAAAAGTTTTTCCTTTCTTGCTGTATAACTTTGTTAATCACATTTCTGTACCATATTTACCTCAATACCCAATCTACCGATTTTTTATTGGCTGTATCATTTATGTTAAATTAATCTATATAATGTGCTACTAGTCTCGGGGGACATTCAATGTACAAGTCAGTTTTTGGTAGAATTTCTCTTTGAAAAAGTAAACAGGAAATATTTGACCAAAAAAGCTGAGCAGATAATTTGCTTTCAGTTGCTTTCAGATCTTGCCTGTTCTTGGGATGAACAGATATTTTTTTTTTCTTCAGCAAGGAAAATGCTGCACAACTATTTTCCTCCAGTTTTTCCTGATGAACTCCTGGGCTGGACTGGCCTCATGTTCTGTGTCGCTGTCATGCTGAACAGTGAAACTCTGCCCACTAAGTAAGGAAGCACTTTCTTCTGCATAAGCAGACAGCCTGTCTCTGTGGAGATCACAGCTCACTCTGCTGCTCCTTCATGCTCTGACCTTTCCTTCACTCTGCTGCAGGCTTGTCCTGCTCTCACCTGTCAAGAGATCTGGGCTCCCAAACTCTCCTGGCTCGTCTTGTGCTTCTGAGAAACTCTGGGGGAGGTGATGTCAAAGCCAGCTTTACTAGACTCTAATTCATTATAAAATACCTAATAAATTACAGGTGTAACACGTTGAACTGTAACTATCAAGCACTGTTCACTATAATACATTAAAAACACAAAAAGCAAATGAGAATAGATCTTAGTTCAGTATCATATAGAAAAAAATGTAAAACACTACACTATTTCAGGACTGAGTATTTAGTATTATCAGTTTTGTTTTTATCATTATGACAATAACAATATCTGATAATATTCACTCTTTTACGATTCACTCACACAGACTCGGCAATCTCGCAGTTAAATCCGGACCTGATCTCTTACAGCGGCCCTGTCCCGACCGCAGGAGCAGGCTGACAGTCCAGGGGACGAGACAGAAACAACAGGACACTGTTTTCTCTTCACTCCCACTGCAGGGGCTCAATATAAACAGCGGTGAAGCATGAAGACACTGATAACACCTCTCTCTGTGCTCGTCACTGGACTCCGCTCGGACTGCTCCTGAACTCGCTGGGACTCCACAGGACTCGGGTCAGCTGGAAGACGAGCCGGACTCCGCTCCGCTCCTCTCACTGAGGGACACGGACCCCGGAGATTCAGACCCGAACCGGACTCGAAGCCTTCTGTATTGATCACAAACTAGACCCCCCAAAACCCCACTGACCACCGCTCGCGCAGTGTAAACAAAGCTTCATGCACGCGCTGATCGGGTCCGGGTCCGGGTGGGCACTGTGCGCCCAGCGGAACCACAGTTCCAGCAGGATCAGCACCTGCACCCTGTGCTCAGGGCGAGAGGACACAGCGCAGACAGCGGGCTCAGAAAGTCACACATCTGGGGAGCAGCCCGCAGGCTGCGGTCAGAAATGAGCTCAGATGTCAACAGACGGACTCAGACTCAGCGTGACTCACCGGCCCAGCAGGGACCCGCTCAGGGCGGGTCAGGGAGTCCGGTTCTCCTGACGGAGGGAGACTTGTTCTTCCAGCGGGACGGACCTGCGGGTGAGACCCTGCACAGCGCAGACACGCGCAGCCCCCACTGGCGCGAGACAGGAAGTCCCGCCCCGAGAGGAGAGCAGACCACGCCCCCTTCCGGTACAGCTCTTACTGCACTGAGGCGAGTAATGTACTTAAGAGTGCCTGCTCAAAATTTCGATGATGCCAAGTAAATATTGTATAACTAATGAGGTTAAGGGGGTGTCATATAAAGTAGTAAATCGAAGTTACCCCGTAAAGACCCTTGCTGTGCAGATTGAAATTAATATAGACGATAACTGTGTCTTTTATGAAGGTAGCCCTGAAACCCTATGACATTTATTTTGGAATGTCCTGTTGTAAAAAAAAGAGGCTAATATTGATATTACTTTTAAAGAAACAGACCTCATGTGAAATCTTAATCCCACTGGAAATAATATGAAAATATATTTTGTGACTGACTTAATTATTATACTTGCACGTTATATAGCACACAAAGTTATTTTCTTAAGAACATGTTCATTTTTAACGTTTTGATTGAAACAACACACGAAGACAAGAAGAAATCTTATAATATAAACAAGAGTACCTATAACATCATCATTTCATAAAGTGCAGGTGCAGTGATAAATATTCGATCATGAGATTCATGAGAACTAAAAAGTCACAACATCTATTTCTCTCCAAGAAACGTTAATATTACCGTATAGAATTTTGCAGATTCATCCAGAATGTTTTAACAACAGGACATCATCAAAACAAATGCTGAAATGTTCCTACTTTCACAAAACACAGTTAATTTAAAATCTATGCACAACAGCGGACTTTACAGGGTAAATACGATGAACAATTTTGTGCGACACCTCCCTGACTTTATTGGTTCTACAACATTAGCTGAGCATTATTTGGCTAAGCATTTTTTTTACATTGATTTGTCCCCAGATATGTTTGTATTTGTCTGGAAAAATGCAGTGGAATCAGTGAATGGAGTTTTGTGTGCAACACCGAAGGAAGAGAGGGGCGACGGAGGGGATGTGAACCAGAAGTGTTTGTAAAGAGTTGAATTTCAATCGAAAGTTCTTCAGCCGCCAGCAGTAGCGCTGGAGTCACCTACTGTTCAGCTCAATTTCATCCAGGTCACTGTAATCCAACATTCTCCTGAATTTTTAAGGGCTTTGTATTACGGATCACCTTCACTGATCCCTGCGTTTGACAAATGTAAGCTTGTTACCTATTAATACCCATGATTTATTATTGATTGTGCAACACGTTTCTTTAACCGATACTACTGTAAATGGGCAGGCCCGTAAATTGTTTTTGTAAACGTTTTTTTTCCCCTCCAATGAAAAGCGATTGAATTCAACGAGATGAGCTTTTATTTTTGTTTATTGTCATCGGAAACATCACTTTTTGCAGTATGTTGCTATCAGTATATTTAGCCGTGACCCTGGACAAAAACAACATCTGTGAACCGTCCAAAATGAGTAAAGGGTCAGATGTGAAGTAGCAGCCCACAGCTCACAGAAACTCACCTTGGTTTAGTCAGATGTGTCTCTTCACTCATGTGAAGAGGTGTTTTGTGTGTGACACTGGGAGGAAGAGAGAGAGACGTAAATACTGTACAGGAGGAAACATCGGCACAGTTCAGCGCTGACTGGGAAAAGTCTCTTTTCTGACCAAACAAACATTCGTGTATCTCCACAGTGTGGGTGAAATCTACCATATGGACCCACGGCTAATATAACATCACCTTGGTTTAAACAGATGTATATCTTTGCTAATGTTGCTGGGGGTTTTGGACCACTTTGGGGGTGACAAAGAGACAGTCTGGAGCAGGACTGTCAGACCTGGGCGCTGCCAGCCCATCTGGACCCAGAACAGCAGAGCCTGGCACTGCTGGAGCAGGACTGTCAGACCTGGGCGCTGCCAGCCCATCTGGACCCAGAACAGCAGAGCCTGGCACTGCCGGAGCAGGACTGTCAGACCTGGGCACTGCCAGCCCATCTGGACCCAGAACAGCAGAGCCTGGCACTGCTGGAGCAGGACTGACAGACCTGGGCACTGCCAGCCCATCTGGACCCAGAACAGCAGAGCCTGGCACTGCTGGAGCAGGACTGTCAGACCTGGGCACTGCCAGCCCACCTGGACCCAGAACAGCAGAACCTGGCACTGCTGGAGCAGGACTGTCAGACCTGGGCACTGCCAGCCCATCTGGACCCAGAACAGCCTGGCACTGCTGGAGCAGGACTCTCAGACCTGGGCACTGCCAGCCCACCTGGACCCAGAACAGCAGAGCCTGGCACTGCTGGAGCAGGACTGTCACACCTGGGCGCTGACAGCCCATCTGGACCCAGAACAGCAGAGCCTGGCACTGCCGGAGCAGGACTGTCACACCTGGGCGCTGACAGCCCATCTGGACAAGACCACAAGAGAGCCAGATCTCAGAGCAGTTTTGACCTCGCAGTGAAGGCACTGTAAGAGAGGGGTGTGGAGGGCTATCTACACCATTCCAACATTAACCCCCCCCCATAAAAATCTGGCTGCAAATATTTAAAAGTGCAATTGAACCCATTTCCCCAAGTGCCAGTGAAGTGTGGGGCCCAATCACCAAACAAGATTAACACTCAATGGGACAAACACCCCATGCACACAAAGCTGTGTTAAAACATTCTCCATGTGCAGAGAAAAACACCTAACAAACACCTAACATGAATTTTAATAACACTTAATTCCAAGGTACATTAAATGCATTGCTTCTATGATGGTCTCTCTCCTGTGTGAATCCGTTTATGACTTTTGAGGGCTCCTGCCCGACTGAAACTCTTCCCACACTGTTCACAGCAGTACGGTCTCTCTCTTGTGTGAATCCGCTCGTGATACTTGAGGGCACCTGCTTGTCTGAAACTCTTCCCACACTGTTCGCACCAGTACGGTCTCTCTCCTGTGTGAATCCATTCATGTTTCTTGAGATTTGCTGCCTGACTGAAACTCCTCCCGCACTGTTCACAGGAGTACGGTCTCTCTCCTGTGTGAATCCGTTCATGGCGCCTGAGGACTCCTGCCTGGTTGAAACTCTTCCCGCACTGTGCACAGCAGTACGGCCTGGCTCTCGTGTGGATCCGCTCATGATACTTGAGGACTCCTGCCTGGATAAAACTCTTCCCACACTGTTCACAACAGTACGGTTTCTCTCCTGTGTGGATCCGTTCATGAGTCTTGAGGTATCCTGAGCTTCTGAAACTCTTCCCGCACTGTTCACAGCAGAAAGGTCTCTCTCCTGTGTGGATCTGTTTGTGGCGTATCAGGGCTGTAGCCACACTGAAGCTCTTCCCACACTGCTCACAGCAGTGTGGTCTGTCTGTAGTGTGAATCCGTTCGTGATACTTGAGGGCTCCTCCCTGACTGAAACTCTTCCCACACTGTTCACAGCAGAAGGGTCTCTCTCCTGTGTGGATCCGTTCATGAGTCTTGAGGTATCCTGAACTTCTGAAGCTCTTCCCACACTGTTCACAGCAGAAAGGTCTCTCTCCTGTGTGGATCCGTTCATGAGTCTTGAGAGCTCCTGAACTTCTGAAACTCTTCCCACAGTGTTCACAACAGTGCAGTCTTTCTCCTGTATGAATGAGTTCATGAATCTTGAGATTTGCTGCCAAAATGAAGCTCTTCCCACACCGTTCACAGCAGAACGGTCTCTCTGCTGTGTGGATCCGTTCATGACGTTTCAGGGCTCCTGCTTGTTTGAAGGTCTTAAAACACTGCTCACACCAGTACGGTCTCTCTGCTGTGTGAATTCGTTTATGACGATTGAAGTCTCCTGACCGCTTGAAACTCTTTCCACAGTCTTCACAACTGTATAGTCTATCTGCTCTGTGAATCCGTTCATTATACTTGACAGTTCCTGCACAGATGCTCAGTGGTTCTTCAGTCTGTGTTTTAATCTGGTCAGACTCCTGATGGGACTCAGTATCCAGAGCTGCAGTGCTGAGGGACTGAATCCTGGACAGATCTGCAGTGTAGCTGGAGTCCAGATCACTTTCACACTTCACTCTGGGAACCACAATATCTGAACAGGATTCATGAGATTCTTGAGCATCAAATCCTTGTGTCTCACACTGAGGTTCTGTTTTAAAACTCCTAGATTCCAGTATCTGGAGTTTGTTTTCAACAAAACCGCATCCTACTGCATCCTGAGTTCCCAGCTCATCCTTCACACACAGAGCACACCCTGGTGCACTGAGTCCTTGTGTAACACAGCCTGTCTCTGGCTCTGCCATGTGGATAGACTCTGGTCCTCTGAGCTCCTCCTCACTCTGTCTGCTCCTGTGCTGCTCAGGGAGCCCCTGTCTGTCTTCAGGAGCTGTGGGCTCTGTGTCCTGCCTCAGACTGGAGCCCCACTCCTGCTCACAGTGCTGCAGCTCAGTGGAGCCCTGTCCCCAGTGTCAGGGAGAGCGCTGGTCTCTACAGCTCCTGGGGGAGAGACACATAGGAGAAGAGACTTTAATAACAGCTCTGATCAGACTGGAGCCCTGTCCCCAGTGTCAGGGAGAGCGCTGGTCTCTACAGCTCCTGGGGGAGAGACACACAGGAGAAGAGACTTTATTCACTTGCTCTGAGAACGGACATTTATGTCTGTAAAATATTTCTCTCTCGCTGTTTAACTTTCATAACCAGATTTTATTTAACTTAGTCAAACATTCTTTACCATATGTATCTCAATAAAGATATTTTCAGATGTGTTAGTGTCTGTATTATTTATGTTAAATTAATACAATGCCCTACTAATCTCAGGACACATTCAATGTACAAGTAAGTATTTGGGAGAATTTTTCTTTCAAGAAGAAAATGTATGAAACATGTGACCAAAAGAGTTTAGCAGAGTCTTCTTACACTGAACACAATTATTAAAAAGATTTGGGTCCCAGACACAGGAGCAGGCTGACAGTCCAGGGGACGAGACAGAAACAACAGGACACTGTTTTCTCTTCACTCCCACTGCAGGGGCTCAATATAAACAGCGGTGAAGCATGAAGACACTGATAACACCTCTCTCTGTGCTCGTCACTGGACTCCCCTCTTACTGAAGGAAACAACGTTTCGAACCAGAACCACCGCAAACCAGAGCTCGGGCTGCTTCTTTCATCTTTGTTTAATCTATAAAACGCCGTACAGGAGAAGTTTCTAAATCGTATAAAATATCCGGAATTCCCCCCTTATTCTTTCAACCTTTGGGGTCTCAGTTTGATATCGTGTTTGTAGAATTACTGACGGACACGAGCATCTCCAGCGCACTTCCGGCTTCCGGTGAGCGCTTTATGGTAGCCATAGTAACGCGCGCTGATCGGGTCCGGGTCCGGGTCCGGGTGGGCACTGTGCGCCCAGCGGAACCACAGTTCCAGCAGGATCAGCACCTGCACCCTGTGCTCAGGGCGAGAGGACACAGCGCAGACAGCGGGCTCAGAAAGTCACACATCTGGGGAGCAGCCCGCAGGCTGCGGTCAGAAATGAGCTCAGATGTCAACAGACGGACTCAGACTCAGCGTGACTCACCGGCCCAGCAGGGACCCGCTCAGGGCGGGTCAGGGAGTCCGGTTCTCCTGACGGAGGGAGACTTGTTCTTCCAGCGGGACGGACCTGCGGGTGAGACCCTGCACAGCGCAGACACGCGCAGCCCCCACTGGCGCGAGCTGGGACCCTCTGTGTGTTCCAGCAGCGCGAGACAGGAAGTCCCTCCCCGAGAGGGGAGAAGACCACGCCCCCTTCCTGGACCGCTCTGCCGCCCTGAGGCGAGTAACGGAAGTCATTGACTATTATAATAAAAAGAAGAAAAATATTCGGAAATATGTGAATTATTTGTGTAACCGTTTGTATTACGTTGAATTATCTGCGCAGATAGATTTATCTCGGATATATAGTTTATATAAAAACACGAGTTAATCGGACAGCAGGCAGAAGGGGGCTTAAATGCTTTAGACTTTAGGACATCTAATGCTATTTTTAAGATTAAATGGATACAAAACTATTTAAAAAATAAGCAAAGTGTATGGCATATAATCCCCAATCTGATATTTCAAGAAGTAGGGGGTCTAGAGTTTTTACTAAAGTGTAACTTTGACGTTGGAAAAATCCCCTTGAAACTTGCCAGTTTTCATAAACAAGTACTTCTGACGTGGTCACTTATGTATAAACATAACTTTTCCCCACATAGATTTACTATCTGGAACAACAAATATATAAAAATTAGAAATAAAACCTTATTTTTTGAAAACTGGGTCAAGAATGATATAATTTGGATTAAACAATTAATCAAGGCTGATGATAAAATATATAGTTACACCGAGTTTGTTAATAGATACAATATTTCTATTACTTTGGATCAGTATTTTGCTGTAATTAATGCGATTCCTGGGGAAATATTAACTCTTTTAAGGAGTTGTAATAGTAGTCCTTTAGAAACATTGGAAGAATTTACAGCTCATATTAAAGTACAAGGAAAGGATATTGTGAGTTGTGGATGTAATAACCAATTTTTGAGATCCCTGTTAAAAAATGATAATTTACTTGCGACTACAATATATTGGAATTCCGCATTTGGAAAGCGCATTGATTGGAGAAAAATTTGGATGATGCCCAATAAATATTGTATAACCAATAAAATTAAGGAGGTTTCATACAAAATAATTCATCGAATTTACCCAGTTAAAACTCTTGTTACCCAATGATTTAAAATTAATATAGATGACAAATGTGTTTTTTGTGACAATAGCCCTGAAACTATTCAGCATTTGTTTTGGTTATGTCCCAGGGTAAAAATGTTCTGGACTAAGTTGCAGAATTATATAAAAGAAGAGACGAATATTGATATTTGTTTTGTTGAAAAAGATATTATGTTAAGTTTCAGCCCCAGTGAAAACAATATAAACATTTCTTTTGTAATAAATTTAATTATTATATTGGCACGTTATCACATACATAAAATGAAGTGGCCTGGGAGGTACCCTGTGTTTGAGCATTTTAAAATGGAAGTAAAGGGGTATTTGCAGACTATTTCGAAATGCAAAAATATGAAAGCAGTGCGGACATTATTTTTATTTAATTTGTTTAATCTTTTTTCATAACCTGAATTGACGTAGTAGTATGTACCCCTGACGATATTTTTGTTTGGAATTGTTATATGTACTCTTGTTTGTATTGTAATGTTTGTTCTTTTGTTAAGCATAAATAAAAATTAAAAAAAAAAAAAAAAGAAAAGAGTGAGTCGGACAGTTTTGTGTGCAACACCGGAAGAAAGGGAGAAACGGATGGAGATGAGAGCAGGGTTGCTAGTCCGGGGGGAAACAACGGTGCAGCATGAAATACTGTCAGATGCGAATAGTAAACATGAGTTAAATCCATTCCCTGTCCACCGAACTTTTACCTGTAATGATTCCCATATTGTGCTCACGGACCGGTGGATAAGCCCCGCTATCTTGGAATGACATTTTCAGCAGCCAGTTTTACAGGAGATCAGCCATGAAGTTAAATAACACTCTTTGATCTCTTGGAGTTCATTGGCCCCAGGAGTGAGGAACACTGATATTTACATTATCAGGAAAACCAGTCTGTTCGTCTGTTACCACTTCATTTTTAAATTCGTCAGTCTGTTGTCGCTTGTCCCCGACCCTCTGTCTACAGCCGACAGACTCCGAAGATGGATTGTTAATGCCTGATCGTGGTTGCTCGGTCTCTTCTCTGCACCTGTAACTTTTAAGAAGTGATCTGAGCCACGAGCTGTCAAAAGTGACATCCTGTCGATGTCAGAGTAAGATGATACCGAGATGAACTGTCAGTTCTCAGGGTGAGATAAATCCCAGCAGACTCCGGGTTCTCCCGGAGCGAGTCTGACACTCCTGTGCTGAACTGTGCGTCTGTGTGCACTGTGGTGGACTGGTGTCCCTCCGCTGTATGACCCTACCTCGCACCCTCTTGAGAAAGACTCTGGGGGGCTGCGAGTCTTTCCAGGGATAGGAGACCTCCTGGTCAGGGCTGGACAGACATCGGATCATCTCCATTTCTGTACTGTTGTCAGTGCTGAGCTTCACCAGCCCTGCGGCCTTGAACATCCAGCCCTCAGACCTCCGTGTAGCTCCTGATGGGAACAGCACCCATGAGCACAGATCTGCGTGACCTCAGACATCCGAGTCTTTAAAATACTAGAATATTATGTGTTCAGATAAATAGGCAGTTTTTTAGCTCTTATAACGGACCGCTTTGCAAACTATTCCAAAATGTCAATAACACTGCAACTGTTTTATTAATGACCTGTCACATGATTTGCAAACCGAGTGGGTCGCACACAGTGCCCGTCCCAAGTTTTCTGAGCCTTCCTGCGGGTGTATCACTTGGCGACTTTACATCACGTTTTTCAACTTACTACTTCATCCCAAACCCGAATGCTCCGACTGATTGTTGATTTTACCAACACTCATAAATCCATAAACCCAATATTGGGTGGAATCACCTTCGGCAGCCATTACATCGCGCTCGTTTAAGCAGGTTTGTCAGGCTCTCCGAGGTTGCACGGGGAGCACTCGTGAAGAGCCGTTTTCACGGCTGTCCAGAGAATGTCAAGAAGATTCAACGCCGGGCTCTGACTGGGACACAAGAACATTCACTCTCCTATTCTCAAGTCTAGCTGAGGCCCTGTGCTCTGGGAAACTGTCCTGCTGGAAGGAGACGTCGAGCGCTTCCGCCCAGCTGAAACCCCTCTCGAGCTATTCACAGCAATACGACGTCTCCGCGTGAATCCGCTCGTGACGCTGCAGGTGCCCTGGCTGTCTGAAGCTCTTCCCGCACTGGCTGCAGCAGAACGGTCTCTCCCCTGTGTGAATCCTCTCATGGCGCTTGAGGGCTCCCGCCTGGCTGAAGCTCTTCCCACAGCGCTCACAGCAGTACGGCCTCTCTCCCGTGTGAATCCGCTCGTGACTCTTTAGGTGTCCCGAATACTTGAAACTCTTCCCGCACTGGGGGCAGCAGTACGGCTTCTCTTCTGCGTGACTCCGTTCATGACTGCTGAGGTGCCTGTTCGTGCTGAAGCTCTTCCCGCACTGCTCGCAGCGGTACGGCTTCTCCCCAGTGTGGATCTGTTCGTGGCTCTTGAGGTATCCTGCTCTATTGAAGCTCTTCCCGCACTGGGAACAGCAGTACGGTCTCTCTCCCGTGTGAAGCCGTTCGTGAGTCTTGACATCTCCGGCCCTGGTGAAGCTCTTCCCGCACTGTTTGCAGCAGTACGGCCTCTCTCCTGTGTGGATCCGCTGGTGATACTTCAGGAACGTGCGATGAATGAAACTCTTCCCACACTGCGTACAGCAGTACGGCCTCTCTGCTGTGTGAATCCCTTTGTGTCGATTGAGGTGTCCCGCCCTGGTGAAGCTCTTCCCGCAATGAGAGCAGCAATACGGTTTCTCTCCCGTGTGCATGCGCTCATGAACCTTCATGTGTCCGGGCCTGGTGAAGCTCTTCCCGCAGTATTCACAGCAGTACAGCCTCTCTCCCGTGTGAGTCCGTTCGTGGCGCTTGAGTTCGGTCACCTTCGAGAAACTCTGGCCACACTGCTCGCAGCAGTGCGGGCTCTCTCCGGTGTGGATCTGCGCGTGACGCTTGAGGTTTCCAGCCCAGTTGAACTTCTTTCCACAGTGTTCGCAGCAGTGCAGCCTGTGTCCTGTGTGAATGCGCTGGTGAATCTGAAAGCTTCTTGGACGCCTGAATTTCTTTCCACACTGGGAACAGCAGTACACGCCCTGCGCTGCGTGAGTCCGTTCGTGATTCTTGAAGTGTCCTGCCCTCTTGAAACTCATCCCGCACTGTCTGCAGCAGTACGGCCTCTCTCCTGTGTGAATCTGCTGGTGGATCTGAAGGCTGCTTGGACGCCTGAATGTCTTCCCACACTGGCTGCAGTGATACTGCCCCCCTCTGGCTCTGCTGGAGGCTGTGCTCTTGGCCTCCCCAGTCTGTGGGCTGGAAGGTCCAGGGTGCTGATGCACGAGCTGGAAGGATGTGGTTTCTCTCCTCCCTCCACCCTGACACTCCCCCCCGGGCCTCATTCCCAGACCCCCAGACTGGCCTTCCTCTGGTCTCCGTCTGCAGAGCCGAGGTCCTGTTGTGGACATTTCAGATTCTCCTGCAGTCGGTCCCTCCACAGTGAGCTCAGATCCTGCTGCAGACAGTTCCTCTATCTTGAGCTCAAGTCCCGCTATAGACGGTCCTTCTATAGTGAGCTCAGGTTTTACTGCAGGCAGTCCTTCGGAGAACAAATCGCACTCTATTTTAACCAGTTCAGTACTGTTCCCACGTCCTTCTGTTCGGAGTCCATCTTCGAGCTGCTGTGCTCCAGGCTCAGCAATGTGAATAGACTCGACTGCAATTAATGAGTTGGCTTTCTGCTGTTCTTTGAAAGAGCCACATTGGACAGTGTCGAAGGATTGTAGGTCCTGTTCTAGCTGGATGCTCAATAGTCTCTTGCTCTCTGTTTTAATCTGGTCAGACTCCTGATGGGGCTCAGTGTCCAGAGCTGCAGAGCTGAGGGACTGAATCCTGGACAGATCTGCAGTGTAGCTGGAGTCCAGATCACTTTCACTCTTCACACTGGGAGACACAACATCTGAACAGGATTCATGAGATTCTTGAGCATCAAATCCTTGTGTCTCACACTGAGGTTCTGTTTTAAAACTCCTAGATTCCAGTATCTGGAGTTTGTGTTCAACAGAACCACATCCTACTGCATCCTGAGTTCCCAGCTCATCCTTCACACACAGAGCACACCCTGGTGCACTGAGTCCTTGTGTAACACAGCCTGTCTCTGGCTCTGCCATGTGGACAGACTCTGGTCCTCAGCTCCTCCTCACTCTGTCTGCTCCTGTGCTGCTCAGGGAGCCCCTGTCTGTCTTCAGGAGCTGTGGGCTCTGTGTCCTGCCTCAGACTGGAGCCCCACTCCTGCTCACAGTGCTGCAGCTCAGTGGAGCCCTGTCCCCAGTGTCAGGGAGAGCGCTGGTCTCTACAGCTCCTGGGGAAGAGACACACAGGAGAAGAGACTTTAATAACAGCTCTGATCAGACTGGAGCCCTGTCCCCAGTGTCAGGGAGAGCGCTGGTCTCTACAGCTCCTGGGGGAGAGACACACAGGAGAAGAGACTTTAATAACAGCTCTGATCAGACTGGAGCCCTGTCCCCAGTGTCAGGGAGAGCGCTGGTCTCTACAGCTCCTGGGGGAGAGACACACAGGAGAAGAGACTTTAATAACAGCTCTGATCAGACTGGAGCCCTGTCCCCAGTGTCAGGGAGAGCACTGGTCTCTACAGCTCCTGGGGAAGAGACACACAGGAGAAGAGACTTTATTCACTTGCTCTGAGAATGGACATTTATGTCTGTAAAATATTTCTCTCTCGCTGTTTAACTTTCATAACCAGATTTTATTTAACTTAGTCAAACATTCTTTACCATATTTATCTCAATAAAGATATTTTCAGATGTGTTAGTGTCTGTATTATTTATGTTAAATTAATACAATGCCCTACTAATCTCAGGACACATTCAATGTACAAGTTAGTATTTGGTAGAATTTTTCTTTCAAGAAGAAAATGTATGAAACATGTGACCAAAAGAGCTTAGCAGAGTCTTCTTACACTGAACACAATTATTAAAAAGATTTGGGTCCCAGACACAGGAGCAGGCTGACAGTCCAGGGGACGAGACAGAAACATCAGGACACTGTTTTCTCTTCACTCCCACTGCAGGGGCTCAATATAAACAGCTGTGAAGCATGAAGACACTGATAACACCTCTCTCTGTGCTCGTCACTGGACTCCCCTCTTACTGAAGGAAACAACGTTTCGAACCAGAACCACCGCAAACCAGAGCTCGGGCTGCTTCTTTCATCTTTGTTTAATCTATAAAACGCCGTACAGGAGAAGTTTCTAAATCGTATAAAATATCCGGAATTCCCCCCCTATTCTTTCAACCTTTGGGGTCTCAGTTTGATATCGTGTTTGTAGAATTACTGACGGACACGAGCATCTCCAGCGCACTTCCGGCTTCCGGTGAGCGCTTTACGGTAGCCATAGTAACGTGCGCTGATCGGGTCCAGGTCCGGGTCCGGGTGGGCACTGTGCGCCCAGCGGAACCACAGTTCCAGCAGGATCAGCACCTGCACCCTGTGCTCAGGGCGAGAGGACACAGCGCAGACAGCGGGCTCAGAAAGTCACACATCTGGGGAGCAGCCCGCAGGCTGCGGTCAGAAATGAGCTCAGATGTCAACAGACGGACTCAGACTCAGCGTGACTCACCGGCCCAGCAGGGACCCGCTCAGGGCGGGTCAGGGAGTCCGGTTCTCCTGACGGAGGGAGACTTGTTCTTCCAGCGGGACGGACCTGCGGGTGAGACCCTGCACAGCGCAGACACGCGCGAGCCCGGACCCTCTTGTGCTCCAGCAGCGCGAGACAGGAAATCCCGCCCTGAGAGGAGAGAAGACCACGCCCCCTTCCGGTACAGCTCTTTGAAGAATGAACCGCACGCGAGTGATTTAGCGGGGAAAATTTATATTGAGTTATAGTTGTATTGGAAATCACTTTTGAAAGCTGACAGTATCTTGTTCTTTAAACGATACATTATAATGCGACGTTTGGCAGATAGCGTGACTGGAATACAATATACAATTATGCCAGGGAAGTATTGTATAATATTAATAAGATTAAGGAGGGGTCGTCCAAAAATGTTCATCGAATTTCCTCGCCGTAAATGACTAATGTACTCCGTAAAGACCCTTGCTGTGCTCAGTTCAAAATGAATCTATATGATCACTGTGTCTACTGCGAAAGTAGACCAGAAACTACAGCATTTGTTTTGATTGTGTCCCGTTGTTGAAACATTCTGGATTGATTTGCAAAATGCTATAACGTTGACATCACTTTTAGAGAAGTAGATGTTATGTTACTTTCTGGTCCCATCGAAAAAAATAAATGAAATTTGGCTTGCCATCGACTTCATCATTACGCTAGCCCGTTACTGTATACATACAAGGAACATTTTCGGGGAGACACCTAGATTTGAACACTTTAAAACGGACACAAGGGCTCATCTCCGGAATATTCATAAATGTCAGTATGAATGCTGTGCACACCTCGTATTGATTTACCCCGGTTCAACGTTTTTTGTAGTACACAACTGTTTTTCTCTCAGGGCGATGCTATATGTGCACTTATGAGTATTGTATATATTACAATTGCACTAAGAAAACATTTGAATGATGGAAATATGTGCTACATAAGTGATTATCCTCTAGGCCCAAAACGAAAAATGATTGAGAAGATTTTTTTAAAACAAATTTAAAGACTCACTTTTTCGCTTGGCCGCTTGTGTAACGTTTATGGCTCTCGAACGGTGTTGGTCCGGATAAACGTCGCTGATGACCTAGCCGGACGGTTTTGTGTGTGACACCGGAAGAAGAGGGACGGATGAGGCGACACGGACAGGAACAGAACTTCGGGTGCCCAGACGTCCTGTTTCTAAAAGAGCATTTATTTATAGTCAATTTATTAATCATTCTTGGTAAATTTCACTTCCATAAATCCAAATGGTCTAATAATACTCCCCTTTTTAGTTCTTTTGAGGTGGAGCTGAAACACTATTTAAATTCTATTAAAAATGTGAGAAATAATAAAGCACGGAAAACATATGATATATGTAAAAAATACAATTTAATCATATAACTTACTTATTACCTCTGGCGGTTAACTGTTTATTTTTCTGTTTGTGTTTGTTCTCTTGTACCTAATTTGATCCTCTGATTGTATTTGTATTTGTAAATTCTTTGCACATTTAATAAAAAATTCTTTAAAAAAAACACCACTGACGGCCGTATGCGTTACATTATATTATATATTATATATGTAAACTGTCTTTTTGGGGCGGGCGGTGTTGGGGTGAGGGGTGATCTTTTTTCTGGGTGTATATTTCCAGTTCTATGACTTTAGTGTTGTGGATTTGATCACTGTGGAGAACAGTGGATGGCAATGAAATAGTAAAAAAAAACCAACAGAAATACCGATTGGATTCTGGATCGGCTGATCAGAGCGCACAACACATAACGAGGAGAGCGGCAGCAGGGAGCAGCGATTTCACAACAACACGACTGAGCTTTAGTTATGATCCCCGGCGGGCGAGACTTGTTTTAACTACGACTGGAAGGGCGGGTTTGAGCCGGTTCTGGGGGGATGTGCTGCTCGACACTGTGTGTCGACGAGGCAAGAAATAAACGCCGTGAAAATAAAGCGTGGCCTGGCCGCTCGCCAGCTGAGGGTTTATCATGGGACGCTGTAGCGCTGCTGTTTCCCAGAGTCTTCCTCGAGAGGGTGCGAGGTAGGGTCATACAGCGGAGGGACACCAGTCCACCACAGTGCACACAGACGCACAGTTCAGCACAGGAGTGTCAGACTCGCTCCGGGAGAACCCAGAGTCTGCTGGGATTTATCTCACCCTGAGAAGACAGTTCATGGATGATTAAAAAAAGTTCATTAAAATTACAGTTGAGCATCAGAGGCAAGATAGGCAGCCATGACCAGTCATTAATCTCTGTGGTCATTAACAATCCCAGGGTGTCTCTCGAGAAGAGTAGGGGTGTCACCCCAGTGTCCTGGTCAAACTCCTCCCTGGCCTTTACCCCTCATGGCCTCCTAATAACCCCCCTCTCTGAACTGGCTCCATCACTCTGCTCTCCTCCCACTGAGAGCTGGTGTGTGTGAGAGGACTGGAGCATCATCCAGGTGGGGGTGGAGGGGATCCCCATGAGCTGGAAAGAGCTCTGAGGGCAGCGTCCGGAAAAGCACTACATAAACGTAAGGAATTAATATTAATAATAATCCATCTTTACAGTCTGTGGAAGAGCTCTGGAACTCCTGCAGACAGAGGGTCAGGACAGGCGACAGCAGACCGACGAGTTGGGAGCAAACTGGGTTTCTGTGATCATGTTAATTCCTTCCTCCTGGGGCTACTGAACGCCAAGAGATCAAACAGCGTGTAAGACACACATGAGCAGGTTAACAAAGTCTGACTGTGCTGACCGTCTCTCCCTTCCTTTCTTCCGGTGTCACACCCAAAACTGTCCGGGTAAATCCTTCCCTACATGTATCCGGAAAAAACAAAACAACGTAAATAAATCAGCGCACTACCAGTGACTGCTCGAGTAAATCGACATTCTCAGACTTGTGAGACACCTTCTGGTGTTGCACTTCCGTGCACACGGCTGCCGTGGGAGTGGGGGAGGGGGGCGTGGTCTTCTCTCCCCTCGGAGGGGGGGGGGGGAGATTTGCCGTCTCGCGCTGTTTCAGCACAAAGGTTCGAGCTCGCTGCGGTGGGGCCGCGCGTGTCTGCGCTGTGCGGGGTCTCACCCGCAGGTCCGTCCCGCTGGAAGAACAAGTCTCCCTCCGTCAGGAGAACCGGACTCCCTGACCCGCCCTGAGCGGGTCCCTGCTGGGCCGGTGAGTCACGCTGAGTCTGAGTCCGTCTGTTGACATCTGAGCTCATTTCTGACCGCAGCCTGCGGGCTGCTCCCCAGATGTGTGACTTTCTGAGCCCGCTGTCTGCGCTGTGTCCTCTCGCCCTGAGCACAGGGTGCAGGTGCTGATCCTGCTGGAACTGTGGTTCCGCTGGGCGCACAGTGCCCACCCGGACCCGGACCCGCTGGGGTCCTGCCGATCAGCGCGAGAGAGAAACTCTCTTTAAACTGAATTGGTGGGAGATCTCTGTCAGTCGCCTCAAGCACAGTCTAATCTGGGCTGTTCGGGTCCGGTGTCCCCAGAATAACAGAACATTTCGAGCCGGACCCGGTCCGTGTTTCTGAGGTCTCGGGTCCGTGTCCCTCAGTAAGAGGAGCGGAGTGGAGTCCGGCTCGTCTTCCAGCTGACCCGAGTCCTGTGGAGTCCCAGCGAGTTCAGGAGCAGTCCGAGCGGAGTCCAGTGACGAGCACAGAGAGAGGTGTTATCAGTGTCTTCATGCTTCACCGCTGTTTATATTGAGCCCCTGCAGTGGGAGTGAAGAGAAAACAGTGTCCTGTTGTTTCTGTCTCGTCCCCTGGACTGTCAGCCTGCTCCTGCGGTCGGGACAGGGCCGCTGTAAGAGATCAGATTCAGATTTAACCGCGAGATTGCCGAGTCTGTGTGAGTGGAATTAACACGCCAGCGGGCTGTTCCATCAGGAGTGTGAAAGTGTTCAGAATGAGCCGTGTCCTGTGTTGAGAACGGCTCCAAAGCGACTCGTCTCTGCCGGACTGAACCCAGCGCGCAGGGCTCGGGAGATAAATACTCAACACGCCCACAAGGAGCCGGACCTGCAGCGCAGTTAGATTGAATATTCATATTCCTGTGTTTAAAAGCAGCTCTTACCCAGTGCGACCTACAGTGCAGAGAAACTGTGGTGCAGAAACTGAGTGAATTAAATTGGGTAAAACACGTTTTACATACTCTGAAGTATGGAACTGTATTTGTTTATATATTACAGATATGTAATGTATGAAAATGGACACCATTCCACAGAGATTCTCTGAGCTGCAGCTCCGTAACCCTTTCATCTGCGTCACAACAATCCGTCTTTTGTTGACTAATAAGGGGGAAGGAGAGTCCGTTGTTGCTGAAAGTGTGCTTAATCACAAATCATGTTTTTTCAGCCGAAAACACTATTTTGAGAGGAATACAGTATATCGTACAGTAGAGTCTCGGCATTCATGAGGGTTTGGTGCTGAGAGCCGTCTTGAATACTCAAATTCACATTTAACCAAGTCCAGCTTTATATTGTTGCATAGGTATGTATATCCATATGTACGTCGTAGTTATGGTTAAAAGACGTGATATGTCTTGTCTTATCATTTAAGTGCTAAAACATTGACTAAGTTATTTTAAATAACATTGACTAACAGCACAAACAACAGTCATTTTACAGTCATCATCTGAAACAGACAACGTGAATCGCTCCTCTGTGTCCAGAGGATGCCTGCACTTTCCCTCTCCGCCTCTGTGATCAGTACGGCCCACTGGAGTGCACAGAGCGACGAATCTGTCAGAGAGCCGGCACAGTTGTTTCCACACTGCTGACAGCGAACCTGGGGCGTTTTGTTCCAGTACAGAACCAAGACCACCCTTCTGATACAGAACTTTAGCTTTTGTCCCATTTCGTTCGAAAGCATCTCGTTGCCGACAGCCACCGCTGTCGTTTGATAAATAAACCGTGATGGTTTGTTCCAGTACGTTCATCCCGTTCTGCTTTTCCTCCGTCTGAGACTCCGCAGGCCAGACGAAGTCGTGGAGAAGCAGACCCTACTGCCTATATATAAAGAATATGCTACTGTACTGTACCTCGTTTGACTTATTTGCCAGTGATGGCGATCAACAGCCAATGAAAACTAAAAATCGCAGATGACACTCCTCGTCAGCAGCTGACCCCGTTGACAATCCTGAATTTCAAATCTGTGTTCTTTTGACCTTGTTTTAGTTTCATTATTTGTGCATTTCCCCCCGTTTTTTACAGAGAAAGTCGGGTATTTCTGAATTTACAAACAGCATTCCTCTTTCGCCGAAATTCTGTTCAACCCAAAATCTGTTAAAGCCACGTCCGTTGAACACACACGGGTTCACTGCGCTCAATGTGCCTGATCAGATCTGATCAAATGTATGTATGGGCTTACCCCAAAAGAATGGATGTCATATTGTTGTTGTCCCTGTTATTGATCTCATGCTCACAGGTACAAAGTGCTTGGTGAGGAACTGAGAAAGGGAATGAGAAAATAGGTTTTCGTTTTGCGATACCTTACAATCATGGGCTCGTTAATCAGTCGAGCGGCGAGCTCGTCCTGCTGGGGAGGTCCTGCCTGGCGATGCTGAAGCCAATTCCTTAGGTGGAACTCCCAGGAGAAAAAGTCTGGATGAAATAAATAATCCTGACACTGGACACCCCCCACTCTGAGCGCTGTACAGGTCGGGGGGGAATCCCACTACCGCCACCAGTGTGCAGCCCTACCTGGATGATGCTCCAGTCCTCTCACACACACCAGCTCTCAGTGGGAGGAGAGCAGAGGGATGGAGCCAGTTCAGAGAGGGGGGTTATTAGGAGGCCATGATGGGTAAAGGCCAGGGGGGAGTTTGACCAGGACACTGGGGTGACACCCCTACTCTTCTCGAGAGACACCCTGGGATTGTTCATGACCACAGAGAGTCAGGACCTTGGTTTTATGTCTCATCCAAAAGACCTTTTTTTTCCCACTCTAGTGTCCCCACCACTAGTACTGGGGCATTAGAACCCATGCAGACTGCAGGGTGAGCACCCTCTACTGGTCCCACTAACACCTCTCCCAGCAGCAGCCTCAGCTCTCCCAGGAGTCTCCCCTCCAGGTACTGGCCAGGCTCCCACCTGCTGAGCTTCAGCGGAGCTTTAGGGTGATATGGCTGCTGACTACTCCCAATATTTCTGAGAGGCACTGGAAACTATTTTGTATGAATCTTTGTAACATAAAAATACATCTAACAGTATCTTGAGATTAATGTAATAAAGTTTTATGGAGAGAAAGGAAGAAATGCAGATAACAATGTTAAAGACCAGCGCTCTCCCTGACACTGGGGACAGGGGTTCCAGTCTGATCAGAGCTGTTATTAAAGTCTCTTCTCCTGTGTGTCTCTCCCCCAGGAGCTGTAGAGACCAGCGCTCTCCCTGACACTGGGGACAGGGCTCCAGTCCGATCAGAGCTGTTATTAAAGTCTCTTCTCCTGTGTGTCTCTCCCCCAGGAGCTGTAGAGACCAGCGCTCTCCCTGACACTGGGGACAGGGCTCCAGTCCGATCAGAGCTGTTATTAAAGTCTCTTCTCCTGTGTGTCTCTCCCCCAGGAGCTGTAGAGACCAGCGCTCTCCCTGACACTGGGGACAGGGCTCCACTGAGCTGCAGCACTGTGAGCAGGAGTGGGGCAGGCTGTGTAACACAAGGACCCAGGAGATCTCGGAGTGCTCTGTAGAGGGAAGATGAGCTGGAAATTTGGCATGTTACTTAATTACCTCACAGAGTAAGACCTAAGTGTGATACAGAAGAACCTTATAACCTGGGATCTAAGTGTGCTGGAGAAATGGAAACTAAACTAGAATCTCAGCTTTTTATAAAAACTGAGCTCACTCTAGAGGAAGCGTCTACAGCAGAGCCTGAGCTCAAAGGAGAGGAAGAGTCGACCGTAAGATCTGGGCTGAAAACGGAGGAACAGCCTGCTGTTGGACTTGAGCTCAAGATAGAGGAACTGTCTGCAGCAGGATCTGAGCTCACTGTGGAGGGACCGACTGCAGGAGAATCTGAAATTTTCACAACAGGACCTCAGCTCTGCAGACGGAGACCAGAGGAAGGCCAGTCTGGGGGTCTGGGAAAGAGGCCCGGGGGGGAGTGTCAGGGTGGAGGGAGGAGAGAAACCACATCGTTCCAGCTCGTGCATCAGCACCCTGGACCTTCCAGCCCACCGACTGGGGAGGCCAAGAGCACAGCCTCCAGCAGAGCCAGAGGGGGGCAGTATCACTGCAGCCAGTGTGGGAAGACATTCAGCCATCCAAGCAGCCTTCAGATCCACCAGCGGATCCACACAGGAGAGAGGCCGTACTGCTGCAGACAGTGCGGGAAGAGCTTCACCAGGGCCGGAGATGTCAAGACTCACGAACGGATCCACACGGGAGAGAGACCGCACTGTTGCATGCAGTGTGGGAAGAGCTTCAGCCGGGCGGGATACCTCAAGAGCCATGAACGCATTCACATAGGAGAGAGGCTGTACTGTTGCAAACACTGCGGGAAGAGCTTTAGCTGGGCGGGGAACCTCAAGAGACACGAGCGGATTCACACGGGAGAGAGGCCCTACTGCTGCGAGCAGTGCGGGAAGAGCTTCAAGAGGGCCCTGGACCTGAAGTGTCACGAGCGGATCCACACGGGGGAGAAGCCCTACTGCTGCGAGCACTGCGGGAAGAGCTTCAGCCAGGCAGTGCACCTTAAAGGTCACGAGCGCATCCACACGGGGGAGAAGCCCTACTGCTGCGACCAGTGCGGGAAGAGCTTCAGTATGGCGAGAGACCTCGTGAGGCACGCGCGCATCCACAAAGGGGAGAGGCCCTACAGCTGCTCCTACTGCGGGAAGAGCTTCACTAGGGCGGGGAACCTCAAGTGTCACGAGCGCATCCACACGGGAGAGAGGCCCTACTGCTGCGAGCTGTGCGGGAAGAGCTTCATCCTGCCCGCATCCCTGAAGTACCACCAGCGGATCCACACGGGGGAGAGGCCCTACTGCTGCACCCAGTGCGGGAAGAGCTTCATCAGGGCCGGGCTCCTGAAGCGACACGAGCAGAGTCACGCGTGACGGGAATCATACTGCTGCCGACAGGGGTGTAGTGTGATGAAGCAGAAATAGTCTGTTGCGCTGCTGGAGGTCTCGGTTGTACTCCTTTGGGGACACCTTCACTGAAGTGTGTTTGTTTAGTAAAGACACCACATTTTCCTCCACTGCGTTTAAAAAAACCAGCTGATTTTACACATTTACTTAGTAGGACATGGGACTTAAACATCTGTACTCGTTGGAACATCTCTGGATAATAAAGTGTCGCAAACATATTGATGTTATCTTTGTATTCCCTTTTCTAATCTAAGATGCAGGACGCCGCTGGGAATCACAAAAACAGACACGATCAGGAGTTTCTGTCCATTCTGAAGCTCAGAAAGAACACTAAGAGCAAACTTTGTTGAGACAATCTGAATTAAATCATAGCTCTGCCTTTATGACACATTTTGAGAGGAGAGTTAGTGAATAAATTATGATATTTACAATATTTAAAACTACACTTTGCAGCGGGACTCCATTGTTCCAAACATTGTGGCAACTGGTGCACACACACATGCATACATTAATTTTCTTTTGGACGTGACAGTCATGAGAGAAATTCGGACACACACCATTAACAAGACTGTGTTGCTATTGCATGACATCAGTCCTTTTTAAGAAAAAATCTGATTTCTGAAATTTCAGGAAATGTATTTTACCCATATTTAGTTACTTCTTCACCTACGTTTGCCTCTCCATTTTTTTCTGGTGTCTCACACAAGACTCCTCTCAGTTTATCCGGACAAACACGAAATATTATATATGTGAGCTAAATTAACACAATAAGAGTGGTTACACTAATCAATCCCATTCTGAATTTGGTCATCTTGATTTGAACGTCTCCTCGTGCCTTTTTCGTCAAGTATTTATTTTACCACGTGACTTCTCGTACCTGTGTTGAACTAAGAGCTGTAGAGGAAGGGGGCGTGGTCTTCTCTCCTCTCAGGGCGGGACTTCCTGTCTCGCGCCAGTGAGGGCTGTGCAGGGTCTCGCCTGCAGGTCCGTCCCGCTGGAAGAACAAGTCTCCCTCCGTCAGGAGAACCGGACTCCCTGACCCGCCCTGAGCGGGTCCCTGCTGGGCCGGTGAGTCACGCTGAGTCTGAGTCCGTCTGTTGACATCTGAGCTCATTTCTGACCGCAGCCTGCGGGCTGCTCCCCAGATGTGTGACTTTCTGAGCCCGCTGTCTGCGCTGTGTCCTCTCGCCCTGAGCACAGGGTGCAGGTGCTGATCCTGCTGGAACTGTGGTTCCGCTGGGCGCACAGTGCCCACCCGGACCCGGACCCGGACCCGATCAGCGCCCGTTACTATGGCTACCGTAAAGCGCTCACCGGAAGCCGGAAGTGCGCTGGTGACGGTTAAAGCGGTAGAGATTTGTACAAGAATCATTTCGCATTGACATTTTTTTACGATTAAAGAATAGTTAAATAACAGTTAACATTAAAAGACGTTTAATAATTTCTCGTGTAACTGTTTACTGTGTCGCGGTGAAGGCGCACAGTCTAATCTCCGCTGTTCGGGTCATCAAAAAACAGAATTTTTCGAATCGGACTTGGGTCTGTATCTCCATGGTCTCGGGTCCGAGTCCCTCAGTAAGAGGAGCGGAGTGGAGTCCGGCTCGTCTTCCAGCTGACCCGAGTCCTGTGGAGTCCCAGCGAGTTCAGGAGCAGTCCGAGCGGAGTCCAGTGACGAGCACAGAGAGAGGTGTTATCAGTGTCTTCATGCTTCACCGCTGTTTATATTGAGCCCCTGCAGTGGGAGTGAAGAGAAAACAGTGTCCTGTTGTTTCTGTCTCGTCCCCTGGACTGTCAGCCTGCTCCTGCGGTCGGGACAGGGCCGCTGTAAGAGATCAGGTCTGGATTTAACTGCGAGATTGCCGAGTCTGTGTGAGTGAATCGTGACAGAATGAATGTTATTAGATATTGTAATTGTGATAATGATCAAAACAAAACTGTTTATACTAAATACTCAGTCCTGAAATAGTGTAGTGTTTTACATTTTTTTCTATTTGATACTGAACTAAGATCTAAATGTTTCACTGTTCAGCATGACAGCGACACAGAACATGAGGCCAGTCCAGCCCAGGAGCTCATCAGGAGAAACTGGAGGGAAATACAGTTGTGCAGCATTTTCCTTGCTGAAGAAAAAAAATGATCTGTTTAACTGACTTGTACATTGAATGTGTCCTGAGACTAGTAGGACATTATACAGATTAACATAAATTATACAGCCTATGGTAAATCTGTAAATTGGATATTGAGGAAAAATATGGTAAAGACATTTGGTTAACAAACTGATACAGCAAGAAAGGAAGACATTTTTGCAGATAAAAAGGTTATATAGTTGTCCTGATATACACTGTATTGACTAATGTCCATTCTCAGAGCAGGTGGATAAAGTCTCTTCTCCTGTGTGTCTCTCCCCCAGGAGCTGTAGAGACCAGCGCTCTCCCTGACACTGGGGACAGGGCTCCACTGAGCTGCAGCACTGTGAGCCGGAGTGGGGCTCCAGTCTGAGGCAGGACACAGAGCCCACAGCTCCTGAAGACAGACAGAGGCTCCCTGAGCAGCACAGGACCAGACAGAGTGAGGAGGAGCTCAGAGGACCAGAGTCTGTCCACATGGCAGAGCCAGAGACAGGCTGTGTTACACAAGGACTCAGTGCATCAGGGTGTCCTCTGTGTGTGAAGGATGAGCTGGGAACTCAGGATGCAGTAGGATGTGGTTGTGTTGAACACAAACTCCAGATACTGGAATCTAAGAGTTTTAAAACAGAACCTCAGTGTGATTCACGAGGATTTGATGCTCAAGAGTCTCATGAATCCTGTTCAGATGTTGTGGCTCCCAGTGTGAAGAGTGAAAGTGATCTGGACTCCAGCTACACTGCTGATCTGTCCAGGATTCAGTCCCTCAGAACTGCAGTACTGGACACTGAGCCCCATCAGGAGTCTGACCAGATTAAAACACAGACCAAACGACCACATAAGGTCCATGCAGGAACCGAGGTGAATCGTGACCAGATCCACACAGGACAGAGACCGTACGGCTGTGAACACTGTGGGAAGAGTTTCAATCAGGCAGCTAATCTCAGGAATCATGAACGGATTCACACAGGACAGAGACCATACTGCTGTGAAAAGTGTGGAAAGAGGTTTATCCAGGCAGGAGCCCTCAAATGTCATGAACGGATTCACACGGGGGAGAGACCGTACTACTGTAAACAGTGCGGGAAGAGTTTCAGTTCAGCAGGAAATCTCAAGATTCATGAACGGATTCACACGGGAGAGAGACCGTACTGCTGTGAGCAGTGTGGGAAGAGCTTCAAGCAGGCAGGAGATCTTGGGCGTCATGAACGGATTCACACAGGAGAGAAACCGTACTGCTGTAAACAGTGTGGGAAGAGTTTCAAGCAGGCAGCAAATCTCCAGATTCATGAACGAGTTCACACAGGAGAGAGACCGTACTGCTGTGAACACTGTGGGAAGAGTTTCAACCAAGCAGGAGCCCTCAAGTATCATGAGCGGATTTACACAAGACAGAGACCATACAGCTGTGAGCAGTGTGGGAAGAGTTTCAGTGAGGCTGGGTCTCTCAAGTGTCATGAACGGATTCACACAGGAGAGAGACCGTACTGCTGTGGACATTGTGGGAAGAGCTTCATTTTGGCAGCACATCTCAGAGTTCACGAACGGATTCACACAGGAGAGAGACCGTACTGCTGTAAACAGTGTGGGAAGAGTTTCAGTGTGGCAGCAAATCTGAAGATTCATGAACGAGTTCACACAGGAGAGAGACCGTACTGCTGTAAGCAGTGTGGGAAGAGTTTCAATCAAGCAGCAATTCTGAAGAATCATGAACGGATCCACACAGGAGAGAGACCGTACTGCTGTAAGCAGTGTGGGAAGAGCTTCAATCAAGCAGCAAATCTCAAGATTCATGAACGGATTCACACAGGAGAGAAGCCGTACTGCTGTGAACAGTGTGGGAAGGGTTTCCATCAGGTAGGAGCCCTCAAAAGTCATAAACGGATTCATATGGGAGAGAAATCATTGTAGTGGAAAAGTATATTATTTTCCTTAGAATTAAGTATTAGTAAAGACATTTACCTTTTGCATTGACACGCATCATGGGCTTTTATGTAAGAGCAATGTCACGAGTAGTTCTTTCCGGGCCCTATGCGGAAGACACGATCCGGAATTGTGAAGATACACTGGGGAAAAAGTCATGCAGGAGAGGGTATGGAGACAGGGGATGTGTCCAAGGGGTGCAGGTGTCCAGGGGGAGTGAGTCCGGGGTGAACGATCCAAGAGAAAATCCAAACGGGTATCCAAGACAGAAGGTAGAGTCCAAGGCCAGGGGATCCATCCAGGGAATTAAAACCATAAACCGGGTCGGGACCGGCGGGGCGGAGAATCAGGAACAGAAGTTTAAAACCATAACAGCCAGACGCAGCAGGACCCGGGCTCTCGCGAAGCGGAATTCAATTAGGAACCAGGAGTGGAGTCTGCGTCTGGCTTTTAAGGGGGAACTGAAATATAGAACAGGTGCAGGTAATGGGAGAAAATGAGGAAGGGCTGGAGCGCCCTTAAGAGGAGGGGTTTGCGATCGTGACAAGAATGCAGGAAAAGTGCAAGATTGTCTGTGATCAGGTCCTGACCCATCGCCAGTTGTAACGTCTTTCCCAGACACTCCCAGCACAGAGCAAGCAGCTGACCACTCAGATCATGCTGGGCCAGCAGATCTTTGAGTAGGAAACTTCTTTATTCACATTATGATTGTAATTCTTGAGACTTAAAGTATTATTCCCAACGTGAGTTTTAATAACGTGCAGTCGTAACTGCAGATATATTGTATCTGAGAATACGTGTGTGATGAAAATGTACGAGAAGGATAAAACCTTTGAACTTGACCACAGTGCTTTACAACCTCTTCTCCTTCTGATCCCCCCAGCAGCCATATCACCCTGCAACTCACAACTGGCAACCCACTGAAGCTCAGCAGGTGTGAGCTTGGTCAGTACCTGGATGGGAGACCTCTGGGGAAAAACTAAGGTTGCTGCTGGAAGAGGTGTTAGTGGAGCCAGCAGGGGGCGCTCACCCTGTGTGGTCTGTGTCGGTCCTAATGCCCCAGTATAGTGACGGGGACACTAGACTGTAAACAGGCGCCGTCCTTCGGATGAGATGTAAAACCGAGGTCCTGACTCATTAACAATCCCAGGGCGTTTCTCGAGAAGAGTCGGGGTGTTACCCCAGTGTCCTGGTCAAACTCCCCCCTGGCCTTTACCCATCATGGCCTCCTAATAACCCCCCTCTATGAATTGACTTCATTACTGAGCTCTCCTCCCCACTAACAGCTGATGTGTGGGGAGCGTTCTGGCGCACTATGGCTGCCGTCGCATCATCCAGGTGGAGCTGCACATTGGTGGTGGTGGAGGGGATCCCTTTGAGTGAGCTTTGAGTGGAGTGTCCAGAAGTTAAAAAATCAATCTTTCAGATCCCAGCAGGTCAATTGACAAATATATTCTGTTATTTGTGTTTTTATGCATGTTTTGCTGTTGGATTCTAAATATATAATAAACAATTTATTGATACATGTGTGAGATTGTAAATTATGTTGGATTGATTCTTAAGTGTTGTCAAGAACTCTCAGAATTTACTGTTACAATTTCCAAGTGTTCCTCTACATGAAGACCCTCAGATAACTTCCCTGTACTGCAGTGAACAGTGTGGGAAGAGGTTCAGTCTGGCAGAGCACCTCGGAGATGGCTGGGAGCGACCGTCTCCATCAGGGATGCCCCAGTACCCCACAGAAGGCAGAACTGCCTTTTAAAGAAAAACACGAAAAACCTTGAGAGAGAAAATTCATTTTAACGTTCCCCTTTTCAGTTGGGCTCAGCCTGCGGGTACCCACTTCTGTCAGAGAGCGTGCGCATGTGTCAGAAGTGGAGAACAAGACCGGTAAAGAGGAGCGAAAACGGGTGTACCTCACCTCTGTGACCAATCCGCCCCAGTTTATCAAAGAAGGGTTTGAATATTCTAATTCAATAGGCTCTATGGGCACGATTGCCGAAGCGGGTACAATTAAACAGCATGAATTAGTTTTCACAGTCATACCCCCATGCCCTGCGATGGACTGGACTGCTGGCCAGGGTCCACCCAGCCTGTCGCTCTGGCCCCCGCCTGCAGCCTTGAATTGGGCCGTGTGTCGGAGTCTTCACTAAATTCATCCGGACAAACATGCAAACTATCTAATAAATATCCGGGACAGATCGATATAATACAAGATTTTGAGCAAACAAATCATATTATTGCATTTAGTAAACGCACTGTCGTGTAGGTTTTTTTTTTCGCTTATAATCGTAAAATAAGTAAAATATAGTAATATAGTAAATTACTGCCATGACTTGTCTCAGTGCTGCAAGAGCGGTCCAGGAAGGGGGCGGGGTCTTCCCCTCTCTCAGGGCGGGACTTCCTGTCTCGCGCTGTTGGAGCACACAGAGGGTCCCAGCTCGCGCCGGTGGGGCTGTGCAGGGTCTCACCTGCAGGTCCGTCCCGCTGGAAGAACAAGTCTCCCTCCGTCAGGAGAACCGGACTCCCTGACCCGCCCTGAGCGGGTCCCTGCTGGGCCGGTGAGTCACGCTGGATCTGAGTTTAACTGAATCTGTTACTGAACTGAACTTAATGGGTTAATTGCGACGAGTTGAGCACGCCGCTGCGTCCTGCGTTGCGGTTTAGCCGGTCCGGTACTTTCCGGGGCTCATCTCCAGCTCGGAGTTCAACTGCAGTGAGAACACGAGCGGAACAAAGTCGGAGCTCAGCTGGACTTGAGCTTGTTGTTGCAGTACTTGTCCCGAACGGCAGGGGGCTGTGCATCGGAACACTCCACTTCATCTGATGAGTGGGTTAATATGCGATCATTACTTTGTCCGTTCCTTGTTTATATTTAAACTACATTCCCCGACCAGACTAATGTCCGTGTTTAATTTAAGAACTGCGTTTCGGCTACAGCTCACCGGATTGAGGGCACGTAGGTGTTGATGAGAGACTCGGCAGCAGTGAGTCACGAAACCGCTGCGCGTCTGGAACGGGACGCTACTGTACTGCTGCGGCTTCGACCTCGTTTGACCAGACGCTCGCTGGACACATCGCTGCTGCTAAATCGCTACAAAAGACACCAGCTCATGACCCGTAAAGTTAAGTTTTGCTTTGAACAGAACCGGAAATTAAATTGATAAAATTACTTGAGCAAAAAAACAAAACAACGTTTCTTGTTCCTCTGACCTTCTGAGCATTTCGATTTTTTTTTTAAGGTGATACATTTCTTGAGCACGGTGTGCCTTTTGCTGCCTTTTCAGAACTTTCAGTTTCTCTTGAAATAAACCTCCCCCTGTGTCAGTAGGAGCTCACATTTCAAATTAAGTTTGTTTTTAGTCAGTTCCGAGGTCCTCCTCTCTCAGTGGGGGAGGAGCTTGCTGGCGTGTTGTTTTGCTAAGTGGTAGTTGTCCCTTACGACGGTACCTGCTGACACCTGTGCACAAGACAAGTAGGACATTGTATTAATCAAAAAGAAATAATACAGCAATTAATATAGCTTCAAACTGTTTTTTCAGATGGAAATGGTGATGTGGTTAGGAAGGTTATGCAGTGAGAAAGGAATAAGTATTTTGCAGATAAAAATGTTACAGAGTTGTCCTAATATACACTGTGTGGACTAATGTCCATTCTCAGAGCAGGTGGATAATGTCTTCTTCTCCTGTCTGTCTCTCCCCCAGGAGCTGTAGAGACCAGCGCTCTCCCTGACACTGGGGACAGGGCTCCAGTCTGATCAGAGCTGTTATTAAAGTCTCTTCTCCTGTGTGTCTCTCCCCCAGGAGCTGTAGAGACCAGCACTCTCCCTGACACTGGGGACAGGGCTCCACTGAGCTGCAGCACTGTGAGCAGGAGTGGGGCTCCAGTCTGAGGCAGGACACAGAGCCCACAGCTCCTGAAGACAGACAGAGGCTCCCTGAGCAGCACAGGACCAGACAGAGTGAGGAGGAGCTCAGAGGACCAGAGTCTGTCCACATGGCAGAGCCAGAGACAGGCTGTGTTACACAAGGACTCAGTGCACCAGGGTGTGCTCTGTGTGTGAAGGGTGAGCTGGGAACTCAGGATGCAGTAGGATGTGGTTCTGTTGAACACAAACTCCAGATACTGGAATCTAGGAGTTTTAAAACAGAACCTCAGTGTGATTCACGAGGATTTGATGTTCCAGAATCTCATGAATCCTGTTCAGATATTGTGTCTCCCAGAGTGAAGAGTGAAAGTGATCTGGACTCCAGCTACACTGCAGATCTGTCCAGGATTCAGTCCCTCAGCACTGCAGCACTGGAAACCATCAGGTCCCATCAGGAGTCTGACCAGATCAAAACACAGGACAAGGGACAAGTGAGCATCTGTACAGGAACTGTCAAGAATCAGGAACAGAATCACACAGGAGAGAGACCGTACTGCTGTGAACACTGTGGGAAGAGTTTCAGTCGGGCAACAGCTCTCAAGAATCATGATCGAGTTCACAGAGGAAAGAAACTACTCTGCTGTGAACATTGTGGGAAGAGTTTCAATCAGAAAGGATCACTCAAAGATCATGAACGGATTCACACAGGAGAGAGACCGTACTGCTGTGAACTCTGTGGGAAGAGTTTCAACAGGGCGGGAACCCTCAGGAGTCACAAACGGATTCACACAGGAGAGAGACCGTTCTCCTGTGAACAGTGTGGGAAGAGTTTCAGCCATTCGGGAATTCTCAGAAATCACAAACGGATTCATACGGGAGAGAGACCTTACACCTGTGCCCAATGTGGGAAGAGCTTCAGTTGGGCGACACAGCTCAACATTCATGAGCAGGTTCACACAGGAGAGAGACCGTACTGCTGTGAACAGTGTGGGAAGAGTTTCAGCCATTCGGGAATTCTCAGAACTCACAAACGGATTCATACGGGAGAGAGACCTTACATCTGTGCCCAATGTGGGAAGAGCTTCAGTTGGGCGACACAGCTCAACATTCATGAGCAGGTTCACACAGGAGAGAGACCGTACTGCTGTGAACAGTGTGGGAAGAGTTTCGCTAGGGTAGGACACCTCAAGGTTCATGAACGGATTCACACGGGAGAGAAACCGTACTGCTGTGAGCAGTGTGGGAAGAGCTTCAACCAGGTAGGGGCCCTCAAGAGTCATGAACGGATTCACACAGGAGAGAAACCGTACTGCTGTGCACATTGTGGGAAGAGTTTCAACCAGGCTTCAAGTCTCAGGTATCATGAACAGATTCACAAGGTACCATTGTAGTGGGAAAGTATTACTACACTTCAAATTAAGTGTAATGAGAGAATATATCGGTAATGTCTCTCTTGCCTTGACCAAATGGATTGGAATTTTGTCTAAAAGCAGAAGAAGATGCTGCCATTTGATAAAGATTTTCCAGGTCTGGTATACGGACTAGGACCTCATAAAGCTGTCTACATTCTGAACCATCTATTGATGTACAGCACAGCTGGACTCTGGTCTACTTCTGCTCAGACTATGGGTCCAAGGTCACTTTCCCTCCCCCAGAGGAACATCCAGCAATGAGGAACTTGCAGGGTGGATACCAGAATTATCCATGCTCACATCCTGACCAGTTGCCAGCTGTGATGTCTGACCTGAAATACTAGCACGCAACTCATTGTCGTGGGTATGCTCACTGGATTCTCATGTCTTTTCACTAAGGGTGAGTTAGTGAGGTGCAGAATTCTGCCTCGAGACTCTTTCTGCGATAGGAGATATCTTGTGTTCGCAAACCTACTGGTTTTTTTTTTCAGCTGATCAACGAAAGAAGACCAGTTGGGCTCTTTCTGTTGACATGCTCAGTGTCCTAGTATATTCTGGAAGAAGCTGTAGCCGGGACGACCCGAGTTCTCCCCACCCCTCTCACTTGAGTAGAAATCTGATTTATTCAGATTCAAGCTGGGACTTCACCTCTTCTGTTAATTCAATATCACAGCAGATTGAGTCACAGGTATTCTGATATTTGTCGGTTTCTTATGCATGTTCTGGTGTTGTATCAATACATTTTTTATTATATAATTAGAATCCGTGTGTGAGACTGTAAATTATTGTTTAATTGATTCCTGACGGTCGTCCAGAACTCTCAGAATTTACTGTTCCAGTTTTGAATTGTTCTACTGAATGGCGAAAGAAACCTCAGAGCAGTGCAGCGTAGTGCTGGGAGCAGTGTGGGAAGAGATTCAGTCTGGCAGAGCACCTGAGAGCTGGTCTGGGGAGATTGTCCCCATTGGAGATGACCCAGAGCCCCACAGCAGGCAGAATGGCCTACAAGGCAGACGAATGACCTTTTTCTGTCCCCCTACTCAGTTTCTCCGGGTCAGGAGTGTCCACTTCTGTCAGAAAATATCCAGATATATCGGAAGTAGAAAACAAGGCAAAGTTAAAATGACTTCTACAAGGTTGAACTCAATAGTCAGCGTCAACTGTCTTGTTATTGAACATTTATATACATCGTGTAAAACGTGATTGTTACACAGGATCAGACTCGCTGTCTGTTCCTCAGGCTGGGACAGGAGATCACACACTGTATTATTATTATTGAGAGACAGGCTCACTGTCTGTTCCTCAGGCTGGGACAGGAGATTACACACTGTATTATTGTTGAGAGACAGGCTCACTGTCTGTTCCTCAGGCTGGGACAGGAGATCACACAGTGTATTATTATTATTGAGAGACAGGCTCACTGTCTGTTCCTCAGGCTGTGACAGGAGATCACACACTGTATTATTATTATTGAGAGACAGGCTCACTGTCTGTTCCTCAGGCTGGGACAGGAGATCACACACTGTATTATTGTTGAGAGACAGGCTCACTGTCTGTTCCTCAGGCTGGGACAGGAGATCACACACTGTATTATTATTATTGAGAGACAGGCTCACTGTCTGTTCCTCAGGCTGGGACAGGAGATTACACACTGTATTATTGTTGAGAGACAGGCTCACTGTCTGTTCCTCAGGCTGGGACAGGAGATCACACACTGTATTATTATTATTGAGAGACAGGCTCACTGTCTGTTCCTCAGGCTGGGACAGGAGATCACACACTGTATTATTATTATTATTGAGAGACAGGCTCACTGTCTGTTTCTCAGGCTGGGACAGGAGATCACACACTGTATTATTATTATTGAGAGACAGGCTCACTGTCTGTTCCTCAGGCTGGGACAGGAGATCACACACTGTATTATTATTATTGAGAGACAGGCTCACTGTCTGTTCCTCGGGCTGGGACAGGAGATCACACACTGTATTATTATTATTGAGAGACAGGCTCACTGTCTGTTCCTCGGGCTGGGACAGGAGATCACACACTGTATTATTATTATTGAGAGACGGGCTCACTGTCTATTCCTCATGCTGGTACAGGAGATCACACACCGTATATATACATGTCGCTATTTTTCTGGTGTCACACCAAACACTGGTCGACTAAACATTATGCCATACTTTATAAAAACAATATAATGCTCGTGGTTAAGCGAACAAAACATTATTTTATTTTAAAATACATTATTTTGTATAGATTTCTTTTATAGTATGTAAAATTTAGTAAATGACTTACTTAAATTACTATTATTAACTTGGTGCTCACCTTTTCTCATATTCAAATCAAATTGATGTTATTCCTTTCACATTTACTGTTATAAGCAGGAAGCTTGTATTTACCGCGTCAGTGCTGCAAGAGCTGTACAAGAAAGGGGCGGGGTCTTTCCCTCTCTCAGGGCGGGACTTCCTGTCTCGCGCTGCTGGAGCACACAGAGGGTCCCAGCTCGCGCCAGTGGGGGCTGCGCGTGTCTGCGCTGTGCAGGGTCTCACCTGCAGCTCCGTCCCGCTGGAAGAACAAGTCTCCCTCCGTCAGGAGAACCGGACTCCCTGACCCGCCCTGAGCGGGTCCCTGCTGGGCCGGTGAGTCACGCTGAGTCTGAGTCCGTCTGTTGACATCTGAGCTCATTTCTGACCGCAGCCTGCGGGCTGCTCCCCAGATGTGTGACTTTCTGAGCCCGCTGTCTGCGCTGTGTCCTCTCGCCCTGAGCACAGGGTGCAGGTGCTGATCCTGCTGGAACTGTGGTTCCGCTGGGCGCACAGTGCCCACCCGGACCCGGACCCGGACCCGATCAGCGCCCGTTACTATGGCTACCGTAAAGCGCTCACCGGAAGCCGGAAGTGCGCTGGAGATGCTCGTGTCCGTCAGTAATTCTACAAACACGATATCAAACTGAGACCCCAAAGGTTGAAAGAATAAGGGGGGAATTCCGGATATTTTATACGATTTAGAAATTTCTCCTGTACGGCGTTTTATAGATTAAACAAAGATGGCTGAAGCAACCCGAGCTCTGGTTTGCGGTGGTTCTGGTTCGAAACGTTGTTTCCTTCAGTAAGAGGGGAGTCCAGTGACGAGCAC
The DNA here is from genome assembly GCF_055471065.1 of Atractosteus spatula. Taxonomy (NCBI): domain Eukaryota; kingdom Metazoa; phylum Chordata; class Actinopteri; order Semionotiformes; family Lepisosteidae; genus Atractosteus; species Atractosteus spatula. Next base: position 1,677,781 of record NC_142713.1, read on the forward strand.
AGAGAGAGGTGTTATCAGTGTCTTCATGCTTCACCGCTGTTTATATTGAGCCCCTGCAGTGGGAGTGAAGAGAAAACAGTGTCCTGTTGTTTCTGTCTCGTCCTTTGGACTGTCAGCCTGCTCCTGTGTCTGGGACCCAAATCTTTTTAATAATTGTGTTCAGTGTAAGAAGACTCTGCTAAACTCTTTTGGTCACATGTTTCATACATTTTCTTCTTGAAAGAAAAATTCTACCAAATACTAACTTGTACATTGAATGTGTCCTGAGATTAGTAGGGCATTGTATTAATTTAACATAAATAATACAGACACTAACACATCTGAAAATATCTTTATTGAGATACATATGGTAAAGAATGTTTGACTAAGTGAAATAAAATCTGGTTATGAAAGTTAAACAGCGAGAGAGAAATATTTTACAGACATAAATGTCCGTTCTCAGAGCAAGTGAATAAAGTCTCTTCTCCTGTGTGTCTCTTCCCCAGGAGCTGTAGAGACCAGCGCTCTCCCTGACACTGGGGACAGGGCTCCAGTCTGATCAGAGCTGTTATTAAAGTCTCTTCTCCTGTGTGTCTCTCCCCCAGGAGCTGTAGAGACCAGCGCTCTCCCTGACACTGGGGACAGGGCTCCAGTCTGATCAGAGCTGTTATTAAAGTCTCTTCTCCTGTGTGTCTCTTCCCCAGGAGCTGCAGAGACCAGCGCTCTCCCTGACACTGGGGACAGGGCTCCACTGAGCTGCAGCACTGTGAGCAGGAGTGGGGCTCCAGTCTGAGGCAGGACACAGAGCCCACAGCTCCTGAAGACAGACAGGGGCTCCCTGAGCAGCACAGGACCAGACAGAGTGAGGAGGAGCTCAGAGGACCAGAGTCTGTCCACATGGCAGAGCCAGAGACAGGCTGTGTTACACAAGGACTCAGTGCACCAGGGTGTGCTCTGTGTGTGAAGGGTGAGCTGGGAACTCGGAATGCAGTAGGATGTGGTTGTGTTGAACACAAACTCCAGATACTGGAATCTGAGAGTTTTAAAACAGAACCTCAGTGTGAGACACAAGGATTTGATGCTCAAGAATCTCATGAATCCTGTTCAGATGTTGTGTCTCCCAGTGTGAAGAGTGAAAGTGATCTGGACTCCAGCTACACTGCAGATCTGTCCAGGATTCAGTCCCTCAGCACTGCAGCTCTGGAGTCCCATCAGGAATCTGACCAGATCAAAACACAGACTGAGGAACCACTGAGCATCTGTGCAGAAGATCTCAAGAATCTCAAGAAACGGACTCATACAGGAGAGAAACTGCTCTGCTGTGAACATTGTGGGAAGAGTTTCAATCAGGCAGGAGCCCTCAAAGATCATGAACGGATTCACACAGGAGAGAGACCGTACTGCTGTGAGCACTGTGGGAAGAGTTTCAACCGTTCAGGAACTCTGAGAAGTCACAAACGGATTCACACAGGAGAGAGACCGTACTGCTGTAAACAGTGTGGGAAGAGTTTTCATGTGGCAGCATCTCTCAGGCGTCATGAAAGGATTCACACAGGAGAGAGACCGTACTGCTGTAAGCAGTGTGGGAAGAGTTTCAATCAAGCAGCAAATCTCAAGATTCATGAACGGATTCACACAGGAGAGAAACCGTACTGCTGTGAGCACTGTGGGAAGAGTTTCAACCAGGCAGGAGTCCTCAAGTATCATGAACGGATCCACACAGGAGAGAGACCGTACTGCTGTGAGCAGTGTGGGAAGAGTTTTAATCAGGCAACAAATCTTAAGATTCATGAACGGATTCACACAGGAGATAGACTGTACTGGTGTGAACAGTGCGGGAAGAGTTTCAAGCAGGCAGGAGCCCTCAAGTATCATGAAAAGATTCACACAGGAGAGAAACCGTACTGCTGTGAACACTGTGGAAAGAGCTTCAGTTTGGCAACAAATCTCAAGACTCATGAACGAATTCACACCAGAGAGAAACCTTTCTGCTGTGAACATTGCGGGAAGAGTTTTAGTCAGGCAGGAGCCCTCAAGTATCATGAACGGATTCACACTAGAGACAGACCGTACTGCTGTGAATCCTGTGGGAAGAGTTTCAACCGGTCAGGAAACCTTAAACGTCATGAACGGATTCACACAGCAGAGAAACAGTTGTAGCAGCAACGCATGTTATTTCACCTAGAATGAGGTGATATGAAATGTTATTAGACATCTTTTTGTCATTCTTACCAAACAACCTGAGCCTCATCATGAAAGTAAAGGAATGCCACTAAGAAATGGTGCCATTTGTCAAGGATCTTCCAACACGCATGAACACAGATCAGGACATTATCAAGATGTCTAAATAAGCCATCTGCTATATCCCCCTGCAGCTCACAGCTGGCAGCCCACTGGAGCTCAGAACGGTGTGTGTCTAGCCAGTACCTGGATGGTAGACCCCCTGGGAAAGTTAGTTGGACCTGTAGGGGGTGCTCTCACCCTATGGTCTGTGTGGGTCCTAATGCGCCAGTATGTTGACGGGGCCACTATACTGGCAGAAGGTTCTTTCGATGAGACGTAAAACCGAGGTCCTGACTCTCTGTGGTCATTAAAATTCCCAGGGCGTCTCTCGAGAAGAGTAGGGGTGTCTCCCCGGTGTCCTGACCACCTTAGCTTTACCAGGAGGTCACCCCTCCAGCTACTGAGCTGCAGCGGGCTGCCAGAGGTGAGGTGCAGGGTGACACAGCTTGTTGTAGCTTTTAATGGAGTGGAATATCATTTAAGGGTCAATTGCAACGGACTGAAAGCCGTGTACTAACCGGAGATCGGCCCCTGGGTACCGGGCAGCTCCGCGGTGAGACAGCGCGAGACCTTCAGGCCCATCGCAACGGACTTGACCCCTGAATTCAGTCCGCCGTGCTGCAGTGAACCTCCCCGGAATCGCAGCGAACCCGGAGCACCAGCTGCCGCCCTCAGGGGGTGACTAAAGGAGGGAACTAACTTAAACCACCTCTTCACATGGGTTCAGCAGCTCAGTCAGCTCAGTCTCGGGACCACAAGAAGACATTGGCGATCGTAATGGAAACGATATCGTCGCTACGTCACGAACTTAATATTACAGTGGAAAACGATTGTAATATTTAACTAAAGTGGCTTTCCAGTCGCACCCCATTTACTAATAATGAAGTTTATGAATACGTGTCATTTCTCAGTAATAAAGCTTAATGTCTCATCTTTTCCAGTATTATAGTTCATGTATATAGAGCGCTTTGTATGCACCAGTGAGTTTTCAGACCGCCTGGGTTGTGAACAGAACTGACATGAAGGAAATTCCTTTTTTTAATGGGCTGTATGTCTTAAATGTGTTCGGTCACAGCTGGGGTAGCTGCGGAATAGGCTTGTTGTCATTTTTATTGCAACAGGACTCGACACTCGTGGTTCTCATGGGGAAGCAGGGATATTCCGGCGTCTGGGCGACAGGGAAGAAGCTGTGGGTTGGGTCAGTGTAGAGCGCTTTAAAGAGGAAAAAAAAAAACTTCGGCATCTTTTTAAAAGTGATTTGTGGCCGATCTTCAGAACGCTGTCCCCCTCTCTGGCCTGTGGCTGTGGGGCCTTCTTCAAGTGTGACACCAAAAGTAGGCTCCACAACCGAAATGATGTGTTTCGTTTCTTTTCTTTTCTTCTCGGGCATGGAATTAACATTTACTTGTTCCTTTGCGTATATTAACACGGCCTCTGTGTTAGTTTACCAATCAGATTCATGTTCTGATAGGGGCAGTGCGTGCTCATTAGAACCACAACAACGCTGAGCCCTCAGCGCCGCACTGAGCTCAAGTTCAGCTGGTCTCCAGTTTTGTTCCAGTGTTTCATTGCAGTTCAGCTCGGAGCTGGAGGTGATCTAACAGGTGTGCAACTTAGCACACAGAGGCTGGCCAACTCCGAAAGTTCATCACAACTGACATATTAGCATTAACAAGGCAATCTTGTTGTGTGAATGTATTTCCAATGGTATTACCAACAGATCAGTTATAGATAGATTTTCTTTTTCCATTTCACATCTTGACAGTTATTACAATAAACTTCCTAAATATAAACGTTTTGCAAGTCAATCCAGAACAAGTTTGTGTAGAGAGGATTAACAAATGTCAGTTTATTTCCCAGCCTTACAGAATACGCATAAATCATCTTGTTTAAAACTATAAGTTTTTAGTTTAACATGGTAAAACCTAATAACACTTTCACTACTTGAACACTATTTGTGAGGCTGTACATGTATCATGAGTTCCCTGGTCCGCCCCTCTCTCTGTCTTCCGGTGTCACACACAAACCTGTCCGCAAACTCATTTACTAAATGTATCGGGACAAACACAAAATCAGTTATAAATCGCATAATTCGAGTGGTTAAATTATTAAATCGCAATCCAAAATTTGTAAAACATCCTCGAATGTATTTTATATTTTATACTTGTTAATTTTATTTTAAAGTCTTATTTCTTTCTTATATTGTACTATTATCAACAATAAATAAAAAAAAAGCTGTAGAGGAAGGGGGCGTGGTCTTCTCTCCTCTCAGGGCGGGACTTCCTGTCTCGCGCCAGTGGGGGCTGCGCGTGTCTGCGCTGTGCAGGGTCTCACCCGCAGGTCCGTCCCGCTGGAAGAACAAGTCTCCCTCCGTCAGGAGAACCGGACTCCCTGACCCGCCCTGAGCGGGTCCCTGCTGGGCCGGTGAGTCACGCTGAGTCTGAGTCCGTCTGTTGACATCTGAGCTCATTTCTGACCGCAGCCTGCGGGCTGCTCCCCAGATGTGTGACTTTCTGAGCCCGCTGTCTGCGCTGTGTCCTCTCGCCCTGAGCACAGGGTGCAGGTGCTGATCCTGCTGGAACTGTGGTTCCGCTGGGCGCACAGTGCCCACCCGGACCCGGACCCGGACCCGATCAGCGCCCGTTACTATGGCTACCGTAAAGCGCTCACCGGAAGCCGGAAGTGTGCTGTAAATATTGTACCAGTAAATACATTGGAATTGAAAACATTAAACACTGTTCAAAATAATTCGTAAAAAATAACATATAACATTCTCAGACATTTGAAAATTTCTCGTGTAACAGTTTACTGTGACGCGGTGCGAGCCCACAATCTCATTTCCGCTGGTCGGGTCCGGTTTCACAAAAATACAGAACATTTCGGGCCGGACCCGGTCCGTGTTTCTGAGGTCTCGGGTCCGTGTCCCTCAGTAAGAGGAGCGGAGCGGAGTCCGGCTCGTCTTCCAGCTGACCCGAGTCCTGTGGAGTCCCAGCGAGTTCAGGAGCAGTCCGAGCGGAGTCCAGTGACGAGCACAGAGAGAGGTGTTATCAGTGTCTTCATGCTTCACCGCTGTTTATATTGAGCCCCTGCAGTGGGAGTGAAGAGAAAACAGTGTCCTGTTGTTTCTGTCTCGTCCCCTGGACTGTCAGCCTGCTCCTGCGGTCGGGACAGGGCCGCTGTAAGAGATCAGGTCCGGATTTAACTGCGAGATTGCCGAGTCTGTGTGAGTGAATCGTAAAAGAGTGAATATTATCAGATATTATTGTCATAATAATAATTTCACTCTCGCATATCAATTTTCTACATACACATAAGAATAGACTTTCATACTTTTATGAAGTATGGTTGTCAATAGAGAGAAACTGGAGTGCAAGTAATGTATTGTAATAGTTTGAGAAACATCCTTCTCCAGGTTATCTTGCTGTATAGAGAAATAATAATGTGTGCATGAAATTAAATAAATTATAGACTGATATTAAACCTCAAGTCTGATGTGTCTTAAAGATCAAGTGTTGAGACAGCAGCAGTGAACACTTTTTTACAGTGCAGTCTTACAGAAGCAGAGCTGAGTTTCCAGTGCTGTAACACAGGAAGAGAACTGGGAGAGCACAGCTGCTGTCTCAACCAGGGTCCCTACAGAGCTGCTGGTGTGCGTTCCAGCTGAGCTGTGTTACACAACTGTACCCTGGAGTGAACCCAGAGCAGGATTAGATCGAGGCAGAGGTGTCCAGTCCTGGTTCTGCAGGGTCAGTCAGTGTGTCTGCTGGTCTTCACTCCTTCATGAGCCAATCAGAGCCTCCAGGCAGGGTCCTGGCTCTAGGACAGGGGTGTCCAGTCCTGGTCCTGCAGGGTCAGTCAGTGTGTCTGCTGGTCTTCACTCCTTCATGAGCCAATCAGAGCCTCCAGGCAGGGTCCTGGCTCTAGGACAGGGGTGTCCAGTCCTGGTCCTGCAGGGTCAGTCAGTGTGTCTGCTGGTCTTCACTCCTTCATGAGCCAGTCAGAGCCTCCAGGCAGGGTCCTGGCTCTGCAGACATGCTTATCTTGGTTCTTAAAAGTTTGTAACATTTGCCAAACATCATTGTGGCTGATAAAACTACATTAAAGTTCTTTTTATACATAATTAATAAGATGGTTAGAAAAGCCATAGAGAAAGGAAGGAATGTTTTACAGATAACATGTTGCATAGTTGTCCTGATATACACTGTGTGGACTAATGTCATTCTCAGAGCAGGTGAATAAAGTCTTCTTATCTGTGTGTCTCTTCCCCAGGAGCTGTAGAGACCAGCGCTCTCCCTGACACTGGGGACAGGGCTCCACTGAGCTGCAGCACTGTGAGCAGGAGTGGGGCTCCAGTCTGAGGCAGGACACAGAGCCCACAGCTCCTGAAGACAGACAGGGGCTCCCTGAGCAGCACAGGACCAGACAGAGTGAGGAGGAGCTGAGGACCAGAGTCTGTCCACATGGCAGAGCCAGAGACAGGCTGTGTTACACAAGGACTCAGTGCACCAGGGTGTGCTCTGTGTGTGAAGGGTGAGCTGGGAACTCAGGATGCAGTAGGATGTGGTTGTGTTGAACACAAACTCCAGATACTGGAATCTAGGAGTTTTAAAACAGAACCTCAGTGTGAGACACAAGGACTTGATCTTCAAGAATCTCATGAATCCTGTTCAGATGTTGTGTCTCCCAGTGTGAAGAGTGAAAGTGATCTGGACTCCAGCTACACTGCAGATCTGTCCAGGATTCAGTCCCTCAGCTCTGCAGCACTGGACACTGAGTCCCATCAGGAGTCTGACCAGATTAAAACACAGAGCAAGGAACTTGTGAGCATCTGTACAGGAACTGTCGAGAATCATGAACAGAATCACACAGGAGAGAAACGATACTGCTGTGAACAGTGTGGGAAGAGTTTCAGGTGGGCAGGATCTCTCAAGCGTCATGAACAGATTCACACAGGAGAGAGACCGTACTGCTGTGAACAGTGTGGGAAGAGTTTCAACCATTCAGGAACTCTGAGAAGTCACAAACGGATTCACACGGGAGAGAGACCGTACTGCTGTGAACAGTGTGGGAAGAGTTTCATTAGGAGGGAAGACCTTAAGATTCATGAACGGATTCACACAGGAGAGAGACCGTACTGCTGTGAACAGTGTGGGAAGAGTTTCAAATATTCAGGTGCACTCAAGCATCATGAACGGATTCACACAGGAGAGAGACCGTACTGCTGTGAACAGTGTGGGAAAAGTTTCAAGCAGGCAGGAGCCCTTAAGACTCATGAACGGATTCACACAGGAGAGAGACCGTACTGCTGTGAGCACTGTGGGAAGAGTTTCAGCGACGCTGGAGCCCTCAAGTGTCATGAACGGATTCACACAGGAGAGAGACCGTACTGCTGTGAACAGTGTGGGAAAAGTTTCAATCAGGCAGGAGCCCTCAGGAGTCATGAGCGGATTCACACAAGAGAAAGACCGTACTGCTGTGAACAGCTGGGAAAGAGTTTCAGTCAGGCAGCAAATCTCAAGACTCATGAACGGATTCACACAGGAGAGAGACCGTACTGCTGTGAGCACTGTGGGAAAACTTTCAACCAGACAGGAGCCCTTAAAAGTCATGAGCGGATTCACACAGGAGAGAGACCGTACTGCTGTCAACAGTGTGGAAAAAGCTTCAAGCAGTCAGGAGCCCTCAAACATCATGAGCGGATTCACACAGGAGAGAGACCGTACTGCTGTGAACAGTGTGGGAAGAGTTTCCGTGTAGCAACAGCTCTCAGGTGTCATGAACGGATTCACACAGGAGAGAGACCGTACTGCTGTAAACAGTGTGGGAAGAGTTTCAATTTTGCAGCACAGCTCAAGATACATGAACGGATTCACACAGGAGAGAGACCGTACTGCTGTGAACAGTGTGGGAAGAGTTTCAAGCAGGCAGGAGCCCTCAAGCATCACGAACGGATTCACACAGGAGAGAGACCGTACTGCTGTGAACAGTGTGGGAAGAGCTTCAGTGTGGCAACAGCTCTCAGGTGTCATGAACGGATTCACACAGGAGAGAGACCATACTGCTGTAAACAGTGCGGGAAGAGTTTCAACCAGGCAGGAGCCCTCAAGAGTCATGAACGAATTCATACAGGAGAGAGACCATACTGCTGTGGACAGTGTGGGAAGAGCTTCAAGTATTCAGAAGCCCTCAAGCATCATGAGGAGATTCATACAGGCGAGAGACGGTACTGCTGTGAACAGTGTGGGAAGAGTTTCCATAACGCAGCCAATCTGAAGAGACATGAACGGGTTCACACTGGAGAGAGACCGTACTGCTGCCAACAGTGTGGGAAGAGCTTCAGCCAGGTAGCACATCTGAAGTGTCACGAACGGATTCACACTGGAGAGAGATCATAATGCTCTTCAATAGTGTGGGAAGAGTTTCAGCCCTCAAACGTCATAAAGGAATTCATACCGGACAGAAACCTTCGAAGTGGGAAAGTAGAGTATTTAAATTAAAATTAAGTGCTATGAAAGATTATTCCAATCTTTCTAATAATCTGCTTTGACTAAGCAGAACAGTGTAAGAGTTTGATCACAATCTTCCAGGTCTGGAACACAGACCAGACTGTCATGAAGCTCTCTAAATTCTGAGTATTCTGATGATATATCGTGCAGCCCAACTCCATTGTCTTGCTAGTCTCTTTCTGCTATGACTACGGGTCTGAGGTCACTGTCCATCCCCTACAAGTACATTCACCAACGAGGGATATGCACAGAGGGTAACAGTGATTGTCCCTGTTAACATCCTCACCCATCGCCAGTTGTGATGTTGTACATTAAACACTGATTCACAAATCGTTGTCATAGGTTAACTCATTGGCTTCTCACTTCTCCAATTTACCTGACATAAATTATCATGATGCCTCTTCTTTGCAGAGATGCCCTCAGCGGCAGCACTAGGTATAGTACTCTGCACTGGGACACTCCCAGCACACAGCAAACAGCTGGCAACTGGGAGCACAGACCAGCCCAGCTCCGTCTTCTCACTGGGGAAATTTTAAATTCACCAAGAATGTTGGCCAGTGGATCTTTGAGTATAAAATGTCTTTATTCACGTTATAATTCCTGAGAGTTCAACTATTATACTGAATAGAAATTTGATGTTTAGAAACCGTGTGAGAATGGAAATCGTTATGCGTGGTTGATTCCTAATGGTTGTGAAGAACTTTTTCGATTTCTGAGTCACAGTAAATGAAAACCATCAGATCACATCGTACTGCTGTGAACAGTGTGGTAAAAGGTTCAGTCTGGCAGGGCACCTGAGAGATGGCTTGGAGTGACTCTCTTCTCAAAGATGCCCCAGTACCCCACAGCCAGCAGAATTACCTCAATGAAAACACAGAGAAGCACAAAATCCAAATATATTTGAGCTTTCCCCCCTATTCAGTTTGCACAGCCTGGAGTGTCTGCTTCTGTCAGAAAACATCCAAATATATTGATAGAAGAAATACAAGACAAAGATGAAAGAATGTAAATAAAAATAGTTTGGTTTATCCCCTTATTGTAACCTGTTATCCCCGATGTATCAAAATATGGTTTAAATATTCCAATTCAACAAACTTTATTGGCACGATCAATGAATTACAGTGTTGCCAAAATAGATACAATATTTACAGACATTTATAATATAAACATGGTATTGGAATTTTACTTAAATCACATAAAATATTATGGTGAGACAGACTCACTCTTCCCTAGACTGACAGGAGATCACACACTGTATTATTATTATTTAGAGACAGGCTCACTGTTCCTCAGGCTGGGACAGGAGATCACACGCTGTATTATTATTATTGAGAGACAGGCTCACTGTTCCTCAGGCTGGGACAGGAGATCACACGCTGTATTATTATTATTGAGAGACAGGCTCACTGTCTGATCCTCAGGCTGGGACAGGAGATCACACGCTGTATTATTATTATTGAGAGACAGGCTCACTGTCTGATCCTCAGGCTGGGACAGGAGATCACACACTGCATTGAGAGACAGACTCACTGTCTGTTCCTTAGACTGACAGGAGATCACACACTGTATTATTATTAAGAGACAGGCTCACTGTTCCTTAGACTGACAGGAGATCACACTGCATTGAAAGACAGTTACGTTTCTAGTGTTTAAGAGTCTAAGAGTGAGGGACAATTGCACCAAACTGAAAGCAATGTACTAACTGGAGAGAACTGAATTCACTGTATGATGTTGAAAGAGTGGTGGGTGCTCCCTGATAGTAGGGCATTACAGTAGTCTAACCTGCTGTACACAAGAGCATGTATTAATTTATCTGTGTCTTGAGAGGAGAGAAACTGCCTTAATTTTGCAATATTACTTAACTGTAGGAAGCATGTTTTAGATACTGTTTTAACATGAGAGTTAAATGAGAGCCTTGTGTCTAATACAAGCCTAGGTTACATGCTGAGTCTTGAGGCAAATTTTTAAATCCTCTGAGTTAATGCTGAAGTTATAGTAGTCCTATCAGTATTGTTGCTCCAAACAACAGAACCTTAGTTTTATCAGTTGAGTAACAAAAAGTGTCCTGTCTCATCAATTGAATTGAAAGTCAATTGAATAGATTTGTTTTCATTTTTATTGTCATGGCACTCGACACTTGTGGTTCTCAGGGGAAAGCAGGGGGTTTCAGGGATCGGGGCTACAGGGAAGAAGCTGTGTTGGGTCAATGTGGGGTGCATTAAAGAAATAAAAACATCAGCATCTTTTTAAAAGTGATCTGTTCAACAGTGCTGAAACAGCTGGAGCATGCCGAAAGTCTCAGGAGATGGAACAGGAGGCTCATCCCAGCTGAGAGCCGGGTTGTGTAGTACCACAGTGGTGGTGCTGGCTCTTGATGGACTGGTACACAGGCCAGACGAGATCCCAGCAAAACGTTGTTTTAAAATTCCAAAGGCTCACAAGTACTGATGCACCTTTATCTGGTGTATTTCAGCACTAATGCTTTCTTAAAAGTACAAATATTAAATTGACGGGGGCATTCGGTTATATAGAGACATAACACAGGCAAAGCTGTCAGTTGTCAAACCTGTCTTCATCAGTTCAACATACCTGTAATGTACTTATCTTACCATCTCAAATGGAGAAGATCCACAAACATAAAAAAACAGATGAAATGCATCAGACTTACATTTATACTGTTGCAGAGAGAAATGCATGAGGACATGCGGTTATATAAAAACACGGCACAGGCAAAATCATTATAACGTGGCCTACGTATTAATTTAGTAATGAGATTAATGTTCCGGTGAAGGTCCCCCTGTAGTCCCTGTAAATTAGAACAACAACTAAACTCATTTCTCCGTCCCGTACCGAGCCCAGGCTCAGCTGCTCCCCAGACTTGTTCCGCCCTTGTTTGAACCTGTACGCGATGCACTCTGGGTACCTGAGCCGTCCGGTGTCACACTCAAACCTGTCCGCTAACCCCTTTACTAAATGCATCCGGTCAAATCACACAACCAGTTATAAATCACATAATTCAAGTGGATAAACCATTAAAACCCAATCCAAAATTTGTCAAGCATCCTCAGATTTTTTTTTTATATTTTGGGCTTGTTAATTTTATTCGTTATTTCTTTTCTAGACGGTACTACAATTATCAACAGCAACAAAATGAAAGACGTAGGGGGAAGGGGGCGTGGTCTTCCGCTCCTCTCAAGGCGGGATTTCCGGTCTCGCGGTCTTATTGCGGCGCAGAGGGCTCGAGCTCGCTCTAGTCGAGCTGCAGGGTCTCACCCGCAGGTCCGTCCCGCTGGAAGAACAAGTCTCCCTCCGTCAGGAGAACCGGACTCCCTGACCCGCCCTGAGCGGGTCCCTGCTGGGCCGGTGAGTCACGCTGAGTCTGAGTCCGTCTGTTGACATCTGAGCTCATTTCTGACCGCAGCCTGCGGGCTGCTCCCCAGATGTGTGACTTTCTGAGCCCGCTGTCTGCGCTGTGTCCTCTCGCCCTGAGCACAGGGTGCAGGTGCTGATCCTGCTGGAACTGTGGTTCCGCTGGGCGCACAGTGCCCACCCGGACCCGGACCCGGACCCGGACCCGATCAGCGCCCGTTACTATGGCTACCGTAAAGCGCTCACCGGAAGCCGGAAGTGCGCTGGAGATGGTTATAGCGGTAGAGATTTGTACAAGAACCATTTTGCCTTTAATTTTTTTAAGATAAAAGAATAAGGGAATAAATTACGTTTAACATTATGAGACGTTTAATAATTTCGCGTGTAGCTCTACTGTGACGCGGTGCGAGAGACCGCACAGTCTCATCTCCGCTGTTCGGGTCCGGTTTCACAAAGAGTTTCACTGTTCAGCATGACAGCGACACAGAACATGAGGCCAGTCCAGCCCAGGAGCTCATCAGGAGAAACTGGAGGGAAATACAGTTGTGCAGCATCTTACTATCTTTCTTGAACTGAAGGACACTAACAGGTCATTATATTAATTAATTTAACATGAATAATACAGCAATTAATAATAGTAAATATAAGTAAATAGGGTTAGGAAAGCTATAGAGAAAGGAAGAAATGTTTTACAGATAACATGTTGCATAGTTGTCCTGATATACACTGTGTGGACTAATGTCTTTCTCAGAGCAGGTGGATAATGTCTCCTTCTCCTGTGTGACTCTCCCCCAGGAGCTGTAGAGACCAGCGCTCTCCCTGACACTGGGGACAGGGCTCCAGTCTGATCAGAGCTGTTATTAAAGTCTCTTTCCTCTGTGTTTCTCCCCCAGGAGCTGTAGAGACAGGGGCTCCCTAAGCAGCACAGGACCAGACAGAGTGAGGAGGAGCTCAGAGGACCAGAGTCTGTCCACATGGCAGAGCCAGAGCCAGAGACAGGCTGTGTTACACAAGGACTCAGTGCACCAGGGTGTGCTCTGTGTGTGAAGGGTGAGCTGGGAACTCGGAATGCAGTAGGATGTGGTTGTGTTGAACACAAACTCCAGATACTGGAATCTAGGAGTTTTAAAGCAGAACCTCAGTGTGAGACACAAGGATTTGATGCTCAAGAATCTCATGAATCCTGTTCAGATGTTGTGTCTCCCAGTGTGAAGAGTGAAAGTGATCTGGACTCCAGCTGCACTGCAGATCTGTCCAGGATTCAGTCCCTCAGCTCTGCAGCACTGGAAACCATCAGGTCCCATCAGGAGTCTGACCAGATTAAAACACAGGACAAGGGACAAGTGAGCATCTGTACAGGAACTGTCGAGAATCATGAACAGAATCACACAGGAGAGAGACCGTACTGCTGTGAACTGTGTGGGAAGAGTTTCAGTCGGGCAGCAGCTCTCAAGTATCATGAGCGGATTCACACAGGTGAGAGACCGTACTGCTGTGAGCACTGTGGGAAGAGTTTCCATTTGGCAGCAGCCCTAAGGTGTCATGAACGGATTCACACAGGAGAGAAACCGTACTGCTGTGAACAGTGTGGGAAGAGCTTCAACCAGGTAGGAGCCCTCAAGAGTCACGAGCGGATTCACACAGGAGAGAGACCATACTGCTGTGAGCAGTGTGGGAAGAGTTTCAAATATCCTGCAGCCCTCAAGCATCATGAGCAGATTCACATAGGAGAGGCACCATACTGCTGCAAGCACTGTGGGAAGAGTTGCTATTCTACAACACACCTTAAAACTCATGAACGTATTCACACGGGAGAGAGACCGTACTGCTGCAAAGACTGTGGTAGGAGTTTCAACCAAGCAGGAACTCTCAAGAGTCATGAGCTGATTCACTCAGGAGAGAGACCGTTCTCCTGTGAACAGTGTGGGAAGAGCTTCACCCAGGTAGCAAATCTCAAGAAGCACACATGGATTCACACAGGACAGACGCCACACTGCTGCAAACACTGTGGGAAGAGTTGCAGTTCTGCAGCACACCGTAAAATTCATGAACGGATTCACACTGGAGAGAGACCGTACTGCTGTAACCACTGTGGGAAGAGTTTTAGCCAGACGGGAGCCCTCAAGAGTCATGAGCGGATCCACACAGGAGAGAGACCATACTGCTGCAAACAGTGTGGGAAGAGTTTCACACAGGCAGGAGCCCTCCAGTATCATGAGCGGATTCACACAGGAGAGAGGCTTTATTGCTGCAAACACTGTGGGAAGAATTGCAGTTCTGCAGCACACCTTAAAATTCACGAAAGGGTTCACACAGGAGAGAGACCGTACTGCTGTGAACAGTGTGGGAAGAGTTTCAACCAGGCAGGAACTCTCAAGCGCCATGCGTGCGTTCATACAAGATAGAAACCATTGGTGTGGAAAAGTACTTTGTCTCATTTGGAGTTAAGTGCTATTAAAGATTTTTTGTTGATTTATTTTGTGTTGCTTTCTTGAGGTGGTGTGGACGTTTTGACTAAAACTGTATAACTGAGGAAAATAGTGCAAGGAAGAAGAGGCTCCTTTTGATCATGATCTTCCAGGTCTGGACCACAGACCAAGCTGCCATGTAATTCTCTAATTATTGATCCATCTAATTATGTAAAGCACGGGTTGACTCCATTTTGTCTTCCTAGTTACTGTATAGCAGAGAGAGACTACTAGTACAAGATCACTAGTCATCACGTAAAGGTACAGTACATTCAATAATGAGCAATACGCACAGAGGATACCAGGACTGTCCCTGATAACATCCAGACCTATCACTGGTTATCTTACTTTAAACTCTTACTTTTAAGTAAGAATTTACTTACTTTTCTTACCTTAAACTCTACCGTACAGCTCCTTCTCGTGGGAGAGCTCACTGGCTCCTCCTGAAGTCATTGTCCTTCACAGTCCTTCCTTCCAGAGCTGTCCTCAGCAGCAGTAGGTGAAGTCCTCCGTCTCCACAATGGGACACTCCCAGCACACAGCAAGTTATGAGTTATATAAATAAATTGTATTGTGTATACTTTGGCCCCATGTGTTAGAGTGTAAATTATGCTTCTTTGGTTCTTAAGGGTTGTCAAGAACATTTCCAGTTTCTAATTGTTACACTAAATAAAAACCATCAAATTACACTGTACTGCTGAGAACTTTGTGGGAAGAGGTTCGGTCTTTCCTGAGAGATGGAGTGGAGTGACTCTCTCTTCAAAGATGCCCCAGTATCCCAGAACAAGCAAGATTACCTCAATAAAAACACAGAGAAGCACAATAAAAGCTCTCCCTCATCCTTAACTACTGAATTTCTAGGGACAAATACAAAATCCTTACACTAAATATCCGGGAATAATCAATATAATACAAGTATAGGCGAAAACAATCACATTTTTACATGTATAAATCAGTGTCGTTCCCTTTTTTCTTATAATAGTAAATTAATATTACTTTTACATTTACTATCATAAGTAAAGAACTTGTATTTTCCGCGGCAGTGCAGAGCGCTGGAGGGAAGGGGGCGTGGTCTGCTCTCCTCTCGGGGCGGGACTTCCTGTCTCGCGCCAGTGGGGGCTGCGCGTGTCTGCGCTGTGCAGGGTCTCACCCGCAGGTCCGTCCCGCTGGAAGAACAAGTCTCCCTCCGTCAGGAGAACCGGACTCCCTGACCCGCCCTGAGCGGGTCCCTGCTGGGCCGGTGAGTCACGCTGAGTCTGAGTCCGTCTGTTGACATCTGAGCTCATTTCTGACCGCAGCCTGCGGGCTGCTCCCCAGATGTGTGACTTTCTGAGCCCGCTGTCTGCGCTGTGTCCTCTCGCCCTGAGCACAGGGTGCAGGTGCTGATCCTGCTGGAACTGTGGTTCCGCTGGGCGCACAGTGCCCACCCGGACCCGGACCCGGACCCGGACCCGATCAGCGCGCGTTACTATGGCTACCATAACGAGCTCACCGGAAGCCGGAAGTGTGCTGGTGACGTTTATAGCCGTAGAGGTTTGTACAAGAATCATTTCGCATTGACATTTTTTTACGATAAAAGAATAAGGGAAAATTATCATTTAACATTAAAAGACGTTTAATAATTTCTCGTGTTTCTGTTTACTGTGACGCGGTGCGAGCGCACAGTCTAATCTGGGCTGTTCGGGTCCGGTGTCCCCAGAATAACAGAACATTTCGGGCCGGACCCGGTCCGTGTTTCTGAGGTCTCGGGTCCGTGTCCCTCAGTAAGAGGAGCGGAGTGGAGTCCGGCTCGTCTTCCAGCTGACCCGAGTCCTGTGGAGTCCCAGCGAGTTCAGGAGCAGTCCGAGCGGAGTCCAGTGACGAGCACAGAGAGAGGTGTTATCAGTGTCTTCATGCTTCACCGCTGTTTATATTGAGCCCCTGCAGTGGGAGTGAAGAGAAAACAGTGTCCTGTTGTTTCTGTCTCGTCCCCTGGACTGTCAGCCTGCTCCTGCGGTCGGGACAGGGCCGCTGTAAGAGATCAGGTCCGGATTTAACTGCGAGATTGCCGGGTCCGTGTGAGTGAATCGTGACAGAATGAATGTTGTTAGATATTGTTATTGTCAAAATGATAAAAACAAAACTGTTTATGCTAAATACTAAGTCCTGCAATAGTGTAGTTTTTCACCTTTTTTTTCTATATGATACTGAACTAAGATCTATTCTCATTTGCTTTTTGTGTTTTTAATGTATTATAGTGAACAGTGCTTGATAGTTACAGTTCAACGTGTTACACCTGTAATTTATTAGGTATTTTATAATGAATTAGAGTCTAGTAAAGCTGGCTTTGACATCACCTCCCCCAGAGTTTCTCACAAGCACAAGACGAGCCAGGAGAGGTTGGGAGCCCAGATCTCTTGACAGGTGAGAGCAGGACAAGCCTGCAGCAGAGTGAAGGAAAGGTCAGAGTGTGGAGGGAGAAGGACCTGCAGTGACTCCAGAAACAGCAGCTCATGGGTGAGGCCTGGTGGAGGAGTGTCATGGCCTGGGCATGAGCCCCCTCCTCTGGGACCGGCCCACTCGTCTGGACTGATGAGTCCCTGATTAAGGAGCAGCAGAGTGAGCTGTGATCTCCACAGAGACAGGCTGTCTGCTTATGCAGAAGAAAGTGCTTCCTTACTTAGTGGGCAGAGTTTCACTGTTCAGCATGACAGTGACACAGAACATGAGGCCCAGGAGTTAATTTCTGACAGTTTCCCTTATGCATTTCGAGGGCACTGAATACATCTGTGAAACATACAAAAAAGCACAAATATGTCTGCAAACTGCAAGTTGAGATGAATATGGTAGAAAACTTAATGAATCTCTTATGGAGAGGTGTGATATGTAAAGTTTTGTGATGTCTTCAGGTGTACAGAAGTGCTGGGCTTCCATTAAAATATTCCCTTAGGTAACAATCAAGTTGATTTTATCTGATCTGTGTGTCTCTTCCCCAGGAGCTGTAGAAACCAGCGCTCTCCCTGACACTGGGGACAGGGCTCCAGTCTGATCAGAGCTGTTATTAAAGTCTCTTCTCCTGTGTGTCTCTCCACCAGGAGCTGTAGAGACCAGCGCTCTCCCTGACACTGGGGACAGGGCTCCAGCCTGATCAGAGCTGTTATTAAAGTCTCTTCTCCTGTGTGTCTCTCCCCCAGGAGGTGTAGAGACCAGCGCTCTCCCTGACACTGGGGACAGGGCTCCAGTCTGATCAGAGCTGTTATTAAAGTCTCTTCTCCTGTGTGTCTCTCCACCAGGAGCTGTAGAGACCAGCGCTCTCCCTGACACTGGGGACAGGGCTCCAGCCTGATCAGAGCTGTTATTAAAGTCTCTTCTCCTGTGTGTCTCTCCCCCAGGAGCTGTAGAGACCAGTGCTCTCCCTGACACTGGGGACAGGGCTCCAGTCTGATCAGAGCTGTTATTAAAGTCTCTTCTCCTGTGTGTCTCTCCCCCAGGAGCTGTAGAGACCAGCGCTCTCCCTGACACTGGGGACAGGGCTCCAGTCTGATCAGAGCTGTTATTAAAGTCTCTTCTCCTGTGTGTCTCTTCCCCAGGAGCTGTAGAGACCAGCACTCTCCCTGACACTGGGGACAGGGCTCCAGTCTGATCAGAGCTGTTTTAAAGTCTCTTCTCCTGTGTGTCTCTCCCCCAGGAGCTGTAGAGACCAGCGCTCTCCCTGACACTGGGGACAGGGCTCCACTGAGCTGCAGCACTGTGAGCAGGAGTGGGGCTCCAGTCTGAGGCAGGACACAGAGCCCACAGCTTCTGAAGACAGACAGGGGCTCCCTGAGCAGCACAGGAGCAGACAGAGTGAGGAGGAGCTCAAAGGACCAGAGTCTGTCCACATGGCAGAGCCAGAGACAGGCTGTGTTACACAAGGACTCAGTGCACCAGGGTGTGCTCTGTGTGTGAAGGATGAGCTGGGAACTCAGGATGCAGTAGGATGTGGTTCTGTTGAACACAAACTCCAGATACTGGAATCTGAGAGTTTTAAAACAGAACCTCAGTGTGAGACACAAGGATTCGATGTTCCAGAATCTCATGAATCCTGTTCAGATGTTGTGTCTGCCAGTGTGAAGAGTGAAAGTGATCTGGACTCCAGCTGCACTGCAGATCTGTCCAGGATTCAGTCCCTCAGCTCTGCAGCTCTGGATACTGAGTCCTGTCAGGAATCTGACCAGATAAAATCTCAGGGCAAGGGATTGAGCATCTGTGCAGGAACTGTCAAGGATCATGAACAGAATCACACAGGAGAGAAACCGTACTGCTGTGAACTGTGTGGGAAGAGTTTCAGACAGGCAGGAGCCCTCCAGTATCATGAGCGGTTTCACACAGGAGAGAGGCCATACTGCTGTAAACACTGTGGGAAGAGTTTTATCCAGACAGGAGACCTCAAGCGTCATGAACGGATCCACACAGGAGAGAGACCGTACTGCTGCAAACACTGTGGGAAGAGTTTCACACAGGCAGGAGCCCTCCAGTATCATGAGTGGATTCACACAGGAGAGAGGCTTTATTGCTGCAAACACTGTGGGAAGAGTTGCGGTTCTACAGCACACCTTAAAAATCATGAACGGATTCACACAGGAGAGAGACCGTACTGCTGTGAGCACTGTGGGAAGAGTTTTAGCCATACAGGAGACCTCAAGCGTCACGAACGGATCCACACGGGAGAGAAACCGTACTGCTGCAATCACTGTGGGAAGAGTTTCACACAGGCAGGAGCCCTCCAGTATCATGAGCGGATTCACACAGGTGAGAGACCGTACTGCTGTAAACAATGTGGGAAGAGTTTTAGCCATACAGGAGGCCTCAAGCGTCACGAACGGATCCACACAGGAGAGAGGCCATTCTGCTGCAATCACTGTGGGAAGAGTTTCACACGGGCGGGAGCCCTCCAGTATCATGAGCAGATTCACACTGGAGAGAGGCCTTATTGCTGCAAGCACTGTGGGAAGAGTTGCAGTTCTACAGCACACCTTAAAACTCACGAACGGGTTCACACAGGAGAGAGACCGTACTGCTGTGAGCACTGTGGGAAGAGCTTCAACCAGGCAGGAACTCTCAAGCGCCATGCTTGCGTTCATACGCGATAGAAACCATGGGTGTGGAAAAGTACATTGTCTCATTTGGAGTTAAGTGCTGTGAAAGATGATTTAAATTTTTGTTGTTGCTTCCTCAAAGCAGCTTGGACATTTTGACCGAAGCTGTATGTCCAAGGAGAGCAGTGGAAGAAAGAGGCTCCTTTTGCTCATGATCTTCCAGGTCTGGACCACAGACCAGGCTGCCATGTAATTCTCTGACTTTTGATCCATCTAATTATGTAAAGCACGGGTTGACTCCATTTTGTCTTCCTAGTTACTGTATAGCAGAAAGAGACTACTAGTACAAGATCACTGGTCATCACATAAAGGTACAGTACATTCAATAATGAGCAATACGCACAGAGGATACCAGGACTGTCCCTGATAACATCCAGACCTATCGCTGGTTATCTTACTTTAAACTCTTACTTTTAAGTAAGAATTTACTTACTTATCTTAAGAGCTCACTGGCTCCTCACGTCTCCTCCAGAAGTCATTGCGATCGTCTTTTCTTGCAGAGCTGTCCTCAGCAGTACTATCTAAAGCTCTCTCTCTGCTCAGAGCCAGCAGCTGCCAGCTGGGACCACAGACTAGCCCAGCCTCGCCTCCTCGCTGGGAAATTTAAACTTGCCCAGAAGGTTGGGCTGTAGATCTTTCAGCATAAAATTTCTTTATTCACGTTAAAGTACGAAGACTTGAACTATTTTTCCAAACGCAAGTTCAATAATTCATGCTAGTAGTTGCATTTTTACTTGTATGTGAGAATATGAATGTTGTTTTCGTGATAAAACCTCTTAACTACTGATGAAACCTCTGAGCTGGAGAAGAACACGTTACAGTCAAGACACTTTAACTCCGACTTTACCTCCTTTCCTTCTAATTCCCGAAAGAACGATTAACCTTTCGTATTACAGCAGATCGATTATCAGATGTATTCTATTACTATCACTCTTTGGTTTCTTATGCATGTTTTGGTACCATAGAAATAAATTGTATTGTGTATATTTTTTTCCCCCACGTGTTAGAGTGTAAATTATGATTCTTTGGTTCTAATTGGTTGTCAAGTACCTTTCCAGTTTCTAATTGTTACACTAAATAAAAACCATCAAATCACACTGTACTGCTGAGAACTTTGTGGGAAGAGGTTCGGTCTTTCCTGAGAGATGGAGTGGAGTGACTCTCTCTTCAAAGATGCCCCAGTATCCCACAACAAGCAAGATTACCTCAATAAAAACACAGAGAAGCACAATAAAAGCTCTCCCTCATCCTTAACTACTGAATTTCTAGGGACAAATACAAAATCCTTACACTAAATATCCGGGAATAATCAATATAATACAAGTATAGGCGAAAACAATCGCATTTGTACAAGTATAAATCAGCGTCGTTCCCTTTTTTCTTATAATACTAAATTAATATTACTTTTACATTTACTATCATAAGTAAAGAACTTGTATTTTCCGCGGCAGTGCAGAGCGCTGGAGGGAAGGGGGCGTGGTCTTCTCTCCTCTCAGGGCGGGACTTCCTGTCTCGCGCCAGTGAGGGCTGTGCAGGGTCTCACCCGCAGGTCCGTCCCGCTGGAAGAACAAGTCTCCCTCCGTCAGGAGAACCGGACTCCCTGACCCGCCCTGAGCGGGTCCCTGCTGGGCCGGTGAGTCACGCTGAGTCTGAGTCCGTCTGTTGACATCTGAGCTCATTTCTGACCGCAGCCTGCGGGCTGCTCCCCAGATGTGTGACTTTCTGAGCCCGCTGTCTGCGCTGTGTCCTCTCGCCCTGAGCACAGGGTGCAGGTGCTGATCCTGCTGGAACTGTGGTTCCGCTGGGCGCACAGTGCCCACCCGGACCCGGACCCGGACCCGATCAGCGCCCGTTACTATGGTTACCATAACGAGCTCACCGGAAGCCGGAAGTGTGCTGGTGACGTTTATAGCCGTAGAGGTTTGTACAAGAATCATTTCGCATTGACATTTTTTTACGATAAAAGAATAAGGGAAAATTATCATTTAACATTAAAAGACGTTTAATAATTTCTCGTGTTTCTGTTTACTGTGACGCGGTGCGAGCGCACAGTCTAATCTGGGCTGTTCGGGTCCGGTGTCCCCAGAATAACAGAACATTTCGGGCCGGACCCGGTCCGTGTTTCTGAGGTCTCGGGTCCGTGTCCCTCAGTGAGAGGAGCGGAGCGGAGTCCGGCTCGTCTTCCAGCTGACCCGAGTCCTGTGGAGTCCCAGCGAGTTCAGGAGCAGTCCGAGCGGAGTCCAGTGACGAGCACAGAGAGAGGTGTTATCAGTGTCTTCATGCTTCACCGCTGTTTATATTGAGCCCCTGCAGTGGGAGTGAAGAGAAAACAGTGTCCTGTTGTTTCTGTCTCGTCCCCTGGACTGTCAGCCTGCTCCTGCGGTCGGGACAGGGCCGCTGTAAGAGATCAGGTCCAGATTTAACTGCGAGATTGCCGGGTCCGTTGAGTGAATCGTGACAGAATGAAACTATTATCAGATATTGTTATTGTCAAAATGATAAAAACAAAACTGATAATACTAAATACTAAGTCCTGCAATAGTGTAGTGTTTTACATTTTTTTTCTATTTGATACTCAACTAAGATCTATTCTCATTTGCTTTTTGTGTTTTTAATGTAATGATAATGAACAGTGCTTGATAGTTATAGTTAAACGTGTTACACCTGTAATTTCTTAGGTATTTTATAATTAATTAGAGTGTAGTAAAGCTGGCTTTGACAGTCCAGCCCAGGAGCTCATCAGGAGAAACTGGAAGAGAATTCAGTTGTGCAGCATCTTACTATCTTACTTGAACTGAAGTGTGTGCATCCAGAGATCAGGCATGAACTGAGAAGTTGCTACAAAACTTCTTGAGTTGTTATCTAATGAGTCTGCTCAGCTTGCTTGGTTGTATATCTCATACAGTTACTTTCTGAAAGGGAAATTCTACCAAACACTGACTTGTATATTGAATGTGTCCTGAGACTAACAGGCATTATATTAATTAATCTAACATAAATTATATAGCTATTCATAATAAAGGAAATATGGTTAGGAAAGCTATAGAGAAAGGAAGAAGTGTTTTACAGATAAAAATGTTACAGTGTTGTCCTGATATACACTGTGTGGACTAATGTCCATTTTCAGAGCAGGTGGATAATGTCTCCTGTGTGTCTCTTCCCCAGGAGCTGTAGAGACCAGCGCTCGCCCTGACACTGGGGACAGGGCTCCAGTCTGATCAGAGCTGTTATTAAAGTCTCTTCTCCTGTGTGTCTCTTCTTCAGGAGCTGTAGAGACCAGCGCTCTCCCTGACACTGGGGACAGGGCTCCAGTCTGATCAGAGCTGTTATTAAAGTCTCTTCTCCTGTGTGTCTCTCCCCCAGGAGCTGTAGAGACCAGCGCTCTCCCTGACACTGGGGACAGGGCTCCAGTCTGATCAGAGCTGTTATTAAAGTCTCTTCTCCTGTGTGTCTCTCCCCCAGGAGCTGTAGAGACCAGCGCTCTCCCTGACACTGGGGACAGGGCTCCACTGAGCTGCAGCACTGTGAGCAGGAGTGGGGCTCCAGTCTGAGGCAGGACACAGAGCCCACAGCTCCTGAAGACAGACAGGGGCTCCCTGAGCAGCACAGGAGCAGACAGAGTGAGGAGGAGCTCAGAGGACCAGAGTCTGTCCACATGGCAGAGCCAGAGACAGGCTGTGTTACACAAGGACTCAGTGCACCAGGGTGTGCTCTGTGTGTGAAGGGTGAGCTGGGAACTCAGGATGCAGTAGGATGTGGTTGTGTTGAACACAAACTCCAGATACTGGAATCTAAGAGTTTTAAAACAGAACCTCAGTGTGAGACACAAGGATTTGATGCTCAAGAATCTTATGAGTCCTGTTCAGATATTGTGTCTCCCAGAGTGAAGAGTGAAAGTGATCTGGACTCCAGCTACACTGCAGATCTGTCCAGGATTCAGTCCCTCAGCTCTGCAGCACTGGAGTCCCATCAGGAGTCTGACCAGATTAAAACACAGGACAAGGAACTAGTGAGCATCTGTACAAGAACTGTCGAGAATCAGAAACAGAATCACACAGGAGAGAAAGGATACTGCTGTGAACAGTGTGGAAAGAGTTTCAGTCGGGCAACAGCTCTCAAGAATCATGATCGAATTCACACAGGTGAGAGACCGTACTGCTGTAAGCAGTGTGGGAAGAGTTTCAGTCTGGCAACAACTCTCAAGAATCATGAATGGATTCACACAGGAGAGAGACCGTACTGCTGTGAACAGTGTGGGAAGAGTTTTAGTCGAACATCAACTCTCAAGAATCATGAATGGATTCACAGAAAAGAAAGACCGTACTTCTGCCAACAGTGTGGGAAGAGTTTCAACCATGTAGCAAATCTCAAGGTTCATGAACAGATTCACAAAGTAGAGCGATCGTACCACTGTAAACACTGTGGGAAGAGTTTCCATTTGGCAGCAGCCCTAAGGTGTCATGAACGGATTCACACAGGGGAGAAACCATACTGCTGTGAACAGTGTGGGAAGAGCTTCAACCAGGTAGGAGCCCTCAAGAGTCACGAGCGGATTCACACAGGAGAGAGACCATACTGCTGTGAGCACTGTGGAAAGAGTTTCAAGCAGTCAGGAGCTCTCAGGATTCATAAACGGATTCACACAGGAGAGAGGCCGTACTGCTGTGAGCAGTGTGGGAAGAGTTTCAAATATCCTGCAGCCCTCAAACATCATGAGCAGATTCACATAGGAGAGACACCATACTGCTGCAAGCACTGTGGGAGAAATTGCAATTCTGCAGCACACCTTAGAATTCATGAACGGATTCATACAGGAGAGAGGCCATTCTGCTGTGAGCACTGTGGGAAGAGTTTCAACCAGGCAGGAGCCCTCAAGAATCATGAACGGATTCACACAGGAGAGAAACCGTACTGCTGTGAGCAGTGCGGGAAGAGTTTCAATCAAGCAGGAGCCCTCAAGAGTCATGAGCTGATTCACTCAGGAGAGAGACCGTTCTCCTGTGAACAGTGTGGGAAGAGCTTCACCCAGCTAGCCAATCTCAAGAAGCACACATGGATTCACACAGGAAAGAGACCCTTCTGCTGCAAACACTGTGGGAGGAGTTGCAATTCTGCAGCACACCGTAAAATTCATGAACGGATTCACACTGGAGAGAGACCGTACTGCTGTAAACACTGTGGGAAGAGTTTTAGCCAGACAGGAGCCCTCAAGAGTCATGAACGGATCCACACAGGAGAGAGGCCATTCTGTTGCAAGGAGTGTGGGAAGAGTTTCAAGCAGGCAGGAGCCCTCCAGTATCATGAGCGGATTCACACAGGAGAGAGGCCTTATTGCTGCAAGCACTGTGGGAAGACTTGCAGTTCTACAGCACACCTTAAAACTCATGAACGGATTCACACAGGAGAGAGACCGTACTGCTGTAAACAGTGTGGGAAGAGTTTCAACCAGGCAGGAACTCTCAAGCGCCATGCTTGCGTTCATACGCGATAGAAACCATGGGTGTGGAAAAGTACATTGTCTCATTTGGAGTTAAGTGCTGTGAAAGATGATTTAAATTTTTGTTGTTGCTTCCTCAAAGCAGCTTGGACATTTTGACCGAAGCTGTATGTCCAAGGAGAGCAGTGGAAGAAAGAGGCTCCTTTTGATCATGATCTTCCAGGTCTGGACCACAGACCAAGCTGCCATGTAATTCTCTGACTTTTGATCCATCTAATTATGTAAAGCACGGGTTGACTCCATTTTGTCTTCCTAGTTACTGTATAGCAGAAAGAGACTACTAGTACAAGATCACTGGTCATCACGTAAAGGTACAGTACATTCAATAATGAGCAATACGCACAGAGGATACCAGGACTGTCCCTGATAACATCCAGACCTATCACTGGTTATCTTACTTTAAACTCTTACTTTTAAGGAAGAGTTTACTTATCTTACCTTAAACTCTACCATACAGCTCCTTTTCGTGGGAGAGCTCACTGGCTCCTCACGTCTCCTCTAGAAGTCATTGCGATCGTCCTTTCTTGCAGAGCTGTCCTCAGCAGTACTATCTAAAGCTCTCTCTCTGCTCAGAGCCAGTAGCTGCCAGCTGGGACCACAGACCAGGCCGCCGACGTCTTCTCAGCAGGTTGTTGGAACTTCCTAGGAACATTGGCCAGCAGATCTTTGAGTATAAAACTTCGTTATTCACAATATAAATATAGAGACTTTGAACTGTTATTCCAAACACAAGTTGAATACTTCACAGTAGTATTTGCAATTGTACTTGTATCTAAGTATAATAATGTGATTTAATTCCATGAGACTTATAGAACCGCTGAGCTGGAGAAGAACACGTTACAGTGAAGACATTTTAACTCTGATTTTACCTCTTCTCCTTCTAATTTCGAAAAGAACGATTAACCTTTCGTATTACAACAGCTGGATTCTCAGATGTATTCTATTACTATCACTCTTTGGTTTCTTGTGCATGCTTTGGTACCGTAGAAATAAATTGTATTTTGTATATTTTGGCCCCATGTGTCAGAGTGTAAATTATGTTTCTTTGGTTCTTAATGGTTTTCAAGAACCTTTCCAGTTTCTAATTGTTACACTAATTAAAAAAACATCAAATCACACTGTACTGCTGAGAACTTTGTGGGAAGAGGTTCAGTCTTTCCTGAGAGACGGAGTGGAGAGACTCTCTCTTCAAAGATGCCCCACAACAAGCAAAGTTACCTCAATAAAAACACAGAAAAGGCCAAAATCCAAATATATTTGAACTGTCCTCTTATTCAGTTTCCACATCTTGGAGTGTCCGCTTCAAAGAAGATGATCATTGCAGTAGTAGTAACAGTTGAGTAGTTTATTGCCATATGTCAACATCAGATCATACAAAGGAGAAAGGGTATCCAAAAAAGTAAACAGAAAAACTCTGAACGAACGACCGTCTCCAGAGCTAATTACAACACAACCTGGATGCAAAAAAGTTAAATTTTGTAATCAATCGTCATCATTTCTTTTTGTCTTATTTTCCCAAGTTTTTAATGGAGTTTGAGCAATACTACACCTGCACCTCATAAGCATCAAGGAAGGGAGGACCATTCGATCTTTTTTGTGAACGGTATTACTAACAGATCAAATACAGATACCTGTTCTTTTTTCCTTTCCGGTCTCGCAAAGTATTACATTATAACAGACTCCTTAAATCTTACGTTCACTTTGAAATGTGTAAACAGAGAAGTGTTGCAAGTCTATCCAGAACAACTTTGTCTATAGAGAGGTTAAAAAAAAAGTTTAAAATGTTATTTCTTTAACCCCGTTTGGGAGGTAGTATCTGTCAGGGGTCGTCCAGACGAATTTGCACTTTTTGAAGAGTTGCATCGTCAAAGACTCTAGGGTATTCCCGAGAGGTAGCTGCAACACTTCTTCTTAAAGGTCAGTTACCCTCGCGGGCGTCGTCGGCGTAAGTCCCAGCCCGGACGAGGGCTTCCGAGCTACGGTTCACAGGGATTGTGGGAAGTGTAGTTTCTAGCACGAAGCGGACTGCAGACGTGTTAAAAGCCAAAACTCTATGTTACCAAAGGCTGGTTTTGGAAGTAAAGCTGAAATGTTACCACTCCCACTGGCATTATATGAACACAGATTACGAATTATATCATCTATATGTAAATATAACGAACTCTACAGTCTGTTGAGTCGTTGCTGATATTGGATAACACCGAATATGGGTGACATTGGTGATTCGTTTCTGATACTGCGAAAAGCGCAAGAGAACGAAAAATATATGAGAGTATCTCCGAAGAAGGAATTCGTTTATTTTTTTAATGTTTCATTTCTGGACGTAGGCACCGAAATCCCGACTGAACAAATTAAGTGCTTAATAGATTTTATCTTCCAAGTGTTTCTATCCTTTCAAAAACCTTTTATGTCACTGGAGAACAGGGTGATCCAAAGTCCGATTTGAAGACCTCTTTTTTTTTAAAGAATTTTTTATTAAATGTATAAAGAATTTACAAATACAAATACAATCAGATGATCAAATTAGGTACAAGAGAACAAACACAAACAGAAAAATAAACAGTTAACCGCCAGAGGTAATAAGTAAGTTAAATTACTGATTAAATTGTATTTTTCACATCATGTTTTCCGTGCTTTATTATTTCTCACATTTTAAATAGAATTTAAATAGTGTTTCAGCTCCACCTCAAAAGAACTAAAAAGGGGAGTATTATTAGACCATTTGGATTTATGGATGTGAAATTTACCAAGAATGATTTGAAGACCTCTTATTTATATTCCTCACGATTGCAGAGTGACGTACTCCACCGTCACGAACAGCAAACGCCGGAAATGCGATCGATCTATCTGCGCTCGACAGAAAAGCCCTGGGAAAAACACCGGAAGCAGACTCGATGTGTTGATGGCGATCGCGCAGCTCGCATATCCATCGCCGGAGTTTGTGTTTCCGTCCAAGAGAAAACAACAAGGCGTCTAGAAGATTAAAATTAATAATATTACTTTAATAAGCGACTAACCAAAACTGTTTTATTAATTTAAAAATACGAATCGGTGTTTTCTACAGTTGACCGGTGCCTACGAAAAGGTAGGTGTAGCTATTTTAAAGCTCTTGGTTTTATTTTATCGTGTCCTTTATAGTACCCGTTTAACTTCATGGAGCCGTAGTGAAAGTACAGTACGTTAGTTAGTAGAATAGTCCTGTTGCAGTAGGAGCTACAGTCCCAGTACAGTAGACCAGTCTGTTACAATAGGAGCTACAGTCCCAGTGCAGTAGAACAGTCTGTTACAATAGGAGCTACAGTCCCAGTACAGTAGGACAGTCCTGTTACAATAGGAGCTACAGTCCCAGTACAGTAGGACAGTCTGTTACAATAGGAGCTACAGTCCCAGTACAGTAGAACAGTCTGTTACAATAGGAGCTACAGTCCCAGTATAGTAGAACAGTCTGTTACAGTAGGAGCTACAGTCCCAGTACAGTAGAACAGTCCTGTTACAATAGGAGCTCCAGTCCCAGTACAGTAGAACAGTCTGTTACAATAGGAGCTCCAGTCCCAGTACAGTAGAACAGTCTGTTACAATAGGAGCTACAGTCCCAGTGCAGTAGAACAGTCTGTTACAATAGGAGCTACAGTCCCAGTACAGTAGAACAGTCTGTTACAATAGGAGCTACAGTCCCAGTATAGTAGAACAGTCTGTTACAGTAGGAGCTACAGTCCCAGTACAGTAGAACAGTCCTGTTACAATAGGAGCTCCAGTCCCAGTACAGTAGAACAGTCTGTTACAATAGGAGCTCCAGTCCCAGTACAGTAGAACAGTCTGTTACAATAGGAGCTACAGTCCCAGTGCAGTAGAACAGTCTGTTACAGTAGGAGCTCCAGTCCCAGTACAGTAGAACAGTCTGTTACAATAGGAGCTACAGTCCCAGTACAGTAGAACAGTCCTGTTACAGTAGGAGCTACAGTCCCAGTACAGTAGAACAGTCCTGTTACAATAGGAGCTACAGTCCCAGTGCAGTAGAACAGTCCTGTTACAGTAGGAGCTACAGTCCCAGTACAGTAGGACAGTCTGTTACAATAGGAGCTACAGTCCCAGTGCAGTAGAACAGTCTGTTACAGTAGGAGCTACAGTCCCAGTACAGTAGAACAGTCTGTTACAATAGGAGCTACAGTCCCAGTGCAGTAGGACAGTCTGGTACAATAGGAGCTCCAGTCCCAGTGCAGTAGACAATCTGTTACAATAGGAGCTACAGTCCCAGTGCAGTAGGACAGTCTGTTACAATAGGAGCTACAGTCCCAGTACAGTAGAACAGTCCTGTTACAATAGGAGCTCCAGTCCCAGTACAGTAGAACAGTCTGTTACAATAGGAGCTCCAGTCCCAGTACAGTAGAACAGTCTGTTACAATAGGAGCTACAGTCCCAGTGCATTAGAACAGTCCTGTTACAGTAGGAGCTCCAGTCCCAGTACAGTAGAACAGTCTGTTACAATAGGAGCTACAGTCCCAGTGCAGTAGAACAGTCTGTTACAATAGGAGCTCCAGTCCCAGTACAGTAGAACAGTCCTGTTACAGTAGGAGCTACAGTCCCAGTACAGTAGAACAGTCCTGTTACAATAGGAGCTACAGTCCCAGTACAGTAGAACAGTCCTGTTACAATAGGAGCTACAGTCCCAGTGCAGTAGAACAGTCTGTTAAAATAGGAGCTACAGTCCCAGTGCAGTAGAACAGTCTGTTAAAATAGGAGCTACAGTCCCAGTACAGTAGAACAGTCTGTTACAATAGGAGCTCCAGTCCCAGTACAGTAGAACAGTCTGTTACAGTAGGAGCTACAGTCCCAGTACAGTAGAACAGTCCTGTTACAATAGGAGCTACAGTCCCAGTACAGTAAAACAGTCCTGTTACAATAGGAGCTACAGTCCCAGTACAGTAGAACAGTCTGTTAAAATAGGAGCTACAGTCCCAGTACAGTAGAACAGTCTGTTACAATAGGAGCTACAGTCCCAGTATAGTAGAACAGTCTGTTACAGTAGGAGCTACAGTCCCAGTACAGTAGAACAGTCCTGTTACAATAGGAGCTCCAGTCCCAGTACAGTAGAACAGTCTGTTACAATAGGAGCTCCAGTCCCAGTACAGTAGAACAGTCTGTTACAATAGGAGCTACAGTCCCAGTGCAGTAGAACAGTCTGTTACAGTAGGAGCTCCAGTCCCAGTACAGTAGAACAGTCTGTTACAATAGGAGCTACAGTCCCAGTGCAGTAGAACAGTCTGTTACAATAGGAGCTACAGTCCCAGTACAGTAGAACAGTCCTGTTACAATAGGAGCTACAGTTCCAGTACAGTAGAACAGTCCTGTTACAATAGGAGCTACAGTCCCAGTGCAGTAGAACAGTCCTGTTACAGTAGGAGCTACAGTCCCAGTACAGTAGGACAGTCTGTTACAATAGGAGCTACAGTCCCAGTGCAGTAGAACAGTCTGTTACAGTAGGAGCTACAGTCCCAGTACAGTAGAACAGTCTGTTACAATAGGAGCTACAGTCCCAGTGCAGTAGGACAGTCCTGTTACGATAGGAGCTACAGTCCCAGTACAGTAGAACAGTCTGTTACAATAGGAGCTACAGTCCCAGTGCAGTAGAACAGTCTGGTACAATAGGAGCTCCAGTCCCAGTGCAGTAGACAATCTGTTACAATAGGAGCTACAGTCCCAGTGCAGTAGGACAGTCTGTTACAATAGGAGCTACAGTCCCAGTACAGTAGAACAGTCCTGTTACAATAGGAGCTCCAGTCCCAGTACAGTAGAACAGTCTGTTACAATAGGAGCTCCAGTCCCAGTACAGTAGAACAGTCTGTTACAATAGGAGCTACAGTCCCAGTGCAGTAGAACAGTCCTGTTACAGTAGGAGCTCCAGTCCCAGTACAGTAGAACAGTCCTGTTACAATAGGAGCTCCAGTCCCAGTGCAGTAGAACAGTCTGTTACAATAGGAGCTCCAGTCCCAGTACAGTAGAACAGTCCTGTTACAGTAGG
This sequence comes from Atractosteus spatula, assembly GCF_055471065.1. Taxonomy (NCBI): domain Eukaryota; kingdom Metazoa; phylum Chordata; class Actinopteri; order Semionotiformes; family Lepisosteidae; genus Atractosteus; species Atractosteus spatula. The sequence continues at coordinate 1,709,019 of NC_142713.1, forward strand.
AGCTACAGTCCCAGTACAGTAGAACAGTCCTGTTACAGTAGGAGCTACAGTCCCAGTACAGTAGGACAGTCTGTTACAATAGGAGCTACAGTCCCAGTGCAGTAGAACAGTCTGTTACAGTAGGAGCTACAGTCCCAGTACAGTAGAACAGTCTGTTACAATAGGAGCTACAGTCCCAGTGCAGTAGGACAGTCCTGTTACGATAGGAGCTACAGTCCCAGTACAGTAGAACAGTCTGTTACAATAGGAGCTACAGTCCCAGTGCAGTAGAACAGTCTGGTACAATAGGAGCTCCAGTCCCAGTACAGTAGGACAGTCTGTTACAATAGGAGCTACAGTCCCAGTACAGTAGAACAGTCCTGTTACAATAAGAGCTACAGTCCCAGTACAGGAGAACAGTCTGTTACAATAGGAGCTACAGTCCCAGTACAGTAGAACAGTCTGTTACAGTAGGAGCTACAGTCCCAGTACAGTAGAACAGTCTGTTACAATAGGAGCTACAGTCCCAGTGCAGTAGAACAGTCCTGTTACAGTAGGAGCTACAGTCCCAGTACAGTAGGACAGTCTGTTACAATAGGAGCTACAGTCCCAGTACAGTAGAACAGTCTGTTACAGTAGGAGCTACAGTCCCAGTACAGTAGAACAGTCTGTTACAATAGGAGCTACAGTCCCAGTGCAGTAGAACAGTCCTGTTACAGTAGGAGCTACAGTCCCAGTACAGTAGGACAGTCTGTTACAATAGGAGCTACAGTCCCAGTGCAGTAGAACAGTCTGTTACAGTAGGAGCTACAGTCCCAGTACAGTAGAACAGTCTGTTACAATAGGAGCTACAGTCCCAGTGCAGTAGGACAGTCCTGTTACGATAGGAGCTACAGTCCCAGTACAGTAGAACAGTCTGTTACAATAGGAGCTACAGTCCCAGTGCAGTAGAACAGTCTGGTACAATAGGAGCTCCAGTCCCAGTACAGTAGAACAGTCTGTTACAATAGAAGCTACAGTCCCAGTGCAGTAGGACAGTCTGTTACAATAGGAGCTACAGTCCCAGTACAGTAGAACAGTCTGTTACAGTAGGAGCTACAGTCCCAGTACAGTAGAACAGTCTGTTACAATAGGAGCTACAGTCCCAGTGCAGTAGAACAGTCCTGTTACAGTAGGAGCTACAGTCCCAGTACAGTAGGACAGTCTGTTACAATAGGAGCTACAGTCCCAGTACAGTAGAACAGTCTGTTACAGTAGGAGCTACAGTCCCAGTACAGGAGAACAGTCTGTTACAATAGGAGCTACTGTCCCAGTACAGTAGAACAGTCCTGTTACAGTAGGAGCTACAGTCCCAGTACAGTAGAACAGTCCTGTTACAATAGGAGCTACAGTCCCAGTACAGGAGAACAGTCTGTTACAATAGGAGCTACAGTCCCAGTACAGTAGAACAGTCCTGTTACAATAGGAGCTACAGTCCCAGTACAGTAGAACAGTCTGTTACAGTAGGAGCTACAGTCCCAGTGCAGTAGGACAGTCCTGTTACGATAGGAGCTACAGTCCCAGTACAGTAGAACAGTCTGTTACAATAGGAGCTACAGTCCCAGTGCAGTAGAACAGTCTGGTACAATAGGAGCTCCAGTCCCAGTGCAGTAGACAATCTGTTACAATAGGAGCTACAGTCCCAGTGCAGTAGGACAGTCTGTTACAATAGGAGCTACAGTCCCAGTACAGTAGAACAGTCCTGTTACAATAGGAGCTCCAGTCCCAGTACAGTAGAACAGTCTGTTACAATAGGAGCTCCAGTCCCAGTACAGTAGAACAGTCTGTTACAATAGGAGCTACAGTCCCAGTGCAGTAGAACAGTCCTGTTACAGTAGGAGCTCCAGTCCCAGTACAGTAGAACAGTCTGTTACAATAGGAGCTCCAGTCCCAGTGCAGTAGAACAGTCTGTTACAATAGGAGCTCCAGTCCCAGTACAGTAGAACAGTCCTGTTACAGTAGGAGCTACAGTCCCAGTACAGTAGAACAGTCCTGTTACAGTAGGAGCTACAGTCCCAGTACAGTAGGACAGTCTGTTACAATAGGAGCTACAGTCCCAGTGCAGTAGAACAGTCTGTTACAGTAGGAGCTACAGTCCCAGTACAGTAGAACAGTCTGTTACAATAGGAGCTACAGTCCCAGTGCAGTAGGACAGTCCTGTTACGATAGGAGCTACAGTCCCAGTACAGTAGAACAGTCTGTTACAATAGGAGCTACAGTCCCAGTGCAGTAGAACAGTCTGGTACAATAGGAGCTCCAGTCCCAGTACAGTAGGACAGTCTGTTACAATAGGAGCTACAGTCCCAGTACAGTAGAACAGTCCTGTTACAATAAGAGCTACAGTCCCAGTACAGGAGAACAGTCTGTTACAATAGGAGCTACAGTCCCAGTACAGTAGAACAGTCTGTTACAGTAGGAGCTACAGTCCCAGTACAGTAGAACAGTCTGTTACAATAGGAGCTACAGTCCCAGTGCAGTAGAACAGTCCTGTTACAGTAGGAGCTACAGTCCCAGTACAGTAGGACAGTCTGTTACAATAGGAGCTACAGTCCCAGTGCAGTAGAACAGTCTGTTACAGTAGGAGCTACAGTCCCAGTACAGTAGAACAGTCTGTTACAATAGGAGCTACAGTCCCAGTGCAGTAGGACAGTCCTGTTACGATAGGAGCTACAGTCCCAGTACAGTAGAACAGTCTGTTACAATAGGAGCTACAGTCCCAGTGCAGTAGAACAGTCTGGTACAATAGGAGCTCCAGTCCCAGTACAGTAGAACAGTCTGTTACAATAGAAGCTACAGTCCCAGTGCAGTAGGACAGTCTGTTACAATAGGAGCTACAGTCCCAGTACAGTAGAACAGTCCTGTTACAGTAGGAGCTACAGTCCCAGTACAGTAGAACAGTCCTGTTACAATAGGAGCTACAGTCCCAGTACAGGAGAACAGTCTGTTACAATAGGAGCTACAGTCCCAGTACAGTAGAACAGTCTGTTACAGTAGGAGCTACAGTCCCAGTACAGGAGAACAGTCTGTTACAATAGGAGCTACTGTCCCAGTACAGTAGAACAGTCCTGTTACAGTAGGAGCTACAGTCCCAGTACAGTAGAACAGTCCTGTTACAATAGGAGCTACAGTCCCAGTACAGGAGAACAGTCTGTTACAATAGGAGCTACAGTCCCAGTACAGTAGAACAGTCCTGTTACAATAGGAGCTACAGTCCCAGTACAGTAGAACAGTCTGTTACAGTAGGAGCTACAGTCCTAGTACAGTAGAACAGTCCTGTTACAGTAGGAGCTCCAGCCCAGTACAGTAGAACAGTCCTGTTACAATAGGAGCTACAGTCCCAGTACAGTAGAACAGTCTGTTACAGTAGGAGCTCCAGTCCCAGTACAGTAGAACAGTCTGTTACAGTAGGAGCTCCAGTCCCAGTGCAGTAGAACAGTCTGTTACAATAGGAGCTACAGTCCCAGTGCAGTAGAACAGTCCTGTTACAGTAGGAGCTACTGTAACTTAAAAACACTTCAGTTTGAGGACTAAGATACACTTGAAGTTTAGATATAAAGGGCACAGTTTGTTAAACAGGGGCTTTGGACAGTAAGATGAATTGTAGTGTGATAGTGAAGGGAGGCCTCTGTCTGTTTTGCAGTGTCTGTGCTCCTGTGCTGCGGCGTGAGCTCGGCGTATCCCACCGCACCCTGTCTCTCTCGGCACAGGCGGCAGAGCAGGGCCTCCGCCGGCCGCCGGACATGGGCGTGGCCTCCATGGACCCGCCCAGCCAGCCCGGAGCCAGTCCCGTCGCCGACGTGGTGTTTGTCATCGAGGGCACGGCCAATCTGGGGCCGTACTTCGAGTCGCTGCGGAAGCACTACGTATTGCCGGCCATCGAGTGAGTCTGAGCGCGCGGGGATGGCAGGCGGGCTGAGTCCCGGGCAAGACGTCCGAGCCACTCCAGACTTTCCAGGCTGTCTGACTCCCGGTGCACAGCAGTCTGAGCCACTCCAGACTTTCCAGGCTGTCTGACTCCCGGTGCACAGCAGTCTGAGCCACTCCAGACTTTCCAGGCTGTCTGACTCCCGGTGCACAGCAGTCTGAGCCACTCCAGACTTTCCAGGCTGTCTGACTCCCGGTGCACAGCAGTCTGAGCCACTCCAGACTTTCCAGGGAGTCTGACTGCCAGTGCACAGCAGTCTGATCCACTCCTGGTTTTACAAACTGTCTGACTCCCAGTGCACAGCAGTCTGATCCACTCCTGGTTTTACAAACTGTCTGACTGCCAGTGCACAGCAGTCTGATCCACTCCTGGTTTTCCAGGGAGTCTGACTGCCAGTGCACTGCAGTCTGATCCACTCCTGGTTTTCCAGGGAGTCTGACTGCCAGTGCACAGCAGTCTGATCCACTCCTGGTTTTACAAACTGTCTGACTGCCAGTGCACAGCAGTCTGATCCACTCCTGGTTTTCCAGGGAGTCTGACTGCCAGTGCACAGCAGTCTGATCCACTCCTGGTTTTACAAACTGTCTGACTGCCAGTGCACAGCAGTCTGATCCACTCCTGGTTTTACAAACTGTCTGACTGCCAGTGCACAGCAGTCTGATCCACTCCTGGTTTTCCAGGGAGTCTGACTGCCAGTGCACAGCAGTCTGATCCACTCCTGGTTTTACAAACTGTCTGACTGCCAGTGCACAGCAGTCTGATCCACTCCTGGTTTTACAAACTGTCTGACTCCCAGTGCACAGCAGTCTGATCCACTCCTGGTTTTACAAACCGTCTGACTTCCAGGGCACAGCAGTCTGATCCACTCCTGGTTTTCCAGGGAGTCTGACTGCCAGTGCACAGCAGTCTGATCCACTCCTGGTTTTACAAACTGTCTGACTGCCAGTGCACAGCAGTCTGATCCACTCCTGGTTTTCCAGGGAGTCTGACTGCCAGTGCACAGCAGTCTGATCCACTCCTGGTTTTACAAACCGTCTGACTGCCAGGGCACAGCAGTCTGATCCACTCCTGGTTTTCCAGGGAGTCTGACTGCCAGTGCACAGCAGTCTGATCCACTCCTGGTTTTACAAACTGTCTGACTGCCAGTGCACAGCAGTCTGATCCACTCCTGGTTTTCCAGGGAGTCTGACTGCCAGTGCACAGCAGTCTGATCCACTCCTGATTTTACAAACTGTCTGACTCCCAGTGCACAGCAGTCTGATCCACTCCTGGTTTTACAAACCGTCTGACTGCCAGGGCACAGCAGTCTGATCCACTCCTGGTTTTCCATGGAGTCTGACTGCCAGTGCACAGCAGTCTGAGCCACTCCTGGTTTTACAAACTGTGTGACTGCCAGTGCACAGCAGTCTGATCCACTCCTGGTTTTCCAGGGAGTCTGACTGCCAGTGCACTGCAGTCTGATCCACTCCTGGTTTTCCAGGGAGTCTGACTGCCAGTGCACAGCAGTCTGATCCACTCCTGGTTTTACAAACTGTCTGACTCCCGGTGCACTGCAGTCTGGTCCACTCCTGGTTTTACAAACTGTCTGACTCCCGGTGCACAGCAGTCTGATCCACTCCTGGTTTTCCAGGGAGTCTGACTGCCAGTGCACTGCAGTCTGATCCACTCCTGGTTTTACAAACTGTCTGACTCCCGGTGCACAGCAGTCTGATCCACTCCTGGTTTTACAAACTGTCTGATTCCCAGTGCACAGCAGTCTGATCCACTCCTGGTTTTACAAACTGTCTGACTGCCAGTGCACTGCAGTCTGATCCACTCCTGGTTTTACAAACTGTCTGACTGCCAGTGCACTGCAGTCTGATCCACTCCTGGTTTTACAAACTGTCTGACTGCCAGTGCACAGCAGTCTGATCCACTCCTGGTTTTACAAACTGTCTGACTCCCGGTGCACTGCAGTCTGATCCACTCCTGGTTTTACAAACTGTCTGACTGCCAGTGCACTGCAGTCTGATCCACTCCTGGTTTTACAAACTGTCTGACTCCCGGTGCACTGCAGTGTGATCCACTCCTGGTTTTACAAACTGTCTGACTGCCAGTGCACAGCAGTCTGATCCACTCCTGGTTTTACAAACTGTCTGACTGCCAGTGCACAGCAGTCTGATCCACTCCTGGTTTTCCAGGGAGTCTGACTGCCAGTGCACAGCAGTCTGATCCACTCCTGGTTTTCCAGGGAGTCTGACTGCCAGTGCACAGCAGTCTGATCCACTCCTGGTTTTACAAACTGTCTGACTGCCAGTGCACAGCAGTCTGATCCACTCCTGGTTTTACAAACTGTCTGACTCCCGGTGCACAGCAGTCTGATCCACTCCTGGTTTTACAAACCGTCTGACTGCCAGGGCACAGCAGTCTGATCCACTCCTGGTTTTCCAGGGAGTCTGACTGCCAGTGCACAGCAGTCTGATCCACTCCTGGTTTTACAAACTGTCTGACTGCCAGTGCACAGCAGTCTGATCCACTCCTGGTTTTCCAGGGAGTCTGACTGCCAGTGCACAGCAGTCTGATCCACTCCTGGTTTTACAAACTGTCTGACTGCCAGTGCACAGCAGTCTGATCCACTCCTGGTTTTACAAACTGTCTGACTCCCAGTGCACAGCAGTCTGATCCACTCCTGGTTTTACAAACCGTCTGACTGCCAGGGCACAGCAGTCTGATCCACTCCTGGTTTTCCAGGGAGTCTGACTGCCAGTGCACAGCAGTCTGAGCCACTCCTGGTTTTACAAACTGTGTGACTGCCAGTGCACAGCAGTCTGATCCACTCCTGGTTTTCCAGGGAGTCTGACTGCCAGTGCACTGCAGTCTGATCCACTCCTGGTTTTCCAGGGAGTCTGACTGCCAGTGCACAGCAGTCTGATCCACTCCTGGTTTTCCAGGGAGTCTGACTGCCAGTGCACAGCAGTCTGATCCACTCCTGGTTTTCCAGGGAGTCTGACTGCCAGTGCACAGCAGTCTGATCCACTCCTGGTTTTCCAGGGAGTCTGACTGCCAGTGCACAGCAGTCTGATCCACTCCTGGTTTTACAAACTGTCTGACTGCCAGTGCACAGCAGTCCAATCCACTCCTGGTTTTACAAACTGTCTGACTCCCGGTGCACTGCAGTCTGGTCCACTCCTGGTTTTACAAACTGTCTGACTCCCGGTGCACAGCAGTCTGATCCACTCCTGGTTTTCCAGGGAGTCTGACTGCCAGTGCACTGCAGTCTGATCCACTCCTGGTTTTACAAACTGTCTGACTCCCGGTGCACAGCAGTCTGATCCACTCCTGGTTTTACAAACTGTCTGATTCCCAGTGCACAGCAGTCTGATCCACTCCTGGTTTTACAAACTGTCTGACTGCCAGTGCACTGCAGTCTGATCCACTCCTGGTTTTACAAACTGTCTGACTGCCAGTGCACAGCAGTCTGATCCACTCCTGGTTTTACAAACTGTCTGACTCCCGGTGCACTGCAGTCTGATCCACTCCTGGTTTTACAAACTGTCTGACTGCCAGTGCACTGCAGTCTGATCCACTCCTGGTTTTACAAACTGTCTGACTCCCGGTGCACTGCAGTGTGATCCACTCCTGGTTTTACAAACTGTCTGACTCCCGGTGCACTGCAGTCTGATCCACTCCTGGTTTTACAAACTGTCTGACTCCCGGTGCACAGCAGTCTGATCCACTCCTGGTTTTACAAACTGTCTGACTCCCGGTGCACTGCAGTCTGATCCACTCTTGGTTTTACAAACTGTCTGACTCCCGGTGCACAGCGGTCTGATCCACTCCTGGTTTTACAAACTGTCTGACTCCCAGTGCACAGCAGTCTGATCCACTCCTGGTTTTACAAACTGTCTGACTCCCGGTGCACAGCAGTCTGATCCACTCCTGGTTTTACAAACTGTCTGACTCCCGGTGCACTGCAGTGTGATCCACTCCTGGTTTTCCAGGGAGTCTGACTCCCGGTGCACAGCAGTCTGATCCACTCCTGGTTTTACAAACTGTCTGACTCCCGGTGCACTGCAGTCTGATCCACTCCTGGTTTTACAAACTGTCTGACTCCCGGTGCACTGCAGTCTGATCCACTCCTGGTTTTACAAACCGTCTGACTCCCGGTGCACAGCGGTGCTGTGGGATGTGAAAGGGGTCTTGGAGCGGCTGGCGGGGAGCTGCGGGACCCCGGACCGAGCTGGATGGCCGAGTCCATGGGAACGGTGTGTGACTCTGTCCCCCCCCCTGTCTCTCAGGTACTTCAATGGTGGCCCCCCAGCAGAAACCGACTTCGGAGGCGATGTGAGTCCTGATTGTGCCTGTCTCTCTCGCTCTCTCGCTCTCTCGCTCTGCCTCTCTCTGTCTCTGTCTCTCTCTGTCTCTGTCTCTCTCTGTCTCTCTCTCTCTCTGTCTCTCTCTCTCTCTGTCTCGCTCTCTCTCTCGCTCTCTCTCTCTGTCTCTGTCTCTCTCTGTCTCTCTCTCTGTCTCTCTCTCTGTCTCTCTCTGTCTCTCTCTTGCTCTCTCTTGCTCTCTCTCTCTGTCTCCCTGTCTCTCTCGTGCTCTCAGCGGCCGGTGTCTGTGCGCTGACCTCTGTCTCTCTCTGTCTCTCTCTGTCTCTCTCTTGCTCTCTCTTGCTCTCTCTCTCTGTCTCCCTGTCTCTCTCGTGCTCTCAGCGGCCGGTGTCTGTGCGCTGACCTCTGTCTCTCTCTGGGTTGCAGTACGGGGGCACGCAGTACAGCCTGGTGGTGTTCAACACTGTGGACTGCGCTCCGGAGTCGTATGTCCAGTGTCACGCCCCCACGAGCTCCGCTTACGAATTTGTCACTTGGATCGACAGCATACAGTGAGTCTCTGAGTAGCAGAGGACAACTACAGTTCACCCAGGGCAGCGTTCATGTACTGGAGTGTCCAGTCAGTGTGTCTGTATGAACCCCTCTCTCTCTCAGTGCAGCGTTCATGTACTGGAGTGTCCAGTCAGTGTGTCTGTATTAACCCCTCTCTCTCTCTCAGTGCAGTGTTAATGTACTGGAGTGTCCAGTCAGTGTGTCTGTATGAACCCCTCTCTCTCTCAGTGCAGTGTTAATGTACTGGAGTGTCCAGTCAGTGTGTGTGTATTAACCCCTCTCTCTCTCAGTGCAGTGTTAATGTACTGGAGTGTCCAGTCAGTGTGTCTGTATTAACCCCTCTCTCTCTCAGTGCAGTGTTAATGTACTGGAGTGTCCAGTCAGTGTGTCTGTATTAACCCCTCTCTCTCTCTCAGTGCAGTGTTAATGTACTGGAGTGTCCAGTCAGTGTGTCTGTATTAACCCCTCTCTCTCTCAGTGCAGTGTTAATGTACTGGAGTGTCCAGTCAGTGTGTGTGTATTAACCCCTCTCTCTCTCAGTGCAGTGTTAATGTACTGGAGTGTCCAGTCAGTGTGTCTGTATGAGCCCCTCTCTCTCTCAGTGCAGTGTTAATGTACTGGAGTGTCCAGTCAGTGTGTGTGTATTAACCCCTCTCTCTCAGTGCAGTGTTAATGTACTGGAGTGTCCAGTCAGTGTGTCTGTATTAACCCCTCTCTCTCTCAGTGCAGTGTTAATGTACTGGAGTGTCCAATCAGTGTGTGTGTATTAACCCCTCTCTCTCTCAGTGCAGTGTTAATGTACTGGAGTGTCCAGTCAGTGTGTCTGTATTAACCCCTCTCTCTCTCTGTCTCAGGTTCATGGGTGGGGGTGCAGAAAGCTGCAGTCTGATAGCGGAGGGTCTCTCCGTGGCTCTGCAGCTGTTTGACGACTTCAAGAAGATGAGGGAACAGATGTGAGTAGAGCTGGAGAGCAGCCCAGCTCTCGGCCCCGAGCCCAGACAGTGTCTGACTGAGCCCAGGCACTGTGTGCTCTTCTGTCTGATACCGTGTCCCGGTCCTGTAGCGGAGAGAGACTGCAGATGCTCAGATCGGAGAATAGCCGCAGTCCTTGAGTTCTGTGCACGAAAAAGGGAAGGATCTCGGCCTGCAGACATCGTTCGCCCGCTGGCTCTGCTGGAAAGAGGTGACGGAGGTGCTCTGGTTTCCAGACATTCACAGAGACTTCTTTCTCTCTCCCTGCTTCCCTCCTCTGCCCCCCCCCCAGAGGCCAGACCCACAAGGTGTGTGTGCTCATCTGCAACTCCCCCCCCTATCTGCTCCCTGCGGTGGAGAGTGTGGGCTACACTGGGTGCACCGCGGACAGCCTGGTGCAGATCATCAGAGACGTGAGTCCGACGGGGGCGGGGCTGGGGGAGGGGGGGGCGGTGTGTGCGTGCGTGCGTGCGTGCGTGCGTGCGTGCGTGCGTGTGTCTCAGCGTCAGGAAGAGGAAGCACACTGTCTGGCGGTGCTGTACCGGTGATTCTCTGTCCTGCTCTCTCTCAGAGGGGACACTGTTCTCTCTCTGTCCCTGAGGAATGACCCAGTCTGGTTCTCTCTCTCTCCTGTTCTGTCTCTCTCAGAGGGAGACACTGTTCTCTCTCTGTCCCTGAGGAATGATCCAGTCTGGTTCTCTCTCTCTCCTGTTCTGTCTCTCTCAGAGAGGGACACTGTTCTCTCTCTGCCCCTGAGGAATGACCCAGTCTGGTTCTCTGTCTCTCCTGTTCTGTCTCTCTCAGAGGGAGACACTGTTCTCTCTCTGTCCCTGAGGAATGATCCAGTCTGGTTCTCTCTCTCTCCTGTTCTGTCTCTCTCAGAGGGAGACACTGTTCTCTCTCTGTCCCTGAGGAATGACCCAGTCTGGTTCTCTCTCTCTCCTGTTCTGTCTCTCTCAGAGAGGGACACTGTTCTCTCTCTGTCCCTGAGGAATGACCCAGTCTGGTTCTCTCTCTCTCCTGTTCTGTCTCTCTCAGAGAGGGACACTGTTCTCTCTCTGCCCCTGAGGAATGACCCAGTCTGGTTCTCTCTCTCTCCTGTTCTGTCTCTCTCAGAGGGAGACACTGTTCTCTCTCTGTCCCTGAGGAATGATCCAGTCTGGTTCTCTCTCTCTCCTGTTCTGTCTCTCTCAGAGAGGGACACTGTTCTCTCTCTGCCCCTGAGGAATGACCCAGTCTGGTTCTCTGTCTCTCCTGTTCTGTCTCTCTCAGAGGGAGACACTGTTCTCTCTCTGTCCCTGAGGAATGACCCAGTCTGGTTCTCTCTCTCTCCTGTTCTGTCTCTCTCAGAGAGGGACACTGTTCTCTCTCTCTGTCCCTGAGGAATGACCCAGTCTGGCGGTACTGTCCTGCTGAATCGCTCTCTCTGTCCCGTGCTCTCTCTCTCAGAGGGGGATACTGTTCTCTGTCCTGTCCCCACGGAAGCTCCCTGCCCTCCACGCTCTGTTTGACAAGGCCTCTCCGGGGGGTGTGGCCGACTCCTCCCACCAGGACTACAGCCAGGACCCTCGTCACATGATTCTGGTCAGGGGCATCGCACTTCCTGGTGAGTGTGGGGCCCTCAGGTGCACCCCAGCGGCACTCCTCACACAGGGCCTGACGCAGACGCTAGAGAGAGACGCCCAGCCCGGAGGTTTCTGCACCCCTCTAGCTCTGCTTCACTGACAGAGGACATCAGGCGCTTTTGACCAGTTTTGCGACAGGTTCTGTTCGGTTTTCCTCTTGCCTGCAGCCCTCTCTCCTCACTCCCCCTGCTCCCCTCCTCCTCCTCCTCCTCCTCCTCCTCCCCCCCCGTCCACACGCAGTCTCAGACATCGTGTTTGTCGGTCTTTCTGAGCCACTGTGTGCAGATCTCTAACACTGAGGGACATTAGCAGGTCACACGAGACACTCCATCTACCAGCTATATCCAGACCGCTGCAGGAGACACACACACACACACACACACACACCAGGGCCAGTCCATCACATAGACATGCAAACTCCACACAGACAGCACCCCATGTCTGGAATTGAACCCAGGGGCCCCAACGTTGCCCCCCCCCCCCCCCCCCCCCCAGCGCCACTGCGTGCCGCCCACACGAGACTGGCACGAGACTGGCACGCACGGGTCAGAACCTGCTCTTGAAACCGGCGTGTGTTTGGAGCGCACAGAGGTCAGAGGTCAGACGCGAGCGTGTCTCCTTCCTCTTTCAGTGTCCCCGGGAGGCAGCGCGGTCAGCGCCCCAGGGACAGTCCCACTGAAGGCGGTCCTGCCGTCCCAGCCAATCACTGTCAACCAGCCACCGCTGGTCCCGGCCTCCCAGCCCCCTCAACCAATCAGCACCAGCCACCAGTACCAGGTGGGTGTGTCCTCCCCGGCCGGCCGCAGGGAGGATGTCAGATTGAATTTAAGGTGTTCTCTGCAGCCTGTGTCTGTATGAACCCCTCTCTCTCTCAGTGCAGTGTTAATGTGCTGGAGTGTCCAGTCAGTGTGTGTGTATGAACCCCTCTCTCTCTCAGTGCAGTGTTAATGTACTGGAGTGTCCAGTCAGTGTGTGTGAATGAACCCCTCTCTCTCTCAGTGCAGTGTTAATGGACTGGTGTGTCCAGTCAGTGTGTGTGTATTAACCCCTCTCTCTCTCTCTCTCTCTCTCAGTGCAGTGTTAATGTACTGGAGTGTCCAGTCAGTGTGTCTGTATGAACCCCTCTCTCTCTCAGTGCAGTGTTAATGGACTGGAGTGTCCAGTCAGTGTGTGTGTATTAACCCCTCTCTCTCTCAGTGCAGTGTTAATGTACTGGAGTGTCCAGACAGTGTGTCTGTATTAACCCCTCTCTCTCAGTGCAGTGTTACTGTACTGGAGTGAATGTTATACTAACTTCTCTCTCTTGTTCTCAGCCCTCTATCAGTGCTGCTCAGGCTGCTGCCCAGAAGGCTGTGGAAGCTGCTAATAACCAAAAAAACCGCTGTGAGTCTCTGTCCTCTTATTGTCCCAGTGTGGACACTGTGCTCTGTACCCGACTGCCCCAGTGTGGACACTGTGCTCTGTACCCGACTGCCCCAGTGTGACCAGTGTGGACACTGTGCTCTGTACCCGACTGCCCCAGTGTGACCAGTGTGGACACTGTGCTCTGTACCCGACTGCCCCAGTGTGGACACTGTGCTCTGTACCCGACTACCCCAGTGTGGACACTGTGCTCTGTACCCGACTGCCCCAGTGTGACCAGTGTGGACACTGTGCTCTGTACCCGACTGCCCCAGTGTGACCAGTGTGGACACTGTACTCTGTATCTGACTGCCCCAGTGTGGACACTGTGCTCTGTACCCGACTGCCCCAGTGTGACCAGTGTGGACACTGTGCTCTGTACCCGACTGCCCCAGTGTGACCAGTGTTTGACCAGTGTGGTCACTGTGGAATTAGCCTGTGTACAGCGCTCAGAGTGGGGGTGTCCAGTGTCAGGATGATTAATTTCATCCAGATTTTTTTTCCCGGGAGTTCCTCCTGAGGCATTGGCAGGACCCCCCCCAGCAGGACGCGCTTGCCGCCCGACTGAGCGCCGAGCCGCGCGGCGGAGGCTGTCGGACAGACGGGGGTGGGGGGGGTGTTGATCGCCATGCTTCTCAGTTGCAGGTCTCGTTAACTCCGGCCCGCCCTTCAGCCAGTCGGCCACCCTGCCCTCGGGGGTCAAGCTGCCGCCCCCCGCCCAGCCCAGCCTGGCGACAGTTACCACGGTGTCCTCGGTGCTGCTGCCCCAGCAGCAGCCGGCCCCCGCCCCGCCGCCCCAGGCGCAGCCCGCCCCCCAGGGGCAGCCGGCCAATCAGCCCCAGGCCCCGCCCCCCCAGCCGCAGCAGGTGCCCAATCAGCCGCAGGCTCCGCCCACGCAGCCCGGGATGGTGAGTGAACGGACCAATCAGGGGAGACGGCCTGGGCTCCAACAGGAGATGCCTGTGGAGTGTCTCGGCTCAGAGGGCCGACCAGCAGAGCACATTGTATCTGGCTCTGTGGACTGGACTGGACTGGACTGGCTGGACTGGGAGCTGGATTAGTGATGAACTGGGATTATAATCAGACTCCACTGACACTGACAGAGCAGTCTGAGGCTCTCCAGGCTGGACTGGACTGGCTGGACTGGGAGCTGGATTAGTGATGAACTGGGATTATAATCAGACTCCACTGACACTAACAGAGCAGTCTGAGGCTCTCCAGGCTGGACTGGACTGACTGGACTGGGAGCTGGATTAGTTCTTCACTGGGATTATAATCAGACTCCGCTGACACTGACAGAGCAGTCTGAGGCTCTCCAGGCTGGACTGGACTGACTGGACTGGGGAGCTGGATTAGTTCTTCACTGGGATTATAATCAGACTCCACTGACACTGACAGAGCAGGCTGGACCGATGTGGGCCTGAGCAGTGGTAATGGCGTAGTGGTTTAGAACTGGCTGCCATTTTTCTTGGTATTTCGTGACAGTTTTCCTGAAGGAACAGTCTCTCATTCTCCTCTTCTCTCCTTCTCTCGACCCCGCCCCCCGCCCAGCCTGTGGTGCCTGCAGCCCCGCCCCCTTCGAATCTCATTTCCTCTCAGCAGGGCGGGGCCAACAAGATCATGGCCTGGAGCGGAGTGCTGGAGTGGCAGGAGGTAAGAACTACAACTCCCAGCAGCCTCTTCCCACTCGCTCACCGGCCGCCTGGGAAATGTAGTTCAGTCGAGTCACAGGGTTGTTGTTTTTTTTTTTCTTAAACTTCCTTAAAGTAAATCGCTTTTCTGACAGTGTGAAAAAAGCCGCAGTTTCTGTAGTACTGGTCCCTTTGCGGTCTGGAGCGGTGCTCGGTCTGCTGGTCGCGAAGGTGTCGAAAGAGAATCTTGTGTCTCTTCTCTCTTCTGTGTTTTTACTTGCTTGGGTCCGACTCGCAATCTCCTCCTGCCTGACCCGTTCAGAAGCCCAAATCCACATCCATGGACTCCAACACGAAGCTGACTCGCTCCCTGCCCTGTCAGGTTTACGTCAACCAGGGAGAGAATCTGTGAGTGATTCCGCAGTCGCGTCTCAAGGGGATGGCTTCCGAAGTTTCCCGATCCGGTTCCGCGAGATCGGAAGTCCTGACGCTCTTTTCTTCTTTCCTGCCAGGAATGCAGATCAGTGGCCACAGAAACTGATAATGCAGCTCATCCCTCAACAGCTACTGGTAGGAGTTTATCTCTCTCTCTCTCAGTGCAGTGTTAATGTATTGGAGTGTCCAGTCAGTGTGTCTGTATTAACCCCTCTCTCTCAGTGCAGTGTTCATGTACTGGAGTGTCCAGTCAGTGTGTGTGTATTAACCCCTCTCTCTCTCAGTGCAGTGTTAATGTACTGGAGTGTCCAGTCAGTGTGTCTGTATTAACCCCTCTCTCTCTCAGTGCAGTGTTCATGTACTGGAGTGTCCAGTCAGTGTGTCTGTATTAACCCCTCTCTCTCTCAGTGCAGTGTTAATGTACTGGAGTGTCCAGTCAGTGTGTCTGTATTAACCCCTCTCTCTCAGTGCAGTGTTAATGTACTGGAGTGTCCAGTCAGTGTGTCTGTATTAACCCCTCTCTCTCTCAGTGCAGTGTTAATGTACTGGAGTGTCCAGTCAGTGTGTCTGTATTAACCCCTCTCTCTCTCAGTGCAGTGTTCATGTACTGGAGTGTCCAGTCAGTGTGTCTGTATGAACCCCTCTCTCTCTCAGTGCAGTGTTAATGTACTGGAGTGTCCAGTCAGTGTGTCTGTATGAACCCCTCTCTCTCTCAGTGCAGTGTTAATGTACTGGAGTGTCCAGTCAGTGTGTGTACTAACCCCTCTCTCTCTCAGTGCAGTGTTCATGTACTGGAGTGTCCAGTCAGTGTGTGTACTAACCCGTCTCTCTGTGGTAGACCACTCTAGGTCCTCTGTTCAGGAACTCCAGGATGGTTCAGTTCCAGTTCACCAACAAGGACCTGGAGTCTCTGAAGGGGCTGTACCGCATCATGGCCAATGGTTTTGTGAGTGACTCCTCCTGCCTCCCTGTCTCCCTCCTCCTGCCCTGCCCTGCCCCTGCCTCCCTCTCTCACAGCGCTGTGGAGCGACCAGGGGTGCCAGCTGCCTGGTTTGGGAATTTCTGGAGAGCTGAGTGGTCTGAGTTGCCGTGTTGGGACCTCAGTCTGTCATGTGGATGCAGGCTCAAACCCTTTTCTGTCTGTTGCTCTCTCCTGTCGCACAGACAGCTTGCTGTCTCCCGCGGGTGATGAGCACAAGCTGTCTGGTCGCATTGTTGAAGCCGATACCCCGGCTTCTCTCCAGACAGAGCTGGATGAGCTCCTCCAGTCAGGACAGGGGGCTCTTCTGTACACAGAGGGTGGTGGGAGTGGGGAACAAGCTGCCCAGCCCTGTGGTTGAAGTCGATACCCTGGCTTCTCTCCAGACACAGCTGGGTGAGCTCCTCCAGTCAGGACAGGGGGCTGTTCTTCACACAGAGGGGGATGGGGGTGGGAAACAAGCTGCCCAGCCCTGTTGCTGAAGCCGATACCCTGGCTTCTCTCCAGACACAGCTGGGTGAGCTCCTCCAGTCAGGGCAGGAGGCTCTTCTGTACACAGAGGGGGGTGGGGGTGGGGAACAAGCTGCCCAGCCCTGTTGCTGAAGCCGATACCCTGGCTTCTCTCCAGACACAGCTGGATGAGCTCCTCCAGTCAGGACAGGAGGCTTTTCTGTACACAGAAGCTGGTTGGCCTACTTGGCCATCTTCTGTATATCACCCTGCAGCTCCCAGCTGACGAACCCCACTGGAGCCCAGCAGTGTGAGCCTTGTCAGTACCTGGAGGGGAGACTCCTGGGAGAGCTGAGGCTGCTGCTGGGAGAGGTGTGAGTGGGGCCAGCAGGGGGCGCTCACCCTGCGGTCTGTGTGGGTCCTGATGCCCCAGTATAGTGACGGGGACACTGGACTGTAAAAAGGCGCCGTCCTTCAGATGAGACGTAAAACCGAGGTCCTGACTCTCTGTGGTCATGAACAATCCCAGGGTGTCTCTCGAGAAGAGTAGGGGTGTTACCCCAGTGTCCTGGCCAAACTTCCCCCCTGGTCTTTACCCATCATGGCCTCCTAATAACCCCCCTCTCTGAACTGGCTCCATCCCTCTGCTCTCCTCCCCACTGAGAGCTGGTGTGTGAGAGAGGACTGGAGCATCATCCAGGTGGGGCTGCACACTGGTGGGGGTGGAGGGGATCCCCATTACCTGTAAAGCGCTTTGAGTGGAGTGTCCAGAAAAAGCGCCATATAGGTGTGAGGAATTATTCGTACGTGTTGCTCTTAGTGTTAAGCAAAATGCATGTAATTTCTCAGTTTAAACACTAGGTGGCAGCAGACACACGGGTAGATAAAACACGGGTACAGTTCCACGTTCTGACCGCCAGGTGACAGTCAATTTCAGTTCAATTCAAGGTGGTTTATTAGCATGACCGACGGGTGCAATCAGTGTTGTTGCCAAAGCAAATAAAAATAATAAAATTAACATGAAACAAAACAAAAAATAAAAGTAAAATAAAATCTACAGACATTTTACAACAAAGACATCATAAAATATTGACATATACTGTAAATATATTGAGTATTATTGGGAGACAGACTCACTGTTCCTCAGGCTGTGACAGGAGATCACATACAGTACTGGGCTGCCAGTTCAACTGAGTTCCCTCCTCCCTCTCCCAGTAGGATTGGGACCCGTTGTGATTCTGGCAGGTGTGGGAACTCTGGGACTAGATTTCTGAGTTTGGAGAAGAATGTTTCTCTAATCCCGGAGTATCTGTCACTGTCAGGATGATCGCAGTGAAGTATTTGTGCCAGCAGGTGGCAGTATCTGTACTTCAGAATACACAGCAGACTGTTGAGCTTCCCAGGAGAACGTACGAGCCAGGTCTTTTTCCCTGTCCGAGAGCTTGCGGAATGGGAAAGGGGACATTGGTTCAGTTTCAGACCCTCCTCTTCCTCCTTCCTTCCCATGAAGTTCTCCAGATCACTTCCTTTGCTGTCCAGTAGTGAGGTCACTGCCCGGTTGTGAGGTCACTGCCCGGTTGTGAGGTCAGTGTCCAGTAGTGAGCTCACTGCCCGGTTGTGAGGTCAGTGTCCAGTAGTGAGGTCACTGCCCGGTTGTGAGGTCAGTGTCCAGTAGTGAGCTCACTGCCCGGTTGTGAGGTCAGTGTCCAGTAGTGAGCTCACTGCCTGGTTGTGAGGTCACTGCCCAGTAGAGAGGTCAGTGTCCAGTCGAGCTGTCTTCAAACCCCAGGGTCTCAGCCCGAGTGTGGGCCAGCGCAGGAGAGCTCCAGAGCTCCCGTGTCTAGCAGCTCGGACCCGCGGGCCGGACCTTGACCCCCTGCCCTCTCCCCTCCCGCAGGCCGGCTGCGTCCACTTCCCCCAGAGCGCCCCCTGCGAGGTGCGGGTGCTCATGCTCCTCTACTCCTCCAAGAAGAAGATCTTCATGGGCCTCATCCCCAACGACCAGAGCGGTTTCGTCAACGGCATCCGGCAGGTCATCACCAACCACAAGCAGGTCCAGCAGCAGCGCACGGTGAGGGTCAGGGGTCACAGGGAGGGCGGGCGGCTCTCGAGGGGTCAGGGAGGTCACAGGGAGGGACGGGCGGCTCTCGAGGGGTTAGGGAGGTCACAGGGAGGGACGGGCGGCTCTCGGGCGGGCGGCTCTCGACTGGTCAGGGAGGTCACAGGGAGGGCGGGCGGCTCTCGAGGGGTCAGGAAGGTCACAGGGAGGGCGGGAGGCTCTCGAGGGGTCAGGGAGGTCACAGGGAGGGACGGGCGGCTCTCGAGGGGTCAGGGAGGTCACAGGGAGGGCGGGCGGCTCTCGAGGGGTCAGGGAGGTCACAGGGAGGGGCGGGCGGCTCTCGAGGGGTCAGGGAGGTCACAGGGAGGGACGGGCGGCTCTCGAGGGGTCAGGGAGGGCCGGGCGGCTCTCGACTGGTCAGGGAGGTCACAGGAGGGGCGGGCGGCTCTCGAGGGGTCAGGGAGGTCACAGGGAGGGGCGGGCGCCTCTCGAGGGGTCAGGGAGGTCACAGGGAGGGGCGGGCGGCTCTCAAGGGCTCAGAGAGGGACGGGCAGCTCTCGAGGGGTCAGGGAGGTCACAGGGAGGGCGGGAGGCTCTCGAGGGGTCAGGGAGGTCACAGGGAGGGACGGGCGGCTCTCGAGGGGTCAGGGAGGTCACAGGTAGGGCGGGCGGCTCTCGAGGGGTCAGGGAGGTCACAGGGAGGGGCGGGCGGCTCTCGAGGGGTCAGGGAGGTCACAGGGAGGGACGGGCGGCCCTCGAGGGGTCAGGGAGGTCACAGGGAGGGACGGGCGGCTCTCAAGGGGTCAGGGAGGTCACAGGGAGGGACGGGCGGCTCTTGAGGGGTCAGGGAGGTCACAGGGAGAGAAGAGGCAGCCAATCTGACTAAGATTCTATGGTAACTTATTTTCTTGGTATTTCAGATGGGCTCCAGTGCTGCCTCAATGCAGCCTGGTTCTGTCCAGTCGAATCAGGGCTTTCTGAACAAGCCCAGTGGCCCAATCCCAGTGTCACACAGCACTGTACAGCAACAGGTACTGTCAGCCTCTCTCTCTCAGTGCAGTGTTAATGTACTGGAGTGTCCAGTCAGTGTGTCTGTATTAACCCCTCTCTCTCTCAGTGCAGTGTTAATGTACTGGAGTGTCCAGTCAGTGTGTCTGTATTAACCCCTCTCTCTCTCAGTGCAGTGTTAATGTACTGGAGTGTCCAGTCTGTGTGTGTGTATTAACCCCTCTCTCTCTCAGTGCAGTGTTGATGTACTGGAGTGTCCAGTCAGTGTGTCTGTATTAACCCCTCTCTCTCTCAGTGCAGTGTTAATGTACTGGAGTGTCCAGTCAGTGTGTCTGTATGAACCCCTCTCTCTCTCAGTGCAGTGTTAATGTACTGGAGTGTCCAGTCAGTGTGTCTGTATGAACCCCTCTCTCTCTCAGTGCAGTGTTCATGTACTGGAGTGTCCAGTCAGTGTGTCTGTATGAACCCCTCTCTCTCTCAGTGCAGTGTTAATGTACTGGAGTGTCCAGTCAGTGTGTCTGTATTAACCCCTCTCTCTCTCTCTCAGTGCAGTGTTAATGTACTGGAGTGTCCAGTCAGTGTCTCTGTATTAACCCCTCTCTCTCCCTCTCTCAGTTACCAGCTCAGTCAGTGTCCGGTATCCCTCCAGCTGTCAGTCAGGTGTCCATGATGGATGACCAGCAGAGACAGCCTAACCTGGTGAGTCCGGTTGTGTACACACTGGCTTGTCCGGAGCTCTTCCTGCACTCCCTCAGCTGGACTAGGGGGGTCAGAGGGCAGAGGAAGAGGGATCGTTCAACTGGACAATTTGTGGGAATAGGTCTTTATTTTCTAGTGTATTTCATGTGATCAAAAGCTCCATCAATGTGTCAAACGAAATATTGTGTTTCTAAGCAGTTACAGTTAGCAAGATTAATACAAGAACATTATTGTTATGAGAGAGACTGGGACAGGAGATCACATACTGTATTGTTATTACTGAGAGACAGGCTCACTGTTCCTCAGGCTGGGACAGGAGATCACACACTGTATTGTTATTACTGAGAGACAGGCTCACTGTTCCTCAGGCTGGGACAGGAGATCACACACTGTATTATTATTATTGAGAGACAGACTCACTGTTCCTCAGGCTGGGACAGGAGATCACACACTGTATTGTTATTATTGAGAGACAGGCTCACTGTCTGTTCCTCAGGCTGGGACAGGAGATCACACACTGTATTGTTATTATTGAGAGACAGGCTCCCTGTCTGTTCCTCAGGCTGGGACAGGAGATCACACACTGTATTATTATTATTGAGAGACAGGCTCACTGTCTGTTCCTCAGGCTGGGACAGGAGATCACACACTGTATTGTTATTACTGAGAGTTTCCTCTCTGGTATTTGCTCTCTGCTCCTCCTACAGTTACAGATGAGGGCCCAGCAGGCAGCAGCGGCAGCAGCCAATCAGCAGCCCCCTGTCTCCGGAGCTCCGCCCAACCCCGGGGCCCAGGGGCCACAGGCCCCGCCCACTCAGGGCCAGATGCTGCGTCTCACCAACCCGGGGGCCAACCCCCAGCTGCGGAGCCTCCTGCTGAGCCAGCAGCAGCCGGTGAGCCGGGGGCCGGGGGCCAGGGGCCACATGACACGCCGCCAGGGGTCCCCCCCCCCCCGAGCTCCCCAAGTGACCCCGTTTTCCTCTCCGTCTCTCAGCAGGCCGGTGTTCCCCACATGCAGGGGGCCATGCTGTCGCATCAGACAATGGGGCAGCAAATGGTCCACGCGCCCCCTGGGGGTGGGCAGCAGATGCAGGCGCAGTGGAGACAGCCTCTCGCAGGTAACTACACACCTGCCTGCCGCCCTCTCGCAGGTAACTGCACACCTGTATACAGTACACACCTGCCTGCCGCCCTCTCGCAGGTAACTGCACACCTGTATACGCTACACACCTGCCTGCCGCCCTCTCGCAGGTAACTGCACACCTGTATACGCTACACACCTGCCTGACACCCTCTCGCAGGTAACTGCACACCTGTATACAGTACACACCTGCCTGCCGCCCTCTCGCAGGTAACTGCACACCTGTATACAGTACACACCTGCCTGACACCCTCTCGCAGGTAACTGCACACCTGTATACAGTACACACCTGCCTGCCGCCCTCTCGCAGGTAACTGCACACCTGTATACGCTACACACCTGCCTGCCGCCCTCTCGCAGGTAACTGCACACCTGTATACGCTACACACCTGCCTGACACCCTCTCGCAGGTAACTGCACACCTGTATACAGTACACACCTGCCTGCCGCCCTCTCGCAGGTAACTGCACACCTGTATACGCTACACACCTGCCTGCCGCCCTCTCGCAGGTAACTGCACACCTGTATACGCTACACACCTGCCTGACACCCTCTCGCAGGTAACTGCACACCTGTATACAGTACACACCTGCCTGCCGCCCTCTCGCAGGTAACTGCACACCTGTATACGCTACACACCTGCCTGCCGCCCTCTCGCAGGTAACTGCACACCTGTATACAGTACACACCTGCCTGCCGCCCTCTCGCAGGTAACTGCACACCTGTATACAGTACACACCTGCCTGCCGCCCTCTCGCAGGTAACTGCACACCTGTATACAGTACACACCTGCCTGACACCCTCTCGCAGGTAACTGCACACCTGTATACAGTACACACCTGCCTGCCGCCCTCTCGCAGGTAACTGCACACCTGTATACGCTACACACCTGCCTGACACCCTCTCGCAGGTAACTGCACACCTGTATACAGTACACACCTGCCTGCCGCCCTCTCGCAGGTAACTGCACACCTGTATACAGTACACACCTGCCTGCCGCCCTCTCGCAGGTAACTGCACACCTGTATACAGTACACACCTGCCTGACACCCTCTCGCAGGTAACTGCACACCTGTATACAGTACACACCTGCCTGCCGCCCTCTCGCAGGTAACTGCACACCTGTATACGCTACACACCTGCCTGCCGCCCTCTCGCAGGTAACTGCACACCTGTATACAGTACACACCTGCCTGACACCCTCTCGCAGGTAACTGCACACCTGTATACAGTACACACCTGCCTGCCGCCCTCTCGCAGGTAACTGCACACCTGTATACAGTACACACCTGCCTGACACCCTCTCGCAGGTAACTGCACACCTGTATACAGTACACACCTGCCTGCCGCCCTCTCGCAGGTAACTGCACACCTGTATACAGTACACACCTGCCTGCCGCCCTCTCGCAGGTAACTGCACACCTGTATACGCTACACACCTGCCTGCCGCCCTCTCGCAGGTAACTGCACACCTGTATACAGTACACACCTGCCTGCCGCCCTCTCGCAGGTAACTGCACACCTGTATACAGTACACACCTGCCTGACACCCTCTCGCAGGTAACTGCACACCTGTATACAGTACACACCTGCCTGCCGCCCTCTCGCAGGTAACTGCACACCTGTATACGCTACACACCTGCCTGCCGCCCTCTCGCAGGTAACTGCACACCTGTATACGCTACACACCTGCCTGCCGCCCTCTCGCAGGTAACTGCACACCTGTATACAGTACACACCTGCCTGACACCCTCTCGCAGGTAACTGCACACCTGTATACAGTACACACCTGCCTGCCGCCCTCTCGCAGGTAACTGCACACCTGTATACAGTACACACCTGCCTGCCGCCCTCTCGCAGGTAACTGCACACCTGTGTGACATGATGGGTGACGCCCTCTTGTGCTGGGTGAGGGTATAGGAATCACCTGGAACAAGCAGAGGTTCGTTCCACTCGCAGAAGCAGAAATCAGAAACGGGCATTGTTCTGGGCGTGGCGGCCCCTTCAGGTGTGAGGCTGAGGGCTCAAGGGAACCTGCCGCGCACGGCTCCTACCCCCGCCCGCCGCCCGCCTGACTCCGGCTCCCCGCCTGCTTCCTGTCTCGCTCTCCCAGGTCAGATGCTGATGGCCGCGGGTTCGAGGGGCCCGGTGCCGCAGGCCGCCGGAATGCCGCAGGTGTCCAGCGTGATGGAGGACGAGATTCTCATGGATCTGATCTGAGGCTGAGGCTCAGCGGCGCCCCCCAGAGACTCAATCGCCGGCCCCCCTCCCCTCCCCCATGTTTCAGCGGCGAGCGAGGAGGAGCCAGGCGGAGAGGGCTGTGTTTTTGCTCATTGCTTTTATTTACTTTCTTTGCTCTGGGTCTGCACCAACCTCTTAGTTATTTGTATATAGATGTTTTACAGTATTTTCTAAACCTGTCGAACACACACACACACACACACACACACAGACACACACACACTGCCCTGCAATGGCAGAAGAGACTCCAGCTCCCATAATCCCTTGCTGTTCCGTGTGCGCGGGAGCAGCACGCTGGGAATCCGAGGACGTTGAAGTTCCGTCAGTTTAACGCGCCCGCGACGTGCTCGTGAGGGCTCTCGTTTCGGCTCGCTGGGACAGAACCCCCACCAAACCCGGGCCCCCGACACCCCCACTCCCCTCACCTTCCACGCGCATGAAACCAGGAGGCTGGCTGGGAGTTGTAGTTCTTCACTGGTCGCTGGGCGGGGCACAGTTTCGAAGCAGTTCGGAGGACTTGAATACCAGAGCTGAGCCTGCGACGCGCTGCTCGGTCTTACTGAAGGGCATGCTGGGGTTTGTAGTTCCTTAGTCACGTTGTCTTGGGGGAGGGCCTGTGGTGGCCTGTGCCTGGCAAGACGGCCAAAACCCACCAGAACCAACCCGCGATCGATAACGAAAACAAAGAACTTGCGGAGTGGATCACCACCGATGCGGTTGCACCTCGCACCGTAAACGACACCCGTGCTATCCTGGTGGAGTGGGAGATCTACGGTGAACTACAGTTCCCATCCATCCCCGCCGTGATGTCCTGTAGGTGTTCGTGCTGGGAGTTGTAGTCTGCAGGTAATCTGTGAAGTACCTTGTGCCTCTTCTTCTGTGGGTGACATTGGAGGGCTGGTTTTGCTTTGTTCTCGCGCAATAAAAGTGGCATCACAGAAACGTCAGTCTCTGCAGCTGATTCCTCGGGGGGCGGAGACAGGAAAAGACACTTTAGACACAGGGAGGAAACTGATAGAATAGAGGGTACAGCACAGAGATCAGAATAGAGTGATGATCCTCACTGAGGTGTGAGAGAGCAGATGGGGGTCCAGGAGAGTGAGACAGAATAGTGAGAGCAGGGAGTGCGTCGTAGAAGGTGGTGATACAGCACTCGGGGGCGATCAATTACGATGACAGCACAGGAGTGAGAGAGCCGAGAGCTCGCAGGCAGGTCAAGAGAGTGCACATGGCTGCCACAGGAAGTGACATCACCAACCTGCTCACTCTCCCGGTGGACGGATGCAGTTGCTAGGATACCGCAACACACCTCACGGCTCCTCTCTCCTCCTCTCCCTGTGTTACATTTTCCATCAGGATGACTTTCTACGCGGTCTCTCTCTCTGTGACACAGTCTCCTCTTCCTGTGTGTCTTGTCACAGCTAGTGTCTGCTTTTCATCACTCCATAACTCCTGTTAATCATTAACACTGCACTGAGAGAGAGAGGGGTTAATACAGACACACTGACTGGACACTCCAGTACATTAACACTGCACTGAGAGAGAGAGGGGTTAATACAGACACACTGACTGGACACTCCAGTACATTAACACTGCACTGAGAGAGAGAGGGGTTAATACAGACACACTGACTGGACACTCCAGTACATTAACACTGCACTGAGAGAGAGAGGGGTTAATACAGACACACTGACTGGACACTCCAGTACATTAACACTGCACTGAGAGAGATGGCTTTTTGAAACAGTGAAGGAACAGGAGATAAAGGGACATCTAGAGGGAGAGAGAGGGGAGGAGAGACGCAGATCCAGGCTCCCAGACAGTTTTGAATGCAGCCTGTGTGAGAGAGGGAGGGAGGGCTGTAGACTGCACTGCTGTGTGACTGGAAATTTAATGGAGAGAGAGAGAGAGAGAGAGAGATGGCTGCTTAGGAACAGAGAGAGAGCAGCACACACAGAGCTAATTTGTATAGAGCTGCATTGAGTCCTATAGCTGGGAACAATAGTCAATACTGCATAGAGAGAGAGGATATGGGGACAGAGAGTGAGACGAGATGGGGACTGGAGTGAGAGGAGAGTGAGAGGAGATGGGGACAGGAAGAAGGAACAGAAATAGGAGAATGTGAACACTGTAAACAGAAATACATTTCTTTTATAAGGGAATCTGGAGTGTCTGTGTTTACACACTGCTCACAGGCTGTTATAAGGGAATCTGGAGTGTCTGTGTTTACACACTGCTCACAGGCTGTTATAAGGGAATCTGGAGTGTCTGTGTGTTTACACACTGTCCACAGGCTGTTATAAGGGAATCTGGAGTGTCTGTGTTTACACACTGCTCACAGGCTGTAATAAGGGAATCTGAAGCGTCTGTGTGTTTACACACTGTCCACAGGCTGTTATAAGAAAATCTGGAGTGTCTGTGTGTTTACACACTGTCCACAGGCTGTTATAAGGGAATCTGGAGTGTCTGTGTGTTTGCACACTGTCCACAGGCTGTTATAAGGGGATCTGGAGTGTCTGTGTGTTTACACACTGTTCACAGGCTGTTATAAGGGAATCTGGAGCGTCTGTGTGTTTACACACTGTCCACAGGCTGTTATAAGGGAATCTGGAGTGTCTGTGTGTTTACACACTGTCCACAGGCTGTTATAAGGGAATCTGGAGTGTCTGTGTGTTTACACACTGTGCACAGGCTGTCATAAGGGACTATTTCTTTAAACACTCTGAAATACTTTTTAAAACAATTTGGTGAGGCTTTTAGTTTATATATACTGTATATAGAAGCGTGGAAACATTAAAAGTATAGATTATAAATCATGTTATTTGAACAGTTTAAAATTAAACACTTCACTTAGTCTTGAACAAAGACTGTAAGAGGAGCTGATTCAAGCACTCAGAATCCTCAAGGGCATCAGCAGAGAGACCCTGGCAGCAGTGGAACACGAAAACAAGACGCAGCTGGAAACTACAGGGAACTGTGTTTAAATCTGTGAACAGGAGACTCTTCTTTACACAGAGGGTGGTGGGGGTGGGGAACAAGCTGCCCAGCCCTGTGGTTCAAGCCGATACCCTGGCTTCTCTCCAGACACAGCTGGGTGAGACCCTCCAGTCAGGGCAGGAGGCTCTTCTGTACACAGAGGGTGGTGGAGGTGGGGAACAAGCTGCCCAGCCCTGTGGTTGAAGCCGATACCCTGGCTTCTCTCCAGACACAGCTGGGTGAGCTCCTCCAGTCAGGACAGGAGGCTCTTCTGTACACAGAGGGTGGAACATGTGTGTAATTGAGACCCGAGAATGAACACAGAGAGAGAGAGGAGACACAGGTGGGAGTCAGAGAGAGAGAGGAGACACAGAAGGGGGTGTTAGAGACACAGGTGAGAGAGAGAGGAGACACAGGTGGGAGTCAGAGAGAGAGAGAGGAGACACAGAAGGGGGTGTTAGAGACACAGGTGAGAGAGAGAGGAGACACAGGTGGGAGTCAGAGAGAGAGGGAGGAGACACAGAAGGGGGTGTCAGAGACACAGGTGAGAGAGAGAGGAGACACAGGTGGGAGTCAGAGAGAGAGAGGAGACACAGGTGAGAGAGAGAGGAGACACAGAAGGGGGTGTTAGAGACACAGGTGAGAGAGAGAGGAGACACAGGTGGGAGTCAGAGAGAGAGGGAGGAGACACAGAAGGGGGTGTCAGAGAGAGAGAAAGCGCCCCCACATGGAGATCTCCCCCAGCCCCGCAAAGCGGCCGTCATGCGCGCCTCGCCCCTTCAGTGGCACCTGCGTGCTGACGCTGCGCTCGCAGAGAGAGGGAGAGAGAGGGAGAGAGAGGGAGAGAGGCGCCTGCGCGTGGTGTTTGGAGGGGGGGGGGGGGGGTGTTGCCAAGGCAACCATCTCGAATCAGACACAGATCCAGGCACGAGGAGCAGCCGGTCTTCACTCGAGGAGCCGCAGAGACGCAGCAAAGGACAGTTCCGGAGGGAGGAGGAGGAGGAGGAGGAGGAGGAAGATGTCCGCTCACGGAGCCGAGTCGGGGGCGAGGAGCTCCGTCCTTCTTCCCGGATCCGGCGGTCAAACCGGGAACCCCCCTCCCCCGCCTGGCCCCCCAAACCGCCGTTCCCACATCTGGACGCGCAGCAGCTGTGTGAACACCTGCCTCTGCGCAGACAGGGGGCGTGCTCCAGGTGCACCTGAAACACTGAACCCCCCCCCCACACACACACACACACACACACACTCCCCCACTCACCCCCCCCCACACACACACACACAGACTCACACACACACACTCCCCCACTCACCCCCCACACACACACACACACACACACACAGACTCACACACACACACACTCCCCCACTCACCCCCCCCACACACACACACACTCCCCCACTCACCCCCCCCACACACACACACAGACTCACACACACACACACTCCCCCACTCACCCCCCCCACACACACACACACTCCCCCACTCACCCCCCCCCACACACACAGACTCACACACACACACACACACTCCCCCACTCACCCCCTCCACACACACACACAGACTCACACACACACACACACTCCCCCACTCACCCCCCCCCCCACACACACACACTCCCCCACTCACCCCCCCCCCACACACACACACACACTCCCCCACACAGACTCACGCTCGCACACAAACACACACACTCTCCTCCCGTTTTCCTGTCCGCGCGCTGTCTCCTCCTTGCGGGCCTGGAATCTGTCTGTCTGTCTGTCTGCGTGTCTGTGTGTCTGTGTGTCTGTCTGTGTGTCTGCGTGTCTGTCTGTCTGTCTGTCTGCGTGTCTGTCTGTCTGCGTGTCTGCGTGTCTGTGTGTCTGTCTGTCTGCGTGTCTGTCTGTCTGCGTGTCTGCGTGTCTGTGTGTCTGTCTGTGTGTCTGTCTGTCTGTCTGTCTGTCTGCGTGTCTGTCTTTCTGTCTGTCTGCAGTGAGCCCACGGGTGTTTTACTCCCGGGTGGGGGCAGCAGGTCTGATCCGGTCTCCAAGAGGGGGTCCCCTTCTGTCGCGAGACCTGCCTACTCCCCCAGCTCCCAGGTCGGCCCGGCTGGGCCGGCAGAGGCTCCACGCGTGTCCCCACACCTGCGTGTCGGAACAGCCCGGGAGAGCGAGAGGCCAGCCCCGGTCTCCCAGAACCCCCTTCGCGCCCGTACAGATCTTCGCGAGTCCGGCCGGCGGGGTCCGGGTTCGAGCGGCGCCGCGAGCCGGGGGTGTCCGCGTGAGGGCGGCGGGCGGCTGCGAGGACGGCGCGTGCGGCGCTCGGGCCGCCCCAAGACGGGGTCGCGAGCACGTTTATGTCCGATTGATTTTTGATTTTAATTATCGGACGCGTCAGCCCGAGACAAGGACACCGGTTTCTCCTTCCTCTCCCGCACAGGTCCTGCCGAGCCTCCCCGACCCCCAGCACACACAAACACACACTCACAAACACCAGACACTCTCACACAGCACAGAAACACCTCCTCAAGTACACGCACACGCAAAAATAGACACGTACAAACACCACTCGCACACAAACAAAAGACACAGACGCACAAAAAAATCACAAATACACACTCCTCACAAGTACACACTCACAAGTACACACTCCTCACAAGAACACACTCACAAACTCACCAGTACACACTCCTCACAAATACACACTCCTCACAAGTACACACTCACAGATACAAACTCACAAGTACACACTCACAGATACACACTCCTCACAGATACACACTCACAAACACACACTGTTTTCCAGTCCTCTTCCTCATCTTCGTTTTGCCTCCGTTAAAATCATCTGTCCGACCGCAGACAGGACGGCCGGACAGTCCACTTGAGCAAGACCCGTCTCCGCCGGCCTGTCCATCTGTCTGTCCGCTGGCCTGTCCGTCTGTCCCTCTGCCCGTCTGTCTGTCCGCTGGCCCGGCCGTCTGTCCGTCTGTCCCTCTGCCCGTCTGTCCCTCTGCCCGTCTGTCTGTCCGCTGGCCCGGCCGTCTGTCCATCTGCCCGTCTGTCTGTCCGCTGGCCCGGCCGTCTGTCCGTCTGTCCCTCTGCCCGTCTGTCCCTCTGCCCGTCTGTCTGTCCGCTGGCCCGGCCGTCTGTCCGTCTGTCCGTCTGTCCCTCTGCCCGTCTGTCTGTCCGCTGGCCCGGCCGTCTGTCCGTCTGTCCGTCTGTCCCTCTGCCCGTCTGTCCATCTGTCTGTCCGCCGGCCCGTCCGCGTGTCTTGTGTGCGTGCCCGTGGACGTGTGTGTGTGTGTGTGTGTGCGTGCGGGACGGAGGGGTGGGGGGAGCGCGTCTCTGAAATCGGTGGGTTTTTCTCCTGTGTCCCGAAATCCGATTTCCGCGGGGCGCGGGGCAGTCCGTGGCCTCTCGGCAGCGAAACTGGTGAATCTCCGCGAAGCAGGAAGCTCTTAAGACGCGAGAGAGAGAGGGAGGAGAGGAGAGGGGGGGAGAGAGAGAGAGGGAGAGGGAGAGGGAGAGAGAGGAAGCGAGAGAGAGAGAGAGAGAGAGGGAGAGGGAGAGAGGGAGAGGGAGGGAGGCAGAAGAGGAGCCGACATCGAATATACGTTTTTGCTGCTCGCTTCTGCGACGGGAGGGACAGGACAGCAGCGGCGCGGCCGAGGGGCGATGCGTGCGCGCCGGGACCCGTCCGTGGCTGCAGATCCAGCGGTGTCGCCTGCATGGGCGCGGGCACGGGCTGGCTGAACCCATCGCCGCAGCATCTTCAAGGTCTGTCCCTGAGCCGAGCGTGCGTGCGTGTGTGTGTGTGTGTGTGCCTGTGTGTGTGCGTGTGCGTGTGTGTGCGCGCCGAGCGGCTCCCGGTGTGAAATTGTGCAGATCGCGGCGCTGGCAATACGGACGCGCGGGGCAGAGCTCCGGGAGGTGATGTACGTATCCGAGCCGTTCGCCGAACCGGACCGGACCGAACCCACAAGAATAAGATCCCGTTTCCCCGTCGTCGGCAGTAAAGGCGTGAAGGTTGTTTTTTTTTTCTTTTTAGAGGAAAAATAAGGGGGGGGGGGTGTGGGGGGCTTTGATTGAAATCCACCCCCTCCAAAAAAAAAAATGAAATTAAATTAAAGAACATCGGACACGAGGTGTCAGCCGACGCGAAAATACGGTGGAGTCGATTTTATGCGGCAGACCGGCGGGATTGTGTGTGTGTGTGTGTAGATATGTGTGTGTGAGTGAGTGAGAGAGAGAGAAACCGTTTCTAGACCCAAAATAAATGAAATAAATATCACCCCCAACACGGAACACCTCCGCCTATTAACCCCGGTTTTGACGTGGGCGAGCAGGCTAACGGTGAAGGTACGCGCACGGCCAATAATGGCTAATTAACGTCTTCAGCCGAATTACATTGATTTTTATTTTCGCATAGAGCTGGCGGTACGGTTGTCCTCTCTACCACCCTCCAATATGTGTGTACAGATATATATGTGTGTGTGTCTACAGTGTGTGTGTGTGTGTGTGCGGTCAGGTATGATTCATTTCTAACCCGTTGCCTTGCTGCTGCTGTTGGCTTGGCTGGTCTCTGTACGCGGCAGCTACAGTTACAGTGTCAGCGCGCTGTATTATAATGTATCAGATGTGCTGTGTCGTTGTCGTGTGTCGTATGGAGGTGTCTCCGATTTAAGCTTGAGATAACGCCTATTATCAATATTATTATTATTATTATTATTACAGCTTAGACGATGGAGGATGTTCCTTGAGATGGTGTTTTGAGTTTTCTGGGGGTGGTGTTGGGGGGGCGGAGAATTGTGTTCGAGGGAAGACGAGCTGATCTCCTAAACCGGTGCAGATTCTCGTTTTTTGCGCATCCAGGTGTTTTTTTTTTTTTTTTTTAGATGAATATGATTATTGTCGTAGTAGTTGTTGTCGTTATTAAGATCGAGGCCCGGGCTGACAAACGGAGTCTCCTCTCTCGCTGTCTCTTCCCCTAACACCCCCCCCGTCTCTTGAAGGAAGAGACCGACGAGCCGGGGAGTGCGGCCTACACCGACTGCTCGAAGCCACCCGGCTCGATTTTGGGGTGCCTGGAGAGAGCCGCAGGGAAACGGGGGGGAGGGTTACACTTATACCCCCCCCCCCTCCACCACCACCACCACCACCAACACCCCCACCGCCTCCCAAATTAGTTAACCCAATCCCGACTCGTTTTAATTAAGGCCAAAACGAAAAGGGGGGGAGACGCACAGAGACAGGAAATCGTGAAATTGGCGGATTTGTCAACCGTGACTTCAACCTGAGGAAAAACTGCAACGTTTTGTGTTTTTTTTTTAATCATCCGTTGAGCTATAGTCCAGCTCCCGCAAATATGTTACAAATAGGGGGTGGGCACACAACTATTTTAAAAAAAAATCAAGTAAGAAAATTGCGTTTTTGCGTTTTCCTCCAGCCAGGCGACGGCCCGCGTTAACCTACAGCCAGAAAACGCGCAAAACCAAAACGCGTGGTTGCTGCAGGTACATTCTCACAACACGCGTCTTTCCTTTAAAAAGAAAAAAAATTGTTTTGTCACAGGTGAAGCAATAACGTCTCTTCGTGGAGCAGCACAGTTCCCACGGCGAGCCGTCGTGTAGACAATGAAATCATTGATCTGGGGGATGAGAAACGTGGATGTTCATTGAAACTCCCTCCGATGGGCATTATCGCCTGTGTGTTACCGCTAGACTAGACTAGTCCTTCCGCTAACTGACGGTTTATACTGTGCATTTGATCATCTACATTCGTTAGAAAATCCCACCCGTGGAATTTCTTCACACGCCACGCAAGCCGGAAAAAAATAATACAAGCTTTTCACACGAATTGAGCTGGGCTTGTTAGCTGATGAATCCCCCAAACCGACTTTTACACACAAAAAAAAATCACTTTGATCCGTCTCGGATCTACGTGTGGCCTCGCTAGAGAAGTAAACTTTGTGGATTTGTTTTTGTTTTTTAAAATGCTCCGTTCATTCTCAGAGAGGGTTAAACACACGCATAAGGGCCATATTTAGGTTTCGGGGACTCCGACAACCTTAAATCTTAAGAGGTCGTTTGTTGTTTATGTATTGGTATCGTTTTCGAGGTGACAGGTGCGATCCAGACCATTTTCACGTTCTACCTTCTGGTTCGGGGGCACTTTTCTGATTTCTTTAACAAATAGTATATTATTTCAAACTGGCTCTCAAGGTTAAGGTGTCCACACGAAAATAACTGGTCAATTGTACCAGGTTAGAGGGTGAAATTCCGTGTTGTGTGTTTCGCGGTCGACGTGACCGAATCTCGCTTCAGATTTTTTTTTTCATCTTTTGACCAGCCCACGTCAGTGAACCTCAAAATAATCATCTGAACAAAAATAGACTTAAATTACTGGGGTTTTTAACACGTCCCGTCGAGGCGAACCAGCCGGCCGGGACTCGGATCGTCGGTTTAATCGGTAAAAACACGAGTGGGTGGGCTGCGTGTATTTGAATGGCTCGAAGTTTAAATATTTACAATTTTTTTTACAGTACTCTGGCCGAGGGGGTTTTGTCAATACCAATATCGACGTCTTAGTGAGATTGAACTTTAATTGTTTCAGATTTAATTTGCTCGAATTCACAATCATCTTCCTCTCTCGTTTTCTCTCTCATTTTCGTGTGTGTGTGTGTCTGTGGCGGGCTGGGGCTTTTTCTCCGACCGGGGCCACGGGTTCCGACAGTGGGCAGGCCTCCTCCTCGACCCCTGGACCGCGGTGCCGGGTTATGGACCAGCCGAACTCGGGGAGGTGTCGAGCGGGGCTCTGCGGGCCTCGGAGGGCCGCCGCCGCAGCCGAGCCGGAGCGGCTCAAAATGGTGAGTGAGTGGTTACCACGGCAACCGGCCTCCGCTTCCATTTCAGAGCGTGGGAGAGAAAGGAGGGAGAGGGAGAGGAGAGAGGAGAGAGGGAGAAGGTGGGGGGATGGGAGCAGACACTTCGGGGGAGATGGAGGGGCGATGCGTCGTCTTGTCCCGCGGAGTGGCGCTGAGAGAGTTTTCCCCCCGCCACGTCTGCGATCGCATTATCAATAACGCTGACCATTGACCGCCGGCACCGATCAATGCAACTGATTGATAATACAGACCACCAGCGCTGCCCAGCGGCACCCAATACACTGATCAATAATGCTGACTGGCTGATGACACACTGAGTGACACGTGGACTGTGTGACACACTCTGACTGACACACTGAACAGTTCACACACCGCTGGACTGAATCCTCACAGTCTGACCGACACACTGAGTGACTGACAGTCTGACTGAAAGACACAGTAAGATACTGATTGATACCCTGACTGCTTGTCTGACACACTGACCAACACTCTGACTGACTGACACACTGACTGACACAGTGAACAAGATACTGACTGACACAGTGACTGACTGACACACTGACTGACACAGTGAATACGATACTGACTGACACACTGGCTGACACAGTTAATACGATACTGACTGACACACAGACTGACACAGTTAATACGATACTGACGGACACACTGACTGACACAGTGAATAAGATACTGACTGACACACAGACTGACTGACACACTGACACAGTGAATAAGATACTGACTGACACACTGACTGACACAGTGAATAAGATACTGACTGACACAGTGACTGACACAGTTAATACGATACTGACTGACACAGTGAATAAGATACTGACTGACACACTGGCTGACACAGTTAATACGATACTGACTGACACACTGACTGACACAGTGAATAACATACTGACTGACACACTGACTGACTGACACAGTGAATACGATACTGACTGACACACTGCTCGCCTATCTCTCCTCTCTCTGGATGGTCTCGCCTGACAGTGGCTCTGTGGGTGTGGAGGGTGGGCAGTGAGTTTCGTGAGTGTGGTCCTGCCTTTCACCTTTCAGTTGGGAGAATATTGCCAGTTGTGTGGCAGGAGTTGGATAGAGAATTCTGACCGCTGGACAGTGAGGAGTTTCCAGGGAGTGTGTGACAGTAACACACAGTTCTGCTTGCTTACTGGTACCTAGAAAAATGTTGAAGAGATTGAGTCATTCAATACATTTTTAAGGTGTCAGTGTCAGATAGATAATTATCTCCAATAAGAGTCTGTACAGGTGTGTGTCTGTACAGTGTCTCCAGTAAGAGTCTGTACAGGTGTGTGTCTGTACAGTGTCTCCAGTAAGAGTCTGTACAGGTGTGTGTCTGTACAGTGTCTCCAGTAAGAGTCTGTACAGGTGTGTGTCTGTACAGTGTCTCCAGTAAGAGTCTGTACAGGTGTGTGTCTATACAGTGTCTACAGTAAGAGTCTGTACAGGTGTGTGTCTATACAGTGTCTCCAGTAAGAGTCTGTACAGGTGTGTGTCTATACAGTGTCTCCAATAAGAGCCTGTACAGGTGTGTGTGTCTATACAGTGTGTCCAGTAAGAGTCTATACAGGTGTGTGTCTATACAGTGTCTCCAGTAAGAGTCTGTACAGGTGTGTGTCTATACAGTGTCTACAGTAAGAGTCTGTACAGGTGTGTGTCTATACAGTGTCTCCAGTAAGAGTCTGTACAGGTGTGTGTCTATACAGTGTCTCCAATAAGAGCCTGTACAGGTGTGTGTGTCTATACAGTGTGTCCAGTAAGAGTCTATACAGGTGTGTGTCTATACAGTGTCTCCAGTAAGAGTCTGTACAGGTGTGTGTGTCTATACAGTGTCTCCAGTAAGAGTCTGTACAGGTGTGTGTCTGTACAGTGTCTCCAGTAAGAGTCTGTACAGGTGTGTGTCTGTACAGTGTCTCCAATAAGAGCCTGTACAGGTGTGTGTGTCTATACAGTGTGTCCAGTAAGAGTCTATACAGGTGTGTGTCTATACAGTGTCTCCAGTAAGAGCCTGTACAGGTGTGTGTGTCTATACAGTGTGTCCAGTAAGAGTCTATACAGGTGTGTGTCTATACAGTGTCTCCAGTAAGAGTCTGTACAGGTGTGTGTCTGTACAGTGTCTCCAGTAAGAATCTGTACAGGTGTGTGTATAGTATCTCCAATAAGAGTCTGTACAGGTGTGTGTATAGTATCTCCAATAAGAGTCTGTACAGGTGTGTGTCTATACAGTGTCTGCAGTAAGAGTCTGTACAGGTGTGTGTATAGTATCTCCAATAAGAGTCTGTACAGGTGTGTGTCTGAACAGTGTCTCCAGTAAGAGTCTGTACAGTTGTGTGTCTATACAGTGTCTGCAGTAAGAGTCTGTACAGGTGTGTGTCTGAACAGTGTCTCCACTAAGAGTCTGTACAGGTGTGTGTCTGTACAGTGTCTCCAGTAAGAGTCTGTACAGGTGTGTGTATAGTATCTCCAATAAGAGTCTGTACAGGTGTGTGTCTATACAGTGTCTCCAATAAGAGTCTGTACAGGTGTGTGTCTGAACAGTGTCTCCAGTAAGAGTCTGTACAGGTGTGTGTCTATACAGTGTCTGCAGTAAGAGTCTGTACAGGTGTGTGTCTGTACAGTGTCTCCAGTAAGAGTCTGTACAGGTGTGTGTCTATACAGTGTCTCCAGTAAGAGTCTGTACAGGTGTGTGTATAGTATCTCCAATAAGAGTCTGTACAGGTGTGTGTCTATACAGTGTCTCCAATAAGAGTCTGTACAGTTGTGTATATAGTGTCTCCAATAAGAGTTATCTGTTTCACTGTATTTTTCATAAACTTTGATACTACGGTAGTATTGTCTACAAGGTATTTTGTCATGATAATCTAGAAGCTAATTCTGGGAAGGTCTGGTTTGTCGGTGAACGTTGCTACAGATTCTCAAAGGGAGGTATGAGACGATTTCTGTCATATTGCTAAGTCAGTGTCGTTGAAGTCAAAGATCTGTCAGAGTATCTTAGGCAGGTATGGAGCATTTCCCCCCTGTAGCCTGACCTCACCTGGTCTCAGGAGCTCAGCAGGGCTGGGTCCGGTCAGTACCAGGAAGGTGGACCACCAGGGGAAACCAGGTTGCTGTTCTAAGTGGTGTTGGTGCACCAGTAGGGGGCAGTCTTCAGTGGTTGGGTTGCACCCTCACGAATGCGATCGAGAGATGAGAAATGTATCAATTATTTGGTGTGACTCTTCTAGCGGAGGGACTTGTGTCCAACAAGTACATCGGTGCACCGTGCTGTCCACAGACGAGCAGGTGAAGACTAGCAGTCCTAGTCCTTGGGCAGTGTTACAAGCCCTGAGAGGAAGGACCTGCGGAAACGTTCCCTCTGACACCGGGATGCTCGGTGGATGAAACAGGCATCGTGTGGCCTGTTCACCTCCTGCTGTGTCCGCTCTGCTCCCGGCTCGGCACCGAGGGTCCGGGTGTGCCGAGACCCGCCGGGCCCCGGGTCGCTCCTGTCCGCGGCCCGAGGGGCACAGGCTCCTACCCCGACGTCCTCCGACCCCCTTAGCCCGGGCCGACCTCCGTGTTGCCCCGTAGGGTCGCATAGGGTCTCTACTGGTCTCCTTGTCATTCCTCGGCACACCCCTTCCGACATCCTGTTTCCTACCCCCCCCCACCCCCATTTCCGGTTAGCAGGTGTTGTCGAGCGCTCGTTTTTCTGCGCCCAGTTTTCGGGAGTGTTCCCCAGACCATTCACCCCCTCTTGCTGACTCGCACCCCTCGCGCCGCCCCCCCCCCCCCTCCAGCTCATCGAAGAGGGGCTCCCTCTCAGCCAGGGGGCGTGGCCCCCAGTGTCGCGGCCCCACTCCTCGCTGCAGTCGGGGGGGGGGGGGCGCCCCTGCGAGGGGCTCTGTTGTCGCGGGAGTCCGTCGCGGTTCTCCCGGGGGGGGGTTCCCCTCCGGCCGCAGGGAACTGAGCGAGCGCCCCTCTTCGGGAAGCGTCCCGTCAGGCCCTCGGGGGCAAAGGGGCGACACCGGAATCGTGGGCCGCTGACGTCGGCCGAGTCGCGCCAGGAGTCGCGCGCGGAGGTGTCAGTATCACTCACAGCATTCCTGCGGCCGATGCGCCTATCCAAGGCGGATGATATCGGCAGCCGCTCGTCCAGCTGGGCGTGTGACCCGCAGCAATCCGAGTGAGAGTCTGCCCTCAGCGCACCTCCAGCACTCGAACCCCTCACCTCGCCGTCAGGAGACCAGCGCTCCCACTGCTGCCCGTCAGAAAGCAGCCTCTGCTCGAATGGATTCTGGCACACAGCAAACCCAGAAAAGCACGGGCCTGCTATCTGGCCGCCTTCAAAGCAAACTTGCTCCGACCCAGAATGTGCAGCAGAAGCAAAATCCTCTTCAGGACCAGTAAGACATTAGACTGGGGTTCTGGAGTGGTCTGATCAAGATCCTCCTCAGGATCAGTAAGAGATTAGACTGGGGTTCTGGAGTGTTCTGATCGAGATCCTCCTCAGGATCAGTAAGACATTAGACTGGGGTTCTGGAGCGGTCTGATCGAGATCCTCCTCAGGATCAGTAAGACATTAGACTGGGGTTCTGGAGTGGTGTGATGTAGATGCTCTTCAGGACCAGTAAGACATTAGACTGGGGTTCTGGAGTGTTCTGATTGAGATCCTCTTCAGGACCAGTAAGACATTAGACTGGGGTTCTGGAGTGGTCTGATCGAGATGCTCTTCAGGATCAGTAAGACATTAGACTGGGGTTCTGGAGTGGTGTGATGTAGATGCTCTTCAGGACCAGTAAGACATTAGACTGGAGTTCTGGAGTGTTCTGATTGAGATCCTCTTCAGGATCAGTAAGACATTAGACTGGGGTTCTGGAGTGGTCTGATGTAGATGCTCTTCAGGATCAGTAAGACATTAGACTGGGGTTCTGGAGTGGTCTGATCAAGATCCTCCTCAGGATCAGTAAGAGATTAGACTGGGGTTCTGGAGTGTTCTGATTGAGATCCTCTTCAGGATCAGTAAGACATTAGACTGGGGTTCTGGAGTGTTCTGATCGAGATGCTCTTCAGGATCAGTAAAACATTACACTGGGGTTCTGGAGTGGTGTGATCGAGATCCTCCTCAGGATCAGTAAGACATTAGACTGGGGTTCTGGAGTGTTCTGA
The DNA here is from genome assembly GCF_055471065.1 of Atractosteus spatula. Classification (NCBI taxonomy): domain Eukaryota; kingdom Metazoa; phylum Chordata; class Actinopteri; order Semionotiformes; family Lepisosteidae; genus Atractosteus; species Atractosteus spatula. The sequence continues at coordinate 1,747,481 of NC_142713.1, forward strand.
TTGAGATCCTCTTCAGGACCAGTAAGACATTAGACTGGGGTTCTGGAGTGGTCTGATGTAGATGCTCTTCAGGATCAGTAAGACATTAGACTGGGGTTCTGGAGTGGTCTGATCAAGATCCTCCACAGGATCAGTAAGAGATTAGACTGGGGTTCTGGAGTGTTCTGATTGAGATCCTCTTCAGGATCAGTAAGACATTAGACTGGGGTTCTGGAGTGTTCTGATTGAGATCCTCTTCACGACCAGTAAGACATTAGACTGGGGTTCTGGAGTGTTCTGATCGAGATGCTCTTCAGGATCAGTAAGACATTAGACTGGGGTTCTGGAGTGTTCTGATCGAGATGCTCTTCAGGATCAGTAAGACATTAGACTGGGGTTCTGGAGTGGTGTGATGTAGATGCTCTTCAGGATCAGTAAGACATTAGACTGGGGTTCTGGAGTGGTGTGATCAAGATCCTCCTCAGAATCAGTAAGACATTAGACTGGGGTTCTGGAGTGTTCTGATTGGGATCCTCCTCAGGATCAATAAGACATTAGACTGGGGTTCTGGAGTGTTCTGATCGAGATGCTCTTCAGGATCAGTAAGACATTAGACTGGGGTTCTGGAGTGGTCTGATCGAGACCCTCTTCAGGATCAGTCTGGGTCACACTGTACCCCTACAGTCCAGAGATCACTGGTCCAGTCTAGGTCACACTGTACCCCTACCATCCAGAGATCACCGGTCCAGTCTGGGTCACACTGTACCCCTACAGTCCAGAGATCGCCAGTCCAGTCTGGGTCACACTGTACCCCTAAAGTCCAGAGATCGCTGGTCCGGTCTGGATCACACTGTAACCCTACAGTCCAGAGCTCACTGGTCCAGTCTGGGTCACACTGTAACCCTACAGTCCAGAAATCACTGTCCAGTCTGGGTCACACTGTACCCCTACAGTCCAGAGATCGCTGGTCCAGTCTGGGTCGCAGTGTACCCCTACAGTCCAGAGATCACTGGTCCAGTCATGGTCACACTGTAACCCTACAGTCCAGTCTGGGTCACACTGTACCCCTACAGTCCAGAGATCGCCGGTCCAGTCTGGGTCACACTGTACCCCTACAGTCCAGAGATCGCCGGTCCAGTCTGGGTCACACTGTAAGCCTACAGTCCAGAGCTCACTGGTCCAGTCTGGGTCACACTGTAACCCTACAGTCCAGAAATCACTGTCCAGTCTGGGTCACACTGTACCCCTACAGTCCAGAGATCGCTGGTCCAGTCTGGGTCGCAGTGTACCCCTACAGTCCAGAGATCACTGGTCCAGTCATGGTCACACTGTAACCCTACAGTCCAGTCTGGGTCACACTGTACCCCTACAGTCCAGAGATCGCCGGTCCAGTCTGGGTCACACTGTACCCCTACAGTCCAGAGATCGCCGGTCCAGTCTGGGTCATACTGTACCCCTACAGTCCAGAGATCGCTGGTCCAGTCTGGGTCACTCTGTACCCCTACAGTCGATCGCTGGTCCAGTCTGAAAGTTTGTGGTTGACCTGTAGGCAGGATACGATGTTGTGTATTCCTGTGTATTTGTAGCAGCTCGTGTTGCGTGCGCGAGCTGGGGCAGCAGCTCTCTTCACTGCTGTCAGCTGGTGCTCAGCCCCCTTGTCCGGCGAGGGGAGACGGGGCACCAGCTGGCTGTCGGGTGCCTGGCAGGGTGCAGTTCCTTTGCTAGCCGCCAGGGGGCGGAGGTCAGCTGCTCTCCTGCAGTGAGGCCCTGTGCTGTGCTGCTCTGCGCCTGCGGGACGCTGTCGAGTCGGAGCGGCCGACTGGAGCCGGATCTCCGAGGCGGAACCAGGGAGGTGGATCCTACAGGCCCGGCAGCTGTTTAACCCTGTAGCTGAAGAAAACCTTTCAGGGTGGAGATGCAGAGACGCAGTGCTCATCTTCACAGTGTTAGTCTTCTCCTGTTAGTCTTCTCCTGTAGTGTTTAACAGTTCCGTAGACTCGCATTGCCAGGGTTATGGGTATTCCATATATTTCAAGAAACGAGATCTTTGGATCACTTTCCAGCAGCCGTGTCCCCCTGCAGCTCCCAGCTGACGAACCCCACTGGAGCCCAGCAGGTCTGAGCCTGGCCAGTACCTGGAGGGGAGACTCCTGGGAGAGCTGAGGCTGCTGCTGGGGAGAGGTGTTAGTGGGGCCAGCAGGGGGCGCTCACCCTGCGGTCTGTGTGGGTCCTGATGCCCCAGTATAGTGACGGGGACACTAGACTGTAAACAGGCGCCGTCCTTCAGATGAGACGTAAACCCGAGGTCCTGACTCTCTGTGGTCATGAACAATCCCAGGGTGTCTCTCGACAAGAGTAGGGGTGTCACCCCAGTGTCCTGACCAAACTCCCCCCCTGGTCTTTACCCCTCATGGCCTCCTAATAACCCCCCTCTCTGAACTGGCTCCATCCCTCTGCTCTCCTCCCCACTGAGAGCTGGTGTGTGAGAGAGGACTGGAGCATCATCCAGGTGGGGGTGGAGGGGATCCCCATGAGCTGTAAAGAGCTCTGAGTGGGGTGTCCAGAAAAACGATATATAAGTGTTATTATTATTATTATTATTCTGGCAGACCTGGCTGCGGGTTTGAATCGGAGGTACTGGGAGCTGTGATGCAGCACTTGAAGCTCTCTGTGTTCAGAGAAACGGAGCCAGAGAGCTGCAGACCTGCGAGTCCCCCGAGCTCTCCCAACACGAGCGGTTCGCAGCACCCACCACTGTTTGTGTAAAGAGCCCCCCCCCCCCCCCCCCCCCGTCTGCTCCTGCACCCCTCCCCTCGAGCGCGGACGGAGCGCTGGAACAGAAGCCAGCTTCGGGAGAGCAGAGCTTTCCAGGAACCGGAGCTGGAGGCCGGGCCCGGACCCCCCGCAGCCTGCAGCTCAGGCGTTAATCTCCCATGTCTGGAACGTGATCAGAAGCCTGTCGAGAATCTATATTTACCAGGTTGCTGCCGCCTCCTCCTGCGCGGGGAAGACTGCCAGGCCAGCGCAGCAGCGTCTGTGGAAACATCCGCGTCGCCATATCGCCCAGTCCCCCGGGCTCGGCTCTGCGGCTCGTCTCCGGTCTCGAGCCGCCGCGCGCGGACAGGGGCGCCGGACCCGCCGCATCCCCCGGCGCGGAGGAGAGGCGGTTGAGCCCGGAGTGACCTCGGGGCGCACCCCCGGGGCTGCAGGGGGCAGTGGAGGATTGTGTCGGAGCGGACGGGTGTCGGGCTGTCGTGCAGTCCTCCCGCCAGCAGGGGTCACTCGAGCCTCGCCCACAGTCAGCCCGATTGGCGGTCACCTCTGTGTAAATGGACCCTAACCTGGAATCGCAGGTGGTTTGAGCTGAAGACGGGGGAGGGATCAGTCAGAAAGCAGCCGCCCTCTGGGTCAGATGTATGTGTCGACTGACCAGCTGACCTCTCAAGGGCTGACAGTCTGGACCTGAAGAGTGGTGGGTGTCTGGAACGGAATACCCGGTGGCGCCTCTCGGACGTCCAGCTCTGGAAGGATGCCCAGGAGTGGGGCACGTGATCCCCTAGCTCTTAACGGGACAGGAGGGTCTGCTGCATGTCGGTGGGATACCAGGCTCTGCTTAATTAGTCTCGGTCTGATTAACCGACAGGCTGGAGGAACTGAGTCTCTTCAGCCTGAAGGGAGTGTCCCACACTGACAGGCTGAAGGAACTGAGTCTCTTCAGTCTGAAGGGAGTGTCCCACACTGACAGGCTGGAGGAACTGAGTCTCTTTAGTCTGAAGGGAGTGTCCCACACTGACAGGCTGGAGGAACTGAGTCTCTTTAGTCTGAAGGGAGTGTCCCACACTGACAGGCTGGAGGAACTGAGTCTCTTCAGTCTGAAGGGGGTGTCCCACACTGACAGGCTGGAGGGACCGAGTCTCTTCAGTCTGAAGGGAGTGTCCCACACTGACAGGCTGGAGGAACTGAGTCTCTTCAGTCTGAAGGGGGTGTCCCACACTGACAGGCTGGAGGGACCGAGTCTCTTCAGTCTGAAGGGAGTGTCCCACACTGACGGGCTGGAGGAACTGAGTCTCTTTAGTCTGATGGGGGTGTCCCACACTGACGGGCTGGAGGAACTGAGTCTCTTTAGTCTGAAGGGAGTGTCTCACACTGACAGGCTGGAGGAACTGAGTCTCTTCAGTCTGAAGGGAGTGTCCCACACTGACAGGCTGGAGGAACTGAGTCTCTTTTGTCTGAAGGGAGTGTCCCACACTGACGGGCTGGAGGAACTGAGTCTCTTTTGTCTGAAGGGAGTGTCCCACACTGATGGGCTGGAGGAACTGAGTCGCTTTAGTCTGAAGGGAGTGTCTCACACTGACAGGCTGAAGACAGCACTGTGGACTGTGCCAGTGTGACCACATCCAGGATCCCATTCTGAATCTCTGAAGGCCTGAGCTGCCTGACTGTCTGGCATGTAGGCTTGCGATAGCTGGACCAGTCACGAAGGGCGAGGAGGCTGTGGAGAGCACACTGACACCAGGCTCGTGGGCTCGTGGGCTCGTGGGCTCGTGGGCTCGTGGGCTGGAGGGCTGGAGGGCTGGACTGCAGCCTGCAGAGCACGAGACCTTGGCTTCCCTGCCACCACTCTGAGCTCTGTCTGTGTCTCCAACTCCTTAAAGCTGAGTGAGCAGAGAGAAGTGATGATACATCCAGTCACTCCATCTGTATTAACCCCTCTCTCTCTCAGTGCAGTGTTAATGTACTGGAGTGTCCAGTCAGTGTGTCTGTATTAACCCCTCTCTCTCAGTGCAGTGTTAATGTACTGAAGTGTCCAGTCAGTGTGTCTGTATTAACCCCCCTCTCTCTCAGTGCAGTGTTAATGTACTGGAGTGTCCAGTCAGTGTGTGTGTATTAACCCCTCTCTCTCTCAGTGCAGTGTTAATGTACTGGAGTGTCCAGTCAGTGTGTCTGTATGAACCCCTCTCTCTCTCAGTGCAGTGTTAATGTACTGGAGTGTCCAGTCAGTGTGTCTGTATTAACCCCTCTCTCTCTCAGTGCAGTGTTAATGTACTGGAGTGTCCAGTCAGTGTGTGTATGAACCCCCTTCTCTCTCAGTGCAGTGTTCATGTACTGGAGTGTCCAGTCAGTGTGTCTGTATGAACCCCTCTCTCTCTCAGTGCAGTGTTCATGTACTGGAGTGTCCAGTCAGTGTGTCTGTATGAACCCCTCTCTCTCTCTCAGTGCAGTGTTAATGTACTGGAGTGTCCAGTCAGTGTGTGTGTATTAACCCCTCTCTCTCAGTGCAGTGTTAATGTACTGGAGTGTCCAGTCAGTGTGTCTGTATGAACCCCTCTCTCTCTCAGTGCAGTGTTAATGTACTGGAGTGTCCAGTCAGTGTGTGTGTATTAACCCCTCTCTCTCTCAGTGCAGTGTTAATGTACTGGAGTGTCCAGTCAGTGTGTGTGTATTAACCCCTCTCTCTCAGTGCAGTGTTAATGTACTGGAGTGTCCAGTCAGTGTGTCTGTATGAACCCCTCTCTCTCTCAGTGCAGTGTTAATGTACTGGAGTGTCCAGTCAGTGTGTCTGTATTAACCCCCCTCTCTCTCAGTGCAGTGTTCATGTACTGGAGTGTCCAGTCAGTGTGTGTGTATTAACCCCTCTCTCTCTCAGTGCAGTGTTAATGTACTGGAGTGTCCAGTCAGTGTGTCTGTATTAACCCCTCTCTCTCTCAGTGCAGTGTTAATGTACTGGAGTGTCCAGTCAGTGTGTGTGTATGAACCCCTCTCTCTCTCAGTGCAGTGTTAATGTACTGGAGTGTCCAGTCAGTGTGTCTGTATTAACCCCTCTCTCTCTCAGTGCAGTGTTAATGTACTGGAGTGTCCAGTCAGTGTGTGTTTCAGCCGCTGTGCTGTGCTGAGCTGTGTATGCTGGGAGACTGGGAGGCAGGCATGCAGCTGGAGCAAAACAGGAAAGATTTCTGTGAAAAGATAACCATGGCAACACTCTCCTCTCTGAGCCGAGAGACAGAGAGAAGCAGGGAAGCCGATTCCAGGCAGGAACAGGGAGAGAGCAGGAAGAGGAGAGGAGGGAGAGCCAGAGATTAAGAGAGGGTAGTGTTTTGCTGACTTCATGTGTGGTGACAGTGTTTGTGCAGAATGCCTGTAATCTCTCTCTCACCTATAATGAGCAGTTTCAGTATCCTTACAAACAGCTGCCTTGTCAACAACACCTACATCAGAGAGATAGAGGCTCAGACACAGAGAAGGGGGATATTACAGTAATTAGATGCAGGACGGGACCCGTCTGCAGGGCTCTGAGAGGCAGGAGAAGTTGGTGGAGTTGTGGAGCAGAGATCGAGAGGAGGAGGTGTCCGGTTGTGCTCATTCACGGGCTCAGCTGGGAGCTGTCAGTGGCGGGTTATCTCACTGGAGAGAGACAGTGCCCCCATGTGCACTGGGGTGTCTCTCTGTACCCTCTCATCTCTCTCTGTGCCCCCTCCTCTCTCTCTGTACCCCCTCATATCTCTCTTTACCCCCTCATCTCTCTGTGTATCCCTCATCTCTCTCTGTACCCCTCCTGTCCTGTGTTTCTCTCTCTGTGCCTCTCTCCTGTTCTGTGTTTCTCTCACTGTGTCTCTCTCTCCTGTCCTGTGTCTCTCTCTCCTGTCCTGTGTGTGTCTCTCTGTGCCTCTCTCCTGTGCTCTGTGTGGCTCTCTGTGTCTCTTTCCTGTCCTGTGTCTCTCTCTGTGTCTCTCTCCTGTCCTGTGTGTGTCTCCCTCCTGTCCTGTGTGTGTCTCTCTCCTGTCCTGTGTCTCTCTCTCCTGTCCTGTCCTGTGTCTCTCTGTGCCTCTCTCCTGTTCTTTGTCTCTCTGTGCCTCTCTCCTGTCCTGTGTGTGGCTCTCTGTGTCTCTCTCCTGTCCTGTGTCTCTCTCTCTGTGTCTCTCTCTCCTGTCCTGTGTGTGTCTCTCTGTGCCTCTCTCCTGTCCTGTGTCTCTCTGTGCCTCTCTTCTGTCCTCTGTGTGTCTCTCTGTGTCTCTCTTCTGTCCTCTGTGTGGCTCTCTGTGTCTCTCTCCTGTCCTGTGTCTCTCCTGTCGTTTTTCTCTTTTCCACTCTCTCTTGATGGTCTCACCCCAGCTGCACTGTATCCTAATGAATCTCTTCATGTCCTAAAGCTTCTTCTCTGTTTCTTTTTTATTTACAGTAACAAGGCTCCAAGGCTCCTGCTGTGACATCTCTGTCTACTGAGGAAAAACATATTTTTTAAAAAAGTTTTTTTTAAAAAACAGAAATTTAATTATATATCGATCTAAAAGCTCTTCAGCAATTCATAAACTGTCTAGATTGGGTGGAAGGGTCATGACCCAGTTGCCATGCGCGTTGCCACGGTGACCGGCCTTTCTAGCCCCTCCCCTCTCCGCCTTCTATTGGTCCTGCTGCTGTGGCTCCTTCCCCCGTCGCCGTGGAGAGGCGGGGGAGGGGGTGGGGGAGTGGGTGGGGCTTCTACCGCCTGCCCCGCCCTGTGCAGCTGCTCCAATCAGGCCAGTCGAGTGATCTGCACAAGGCGGAACCTGGAGGAAGTCCCAGAGAGCATCTCCGTCAACACTAGATACCTCAACCTGCAGGAGAACTCCATACAGGTGTGTGCTATACCTGTCCCCTGTATATACACTCAGTCAAGATCAGATACTTGAAGTCCACACAGGTGTGTGCTATACCTGTCCCCTTTATATACTGTCAGTCAAGATCAGATACTTGAAGTCCACACAGGTGTGTGCTATACCTGTCCCCTTTATATACTGTCAGTCAGGATCAGATACTTGAAGTCCACACAGGTGTGTGCTATACCTGTCCCCTTTATATACTGTCAGTCAAGATCAGATACTTGAAGTCCACACAGGTGTGTGCTATACCTGTCCCCTGTATATAGACTCAGTCAAGATCAGATACTTGAACCCCACACAGGTGTGTGCCCTTTTAACCTCCCTCTCTCCCCTTCCTCCTGCCTCTCAGGTGATCAAGTCCGACACCTTCAAGCACCTCCGTCACCTGGAGATCCTGCAGCTCTCCAAGAACCACATCCGCCAGATCGAGGTGGGCGCCTTCAACGGCTTGCCCAACCTCAACACCCTGGAGCTCTTCGACAACCGGCTCACCCTGGTCCCCTCCCAGGCCTTCGAGTACCTCAGCAAGCTGCGCGAGCTCTGGCTCCGCAACAACCCCATCGAGACGCTGCCGGGCTACGCGTTCCACCGAGTGCCGTCCCTGCGGCGCCTGGACCTGGGCGAGCTCAAGAAGCTGGACTACATCTCGGAGGCCGCCTTCGAGGGGCTCATCAACCTGCGCTACCTGAACCTGGGGATGTGCGGGCTGAAGGACATCCCCAACCTGACGCCCCTGATCCGCCTGGAGGAGCTGGAGCTGTCCGGGAACCGGCTGGAGATCATCCGGCCCGGCTCGTTCCAGGGCCTGGTGTCGCTGCGCAAGCTGTGGCTCATGCACGCGCAGGTGTCGGTCATCGAGCGCAACGCCTTCGACGACCTCAAGAACCTGGAGGAGCTGAACCTGTCCCACAACTCCCTGCACTCCCTGCCCCACGACCTCTTCACCCCCTTGCACCGGCTGGAGCGCGTGCACCTCAACCACAACCCCTGGGTGTGCAACTGCGACGTGCTGTGGCTCAGCTGGTGGCTGAAGGAGACCGTGCCCAGCAACACCACCTGCTGCGCCCGCTGCCACGCCCCCCCCGTCCTCAAGGGGCGCTACATCGGGGAGCTGGACCAGAGCCACTTCACCTGCTACGCCCCCGTGATCGTGGAGCCGCCCACCGACCTGAACGTCACCGAGGGCATGGCGGCGGAGCTGAAGTGCCGGACGGGCACCTCCATGACCTCGGTCAACTGGCTGACGCCCAACGGCACCCTGATGACCCACGGGTCCTACCGGGTGCGGATCTCCGTGCTGCACGACGGCACGCTCAACTTCACCAACGTGACGGTGCAGGACACGGGCCAGTACACCTGCATGGTCACCAACTCGGCCGGCAACACCACGGCCACGGCGGTCCTCAACGTCTCGGCGGCCGACTCCACCAACAACTACAGCTACTTCACCACGGTGACGGTGGAGACCGTGGAGAGCGGCGCGCAGGAGGAGAACTCGGCGCGGCAGGACATCAACGAGACGTACGTGGGGCAGCCGGCCCCCACCTCCTGGGCGGGCATGGCCCCCACCTTCGCCACCCCTTCCTCCTCCGTCTCCGCCTCCTCCTCCTCCTCCTCCTCCTCCACGCGCTCCCCGGAGCGGGCTTTCACCGTGCCCATCACGGACGTGACGGAGAACCTGTCGGGGCTGGACGACGTCATGAAGACCACCAAGATCATCATCGGCTGCTTCGTGGCCATCACCTTCATGGCCGCCGTCATGCTGGTGGTCTTCTACAAGCTGAGGAAGCAGCACCAGCTGCACAAGCACCACGGGCCGGCCCGCGCCATCGAGATCATCAACGTGGAGGACGAGATCGGGCCGGGCGCGGGAGGCGGGGGGAGGGAAGGGGGGGTCGGCGGGGGTAGTGGGATCTCGGGCGGCTCGACTCTCCACTCCCTGGGCGGCGGAGGAGGGGGCGGCGGGATCGGCGGCGGCGGCGGCGGGGGGGGCGGGGGGATGAGGCTGCACCACTCGGAAATCGTCACCGTCCCGTCCCTGACCCGGACGGACCACCTCAACCACTACTTCAAGGCCGCGCACCACTTCAACAACAACGTCATGGGCGGCGGCGGCGGCGGGGGGGGGCCCATGGGCGTCATGGGCCTGGGGGTGGGGCCCGGCGGGGGCATGCTCAACAACAACAACAACCCCGCCCCCTCCGGCGCCGGCTCCGCCTCCACCGCCCTCGGCCAAGCACAGCCCGCCTCCCACTCCATCTCCTGCTCCTCGGGCCTGGCCCCGCCCCTCTCGTCCTCCGCCGCGGCCAACAACAACAACAATCCCTCCCTCACCTCCTCCGCCCCTTCCTCCGTCTCCGTCCCCTCCTCCCTGCCCCTGCCCCTGCCCCTGCCCCTGCCCCCCCTGGGCCTCCATGGGTCCCTGAAGGCCCTGATGGGACAGAGCCAGAGCCAGCAGATCGAGCCCCTGCTCTTCAAGAGCGGCTCGAAGGAGAACGTGCAGGAGACGCAGATCTGAGACGGAGAGAGAGAGAGACGGAGGGAGAGGAGAGAACAGGGAGGGAGACTCTTACGGATTGGGACCCTGGCTTTTTTTGGGGGGGGGAGGAGGGGGAGAGGGGCGCCCAAGAACGAGACGAGAGAGAGAGAGAGAGAGACATGGGGGGAACGTGGACACACGTGGACCGCAGTGACGGGCGGACCTGTGTCTGCTGCGGCACCCGCCGGCGTGGCACGGGGCCTGCGAGAGAGGGAGGAGGAGATGGCTGGGCAAGAGATCAAACACAAGTACTGACTGGACACTACACTTCAGTCACACCGCACTGAGAGAGAGAGAGAGAGAGAGAGAGGGGTCAGTGCAGACGCCTGTGCTGAGTGGACACTGGGGAAAGCCTTTGTGCCAAAGCGAAATTCGCCCCATCATTCACACGAACAGGGAAAGAGTACGTGCCGTTATCAGAGGTTCACGTGATGAGAGACGGTAGTGGGGGTACAGGCCATGACGGCTGGTTTGTCACACAGCCCCTGATGTCTGTTTGTTACCGTCACCCAGTGTTGAGCCTTATCCAATGGGATCTCTCCTGAGAGAGACAGACACGCAGTACAGCCAGCAGTGCGGACACAGAGAGTAGAGTACATTCATACACAGTGCAGCAGGGACACACACACACACGCACACGCACAGTACAGCAGAGACACACAGTACAGTACACATACACACACAATGCAGCAGAGATACACAGTCCAGTACACACATACACAGTGCAGCAGAGACACAGTACAGTACATACATACACAGTACAGCAGAGACACAGTACAGTAAACATACACACACAGTGCAGCAGAGACACAGCACAGTACACACATACACGGCACAGCAGAGACACACAGTACAGTACACACATACACAGTACAGCAGAGACACAGTACAGATCACAGTACACATAGTTCAGTACAGACACGCATAACACAGTTCTGTACATAGAGTACACACAAAAAGTGTACTACAGGTGCACACACTACAGAATGGATGCATATAACGCAATACTGTATACACACAGTCCAGATTTGTACACACAAAGTGAGGTACGGACACATGCAGTACAGCACAGACACAGTGTATTATCCAGTGCGGTGTAACCGGTCCGAGTTCAGGACACAGAAAGAGTCAGACGCAAAGACGAATGCGCCTCCTTTCTCTCCTCATTTCTTGTTTTTCTGGGAGCTTGGAAGAGAAGCCCTGCTCTCCCCTGGCCTCCTCTCTTTCTCTGGGAAACTCGTTGTGCACCGGGGCAAGCAACGATGAACAGATGCGGGAAATTGCCGAGGACCACGTCAACGAAGAAGGTTGAAAAAAAAACCACGGACAGCGAATATATATAAATACATCTATTTTTCTTTTTAAAGAAGAATGCTGTCAGTCTGGAGTCAGTCAGGGAGACAGCAGCTTACAGGCAGAATTAATTTCAAGACTTGGGCGGCCGAGCGCCGGACTGCCTTTGTTATTAATATGATTCTGATTAATCGTCATTTCTTTCTGGGGTTCGTTGGTTTGGAAAATGGACACAAACGGTTCAGGGGGTGGATAGGGGAGGGGAGGGGAGGGGAGGCGAAGGAGGGGGAGGGAGGGGACGGGAGAGAGAGAAATTGATTAAAGGGGGCTGTCTTGTGAATGCCGATCCTGAGCCCCCACCGACAAACCTCCCTCCTTATGTGGAAGACTGATATTCCCGGGGGGAGGTAGTAGGCCGGGCGGAATGATAAAGTAAGGGCGACGCAGCGTGTGAAAGTTAAGACAAAGTGCTTGTGCTGTTGTTGCTGCTGTTGTTGTTGTTCCCCATTCCTGCTGAACTGCTGCTCTGAGCTGTGAAGATGGCGTAATCTGAACACAGACACACAAAAAAAATGTTTTGGAAAATGAAGAATAATTCAGATGAACCAACGGCAAAGCCAAGGGGAAAAAAACAAAACAAAACACGAAATTTCAATTGGACTTGCACCGAAATCTTAACGCCCGTGGAAAAACAAAACCTGTCGACCGGCCGCCAAACACGTTAGTGAAGCCGGACTCCAGAGAGGCGGAATTCGGAGGCACTCAAGATGGCGGCCGAACCATCGCTCTGCCGACACGCGGCGGAGAAACCGGAACCGGAAGCCTCCCGACATCCGGGCTCTCTGCGCGCCAAAAACACCGGAGCGGGGCGTGCGCGCGTCTCCCGGGGCGACAGCAGCAACGGCAACAGCGCGCGACTCGCGCTCCCTCCTCCCTCGGCGGCGTCGAATTATAAATAGAAATATATTTTTTAAAAAAAAGGTTGGACGAACTAGCGGCTGAGAGGTGTATTCTGGCTAGTGTGGTTTATTATCGTTATTACCGTTTTAAACAAACAAAAAAAGGTCTAATAATACTTGATTCACGATGAAATCTGCAATTTAAAAGAGAGAGAGAGAGACGTGAAGTAACCTTCACCTGCAAATATCCGAAATCATCGCCCAGTTTATCCGAGGCGTGTGGAAGACGTGAAAGGGACATTGTTTTGTTTCTGTTTTTTTTTTTTTGCGTGGGGGATAGGAAGAGATCCGATGGGGACAGGGAGAGATGAAGAGACGACGTTCGTGTGAGTCCAATTACTTTGTTTTTGCTTTTTTTTAGGAGAAAACGGTTTGGACAGACAAACAAACACGACAACCTTAAAGACCTGGGAGTTGCGGAACATTTCTTTAAAAAAAATATGAACATGATACTATTACTGTGTGTTTACGTTGATCATTTCCTTGGTTTTCTTAACTTTGTTCGATTGTATGTGTTTTATTATTATTTTTTTAAATAAGGTAATGTTGCATTTCTCACTGTACCGTTAAAATGCTTAACAGTTGTTGCGAGACGGGCTCTTTGGAGGAGGAGGAGGAGGAGGAAGGGGGGGCTGGGACGTCACTGGGCGGGGACGGGCACTGCGAGGGGCCGTGACGTCATCGCGCGGCGACCCCGCCCCCACTGCGCTCAGAGAAGGGCGGCTCTCCGGAAGCAGCTCTTGGTCTCTCGAATGCTTTCTCGTTTCCTTCACGTGTAAAAGCTGCGAGTTTTGACCCCTTCCCGAGTGAGAGGAAGGCACAGATCTTGCAGGGGGGGGGGGGTGAGAGAAATTAACGCCAGTTCAGAGGGGGAGGGGGCGGGGAGAGTTCTACATAGTGAATGACTTAAAATGCAGATTTAAGACTATATATATATATGATGGACCTTTGTTGACTATATGGAACTTATAACTTTTTCTTTTTTAAAAGGGATTCTCAGTATGAGTTTTTGGTTTGGTTTTTCGTGTGTAAGTGGGGGTGCGGGGCGGAGGGGGGTAGTTTTTCTAATTGAGCGACTGCGGGCTGGGCCGTCTCAGTTTCGAGGGCGCTGCTTGTGAGAGATGCGTTTGACTTCGGCCTTATTTCCAGAGGGGTTGAGTGCTGGGGAGCTGGAGCCTATGTTACACCAAAGCGCCAGGGGCCGAGGCCGAGAGGAGCAGGAGGGAGGTGGGGGTACCTGGCGCTGGGCGGGCAGCGCGTGGTTTGGGTGCCTGCCGATCTGCCCGGGACTGTCCGCTGAGATCGGGGCCCGAGGACGCGCTGGGGGATTTAGAAGGAATAAATAACACCCCGCCCTGGATGTACGCAGGCGTTTTCAGGCCTGTATTTCACCCTCCCGGAGAGATGCGCGCCTGAGAGGTAGGACGGAGGAGCCCTTCATAGCCGGGTAGGGATGTGACGTCCACCCGCTGCTGCCTCCCGCAGCGCAGTTCCCTTGCAGTTCGCCCGTCCTCGTCCATTTCTCTCGTTCGCTGCCGCAGCGGGGTGTGATCCATGAGCGGGCGCGTCTCTCACGGGCAGACCGGGCTCGGTCTGGGGGCAGGATTTGGCTCGTCGGCTCCGGGGAGCGCGAGAGGGACGCAGGTTGGGTCCGAAATGTATCTGCTGAAAGGTGGATATTTATTTCCCGTCATTCTGTTGCCGTTCTTTTCAGTTTGTTGGGCTGCCGTGGCGCTTCTCTCTTTTATCCCGCCGTGCTGTCGCCGGGGACGCTGGTGGGGCTTCTGCGTGGGTGAGTTTCTCCTGCGGGGCGGTCCTTCTCGTTCCGAGGCTCCGCAGTTTGTCTTGCTCTCTGTCTCTCTCTCGAGGGAGGGGCTCGGAGGGTTGACCGTAAGGGCAGGGGAGCAAGTGCGTAAACGTGTCCCGGCAACGTGGCGGCCAGACCGTTGTGACCGGGCCTAACGTCCCCCTCGCGGGTTGAGAGTTGAAAGGGCAGATCGCGGTAGGGGGGAGGCGGTGACGGGGCTGCAGGTCGGGTGGGGGCTGGACCGTGCTGTAGAGCCATGTCTGTCCGCTCTGGAGCGGCTCAGGCTGGTGATGTTGGGAGGGTCGCTGGCAGTGCTGCGCGAGTCGGGGCGGGTGTGACTGGTGCACGATGGGAACCTCACTGACAGCACTGTAAAACCTGTAGTGAATCTTGAACACCCTTTAAACTGGGATCGCACCTCTGTCTTGAGTGGTTTTCACAGATCAAGCAGCCTTTTAACCTTTTGGGTCACTAATTAAAATTGAATTCCAAGTGGCTGGCAGTGATATTTATAACTATTATTATTACTAATAGTAGCATTATTAATCTTATAACACTTAACTATAATTCATCAAAGACACCCTTGGCTCCCCACCTATCTGCAGTGGGACTGGTGTCTCGGCAGGGATCTCTCAGTGGGTTTCACCAGACTCCTCAAAACGTCTATGTTACACTGCTTGTGTACAGCACAGTTCAGGGTGAAGTCTGGGTGTATAAACCCTCAGTGTCACACTGCTGAGGTAGAGCACAGTTCAGGGTGAAGTCTGGGTGTATAAACCCTCAGTGTCACACTGCTGAGGTTGAGCAGAGTTCAGGGTGAAGTCTGGGTGTTGGTGTGTATAAACCCCTCAGTGTTACACTGCAGAGGTAGAGCACAGTTCAGGGTGAAGTCTGGGTGTATAAACCCCTCAATGTCACACTGCTGAGGTTGAGCAGAGTTCAGGGTGAAGTCTGGGTGTTGGTGTGTATAAACCCCTCAGTGTTACACTGCTGAGGTAGAACAGAGTTCAGGGGGAAGTCTGGGTGTTGGTGTGTATAAACCCCTCAGTGTTACACTGCAGAGGTAGAGCACAGTTCAGGGTGAAGTCTGGGTGTATAAACCCCTCAGTGTTACACTGCAGAGGTAGAGCACAGTTCAGGGTGAAGTCTGGGTGTATAAACCCCCCAGTGTCACACTGCTGAGGTAGAGCAGAGTTCAGGGTGAAGTCTGGGTGTTGGTGTGTATAAACCCCTCAGTGTTACACTGCTGAGGTAGAACAGAGTTCAGGGGGAAGTCTGGGTGTTGGTGTGTATAAATCTCTCAATGTCATAATGCTGAGGTAGAGTTCAGGGTGATGTCCTCGCCACTCCCCACTACCTGAGCTGAAGAGAGTTAGACTGATGCACTGAATCAGGGGCCACAGTTTCACACCGTGTTTCTCCGTGTGCGATACAGAGAGGTGCCCAGGTCCTGAGCTCTGTCTGGCTGCAGCTCGGTTCTTCAGCCACAAGGCATCCGTCAGCCTGGTCTTGACAACAGTGCGAGAAATCAGTTTGACAGCAAGAGCCAGTACAAGGCTATCACGAATGGCTGGAGCTATCCAGCCGCCTGTAACTTAAGACAAGGTTTCTGATCCCGTATTGTAACTTAATTGAGTGTTGAAGGTGAAATAACGTGCCCCTTTTCTGCCATGAATGGCTCAGCCCAGGATCTCTCTATCCTGAGACAACAGTGGCCCTTTTCTGCCTGGGACCTTGTTAAACCTGGATGAGACCACCTAATAGCAGTCATTCCATACAGGGATGCAACATCTTATTGCTGTTGCTGTCGGTGTGTTCAGCCCTTCATTTTTATCCTTATTTCAGCAAACGTGTGTGTGTGGGAACTGTGTGCCCCATCTGTGTTCCACTGCACCGTCCTTACTTAGTGTCACTGTGATTACTTACTGTCTGCACTGGAGCTGTTTCTCTCGTCTGCTGTGTGAGGGACGCGTATATGTTAGCTGGCCTCAGGCTTATTTGAAATCGGATCCGAGAGATGTTTTTTCATAGCCACAGTCCCACAGACCCAAGGGGAAACTACGCTGGGGAAACCTCAGACAGCAGTGGGTTAAAAAAAGTGCTTCGTCACGCTGTGAGAATAAAAATTCTCACAGCACTGGCATCGTGCTTGGATGCCAGTGTTGCAGACGAGAGAGACACTGAAGACAAGTCTGGCTTTTAGAGTTTCTTTCCTGTAAAATAAATTGCTGTGCCGTTCCACCTCGGTGGACAGTGCCAGCTGTAACTCCGGAAGGTCGGGGGCTTTGCCAGGATTGGCGCTCGACTGAAATTTTAAGTCTGGAACGCTGAACGTTGAAGGTGAGAAGGATTTTTTTTTTGTTGGCAGAAGCAAAAAGTTGAACCTAGGAGCAGGGTGATACAGTAAACAACTAGCTGGCGTGTTCAGACAACGGTGGCACAAAACTGCTCCATAGAGCATGGAAATCTGACATTTGTACACATGAAAGACCACGCCCCTGGTAGACCACGTGCCTGATGGACCATGCACCTGGGATACCACACACCATACCACGCGCCTGGGAGACCACGCACCTGGGATACCACACACCTGGGATTCCACGCTCCTGATAGACCACGCACCTGGGATACCACACTCCTGATGGACCACGCACCTGGGATTCCACACACCTGGGATTCCACACACCTGGGATTCCACACACGTGGGATGCCACGCGCCTGGGAGACCACACACCTGGGATACCACACACCTGATAGACCACGCGCCTGGGATTCCACGCACCTGATAGACCACGCACCTGATAGACCACACATGTGGAGACTCCCCTCTGGGCCCCGGTCCTCCTCCCTCCTGCTGCCTGATGATTCACAGCGCTGCAGCAGGTGACGGCACAATGCGTCTATCGGGCAGAGCTGTCGAGCCCTGAGCAGAGAAAGACGGTTTGGTCCTCACCCCACCCGGCGCCTTAAACGACTCATCCTCAAATCGAACGCTGGCTAGATGTGGCGTCAGAGGTCACCGCGCAGGAAGACGCAGCTCACCGGACAGGGTCGGCCATTCCTGAGCCTGCGAGGGACTTTCGCGGCTGGCTTAGATTGAGCCAAGACACAGACACCAAACTTGTAGCCCTTTCTCTTTGCGCCTTTTTCTCCTGGGTTTATTTAAATACTCGTTGTTATTCTGCCACGTCTTTACATAGCGAAACCGTGGCCCAGGTGAAAATAAACGTTCGGCCTTGCCGCAGGTTCCTCCCTCTTGACAGATTCCAGTCGCGAGTTTGTTTCGTTTCCGGTTCCAGTTGGAAACCGAGTTAGAAGCCTGGAGGTTGTCCGGGGGGTAGAAGCAGAGATGAGGGGGCGCTGTTTGGGAAGAAGAGGCACCGAAAGAAGCAAAGGCAGATGGCCAGTACCCTGAAGTGACTACACTCCCCCTTCCTAGCCAGCCCAGTTTGGAAGGCAGATCTCGCACGAGCCCAGGAAAGGGGTTGTGATCTGTATCTTTTTCGGTGCTCATGTTCCAGTAAAGTGGTCTGGAGTTTCCTTGGGAGAGCCCATTCTGTGTGAGGGGCAGGGCCTCCAGTCCTGGTTGTGCATAGCGAGGGTTTTGTCTAGCTGGTCCAGTCGAAAGAGTCGGGTTGGCAGACATGGGGGACCTGGGGCTTCTTTGATATATAGTGATACTGTTACACCTGCAGCACTAACACCTGATTGTGTGCATCAACATGTCTATACTTCCGTGCTTTTACAGTAGCCCATTTTTGTAACTGGATGGTTGTATTGTACAGGTACTAGTGCTCCTATTCTAACAGGAGTGTTCTACTGGACTGGGACTGTAGCTCCTATTCTAACAGGACTGTTCTACTGCACTGGGACTGTAGCCCCTGTTGTAACAGGACTGTTCTACTGTACTGGGACTGTAGCCCCTAGTGTAATGGGGACTGTAGTTCACCTTATTACACACCAGTATGGGCCAATGTATCCATTACAAAGCTCCATATCTATAATACAGGAAAATTGGATCAGTATTTTGGTCAGTTAGAGGTTCACTGATCACTGACTGTGTCGCCTGCATGACTTCACTCCTCATGCCTGAGGGAGTTTCTGCCATTATATATCAACGGAGACGGGGTCGAATCGGAAAGTGGTGCAGGATGATGAAGTCGAGGTATCGATCACCACCTCCACTGAGGGCCAGACGGTGTGAAGGGTGAGGCAGCGTAAGACGGTCTCGCAGGGTGGCCACTGTTTCGGAAATCTGGATGAGGGGAGATAGAGAGGGAGCCGGCGTGCGGGGCGAAGGCGGTGAGGGAGGGAGGGAGGGAGGGAGGGAGGAGATGAGGACAGCAGGGGGTACAGAGGGAAAAACAGGAAATAGGAAGTCCCTCTCCTCCGCCCACTTCCTGTCTCCTTCCGGG
This sequence comes from Atractosteus spatula, assembly GCF_055471065.1. Lineage (NCBI taxonomy): Eukaryota > Metazoa > Chordata > Actinopteri > Semionotiformes > Lepisosteidae > Atractosteus > Atractosteus spatula. The sequence goes on from NC_142713.1 coordinate 1,766,110, forward strand.
CGTTTTTTGTTCAGCCTCCTCCTGGGAGGTAGGAGACGAGTTTGCTCCCTCCTCCTCCTCCTCCTCCTCCTCCTCACGGTGACATCGCGATGACCCGTCTCTTGCCTGAGCTGTCTTTTTAAAATTGTTCGAAAACCATTTGTGTTACATTTCTGATTCTCAGTATTATTATGATTATCGTGGGGGGTGGGGGTGGGGCGGGGGGGGGAGGGGGGGCTTGTGGTGGAAGGCTCTTACCGTAGGCAGCCGAGAGAGAGGGACACTGTTACAGGAATTTGTGCCAAACTTTTCTGATCAAAGAATCTGTATGTGCCATAACTGATCGAAACTTTATGGAATAAAATTGACATTGTTGTTTTGTACAAAACACCCATGGAGTCCTTGACATTAATCTGTGTGTGTTGTTAATGTCCGTGTGCATCCTGTCTCGAAGAAACGTGTGAGTGTGTCTGCTCATGCTTAGGAGCAAAGGAGCCACACCTCTTCAGTCATCGCATGGGGCCAGCTTTCAGGGTGAAGATTGACACGAAGACCCAAGATCGACTCTGGGGAAGAACACAGGCGCACAGCGGGTGAGAACAGGGCAGAAACTGCTGTACGCGGAGAGCGGCGGGTGTCTGCAGTGAGCCGCTTGGCTCTGCTGCCGAGGCACGTCTCCTGGGATCCTTCAGGGAATGTCTGGGCGGCTGGGTTAATAATCCACGGATCGGCGATCCACGGGGATCCGCGCTGACAAGTCGGAGAAGTCGACCCGCGCAAGGTGTGGTGCGCCGAGCTGGTTCCCTGGGCTTGTTCGAGAAAGTGGCTCGGATCGACTGAGACCGGGAAATGGATGAACACCGAGGGGCGGAAGAGAGAAATGTTTGTACGTCTGCACCCATTGTTTTCCATCATCATCATTATCTTCGTCGTCGTCATCATTCCACACGTATTCTAACTACTTTATGCAGTGCAGGATTGTGGGGGAGCCAGAGTCTATCTCAGCAAGCAATGGACACACACACACACACACACACACACACACACACACACACACACACACACACACACACACACACACACACACACACCAGGGCCAGTTTTCCCAGAAGCCAACTAACCCCCCAGCATGTCTTTGGCCTGTGGGAGGAAACCAACACAAACCTGGGGAGAACATGCAGACTCCACGCAGAGCAGCCAGTTGATCCCAGGGTCCCAGCGCTGTGAGGCAGCCGTACACGCTGGCCGTAGGGACTGCTGCAAGGCGGCCTCCTGCTCTCCTACTCTACCCTCCTAAACACATTTACACACGCTACACACACATTTACCTACACTCGTACATAAACACATTTACACACGCTACACCCGTTCATATACTTACACTTGTGCGCAAACAAATTAACATAGACTACACACATGTAGATATTTATCCATTCATACACACACGCACATCCAGATATACACAAATACATACTCTTTGTGCATAGAAACGTATTCACATGCACTTGTAGATACACAGATGACAGTGTGTATACACATGTACTCATATCTACATAATATACACACATACATACATTTTTATATACTATATGCACACACATTCACTCATAAACACCCTGCATTCATCTTCACAGTGACATCCTTACACATGTACTGTACACACGCACGGGTTGCTCGTTAAGATAAGTGACCTATTCAGGCAGTGGGTTCATGAGGCTCTGTAGCCTGGAGCAGTGTCTGCACACGATATGCTGTTAATGTGGGCATGGATGCATATGAAGGATGTTAAAATCTTTTGGAAGATTGCTGGGCAAGTTTCCGTTGAGCAGGAGATGAACGTTGGAGAAGACGACGAGCGTTCGGTGAAAACCTACCACCCCACCTCCACATGTACGTTTTTAAGAAAATGCTGTAGAAGTTTTGGATATGTGATGCTGATGAATTGATCATCCACGAGTGACCATCATGGTGCACTCCGGTGACTGATGTTTGCACCAGCACTAAGTGAATTCACTGGGGAAGGGGTTTCGTTGTTGAATGTCAACCCTGGTGAAACTCAAGACCGAAGAACAGAGGAGAGGAACGATATCTCCCCCTTAGCAGGAGAATGACGCCTTTGTCCCTTCGGTCCGTTGGGAGCTCATATAGAGCGGATGTGACGGTCGGTCGTGAATGACCGGTTCATCCACATGACACCAGTCATGGGCTGACTGACCACAGCTGGGCTCTCCAGCAGTGGGGCCCTTTCCTCTTCGGCGATGAATCATGGGGTCTTGGGTGTTGTCCTTCCCCGATGGACGTCGGGGTGTGTGGGGCACAAGTGCGCAGCAATAAGCTCATGTTCGACAACTGGTGTCGACGACTTCGACATCAAGGTGAGAAGGTCTTGGTGGGAGAGCTAGTCGCTCCACAGCTCCTCTTGTTGTCACGCCCTCGACACCTAGAGGGCGCTCCTACTCTGTCCTGTTCTTAGTTTCCCTGTGCTTTTTCTGTGCTTCCAGTGTGTCTTTGTGTGGGGCTATATATTTCCGGGTCACCCTTTGCTCCTGGCTCAGCATTGAGGGTTCGGATGTCTTGAGACCCGCCTGGCACCAGGTCGTCTCCTCTGCAGCCTGAGGGCATCAGTTTCTACCCGACATTATCTGACCCCCTGAGCCTGGGCCAACCTCCATGTTGCCCCTTTTTGCCGCTACGAAAAGGGTCTTGATTGCTCTCTTTGTCATTCCCTGGCACACCCCTTCCGACATCCGTGACACCTGATGGCACAGCTCTACAATCTGGGCTCATCCTGACGGGGCAACAGCCCAGCAGGACAAAGGAAGCACATCCTCATGCTGTTGACAATGATGAGATGAGAAGGAAACGGGTCATATATGTCCTCTTGGTCAGACTTGAACCCCACTGAACATGACCAGTGAACAGACGCACACTTCTCCAGGAGTCGGAGACCAGCAGTCAGGCACAGGCTTGTCCAGGACTCAGAGACCAGAGATCAGACACAGGCTTGACCAGGGCTCAGAGACCAGAGATCAGACACAGGCTTGTCCAGGACTCGGAGATCAGACACGGGCTTGTCCAGGACTCAGAGACCAGAGATCAGACACGGGTTTGTCCAGGGCTCAGAGACCAGAGATCAGATACAGGCTTGTCCGGGGCTCAGAGACCAGAGACCAGAGATCAGATACAGGCTTGTCCGGGGCTCAGAGACCAGAGATCAGATACAGGCTTGTCCGGGGCTCGGAGACCAGAGATCAGACACAGGCTTGTCCAGGGCTCAGAGACCAGAGATCAGACACGGGCTTGTCCGGGGCTCAGAGACCAGAGATCAGACACGGGCTTGTCCGGGGCTCAGAGACCAGAGATCAGACACGGGCTTGTCCAGGGTTCAGAGACCGGAGATCAGACACAGGCTTGTCCAGGGTTCAGAGATCAGACACAGGCTTGTCCGGGGCTCAGAGACCGGAGATCAGACACAGGCTTGTCCAGGGCTCAGAGATCAGACACAGGCTTGTCCAGGGCTCAGAGACCAGAGATCAGACACAGGCTTGTCCGGGGCTCAGAGATCAGACACAGGCTTGTCTGGGGCTCAGAGATCAGACACAGGCTTGCCCAGGGCTCAGAGACCAGAGATCAGACACAGGCTTGTTCGGGGCTCAGTGACCAGAGATCAGACACAGGCTTGTCCAGGGCTCAGAGACCAGCGATCAGGCCCTGAGAGAGCAGTGGACACACATGCTCGTGAATTTCCGTGTAGACCCCCCTGTGGATCAGCCCTGCTGATGAAGGGTGTGAATCAGCCTAACGAATTGACCTCTTGCGTTGCGTGTTCACAGAAATGCCACCTTCTGCAGGAGCGGCTCTGTCGCTTCCCCCGACGGGGCCTCGGTGAGTCTGTCGCGGTGCAGAACAATTACCGTCTCCTGTCATCACCAGACCCCCGGCGTCCACCTGTGACCGGCACGCTCGGTTAACGCAGTATTAATGGAGCGCGGGGTGCTAACCCAACAGGGGCTGTGGAGAACGATGCAAACTCCCTGTTTTCCCGCAAATCGAGGATCTCTGGTGATCTTTTCCCGATCTTTGAGAGCGGATTTTGGCAGAGGAGAGTGGAGTTCTGCGCACTGCCCTCCCTCCTCCTCCTTTAACTCCTCCTCCCAGTGTCTTGGTCACTTCCTGTGTTGCCTTTGAGGACACCAGGGGTCCTCCTACAGTGTGTCCATCATCTGACTTGGCGGCCTGCTCCCAGCAGGCGTCTGGGAAAACTGGTGTCCTGTCCAAGGTTTACCTCGCCTTGTGCCTGTTGCTTGCTAGGATAGACTCCAGCTCCCCAGCCATCCTGTACTGGATAAAGTCATTGGAAAACAGATGGATGCAGACACCCCAGATTCCCGCTCCTGGGGGTAATATGATGCTGGATGATCACCTTAGTCAGAAACTGCCCCCCCCTCCCCCCCCACCTCTCCCTTCACGTCCCGGGCAAGAGAGCTGGGCAGGGTGGAGGGAATGTTCCTGCATCCCTTTAAATCGGAGGGCTCAGTTCGTGCAGATGGATGGGTGAGGTTTGATTGCCTCTTGCCCTCCTCCCTCTCCACGTCCCTTTCCTTCCCCGCAGCCCTCCCTCTGCGGCGAGAGGAGCCACACCGTGCTGATTAAGGACTGACCTTGGACTTGGAGACGCATACCGACGGCACGCTGAGGTCTCCCTGCCTGCCTCTCCGGTACCCCCCCCCCATCTCCCTGTCCGTCTCTCCGTCTCTCGCTCTCCATCTCCGGCTTTCCAGTGTTTTTCTTTAGGGAGCAAAATAATCGACAAAAGCAGATGACTTATTCATTCCCAAACAACACAAAGACATTGAATTCCAGAGTGAATATTCAGTGTGTTTAAAATTATTCTACTGTACGTTTACTACAGCCTACAGTTTCTTATTATAGAGCTCCTATACTGTACTGGGACTGTAGCTCCTACTGTAACAGACTGTCCTACTGCACTGGGACAGCTCCTATTGTAACAGGACTGTCCTACTGTACTGGGACTGTAGCTCCTACTGTAACAGACTGTCCTACTGTACTGGGACTGTAGCTCCTATTGTAACACACTGTTTTACTGTACTGGGACTGTAGCTCCTATTGTAACAGACTGTTCTACTGCACTGGGACCTTAGCTCCTACTGTAACAGACTGTTCTCCTGTACTGGGACTGTAGCTCCTATTGTAACAGGACTGTTCTACTGTACTGGGACTGTAGCTCCTATTGTAACAGGACTGTTCTACTGTACTGGGACTGTAGCTACTATTGTAACAGACTGTTCTACTGTACTGGGACTGTAGCTCCTATTGTAACAGGACTGTCCTACTGTACTGGGACTGTAGCTCCTACTGTAACAGACTGTTCTACTGCACTGGGACTGTAGCTCCTATTGTAACAGACTGTTCTACTGTACTGGAACTGTAGCCTCTATTGTAACAGGATTGTCCTACTGTACTGGGACTGTAGCTCCTATTGTAACAGACTGTTCTACTGTACTGGGACTGTAGCTCCTATTGTAACAGACTGTTCTACTGTACTGGGACTGTAGCTCCTATTGTAACAGACTGTTCTACTGCACTGGGACTGTAGCTCCTATTGTAACAGACTGTTCTACTGTACTGGGACTGTAGCTCCTATTGTAACAGACTGTTCTACTGCACTTGGACTGTAGCTCCTATTGTAACAGGACTGTTCTACTGTACTGGGACTGTAGCTCCTACTGTAACAGACTGTTCTCCTGTACTGGGACTGTAGCTCCTACTGTAACAGACTGTTCTACTGCACTGGGACTGTAGCTCCTATTGTAACAGGACTGTTCTACTGTACTGGGACTGTAGCTCCTACTGTAACAGACTGTTCTCCTGAACTGGGACTGTAGCTCCTACTGTAACAGGATAGATGAGTAGTGTAGATAAATAAACTGATAAAGAGATGGAGAGATAGTGAATTGCTATGAAGAGAAAGTTAATGAATGTTAGAAGGAGGCAAGAGAGAGGCAGGGAGGGACGAGCAGATTAATGGAGAAATAAATATTCAATCAAAGATCAGTGCAGGTGCATTAGCATTGTTCACACATCCCTCTCCCTCCCTCTCTCCCCTCCTCCTTCCTCTCTCTCCAGCGCTGCAGCGTTACCATGGTGACGGAGAAATCTGGGAATACTGCTGTCCTTCAGAGAGAATGAGAGAGAGAGAGGGGTTCATACAAACACACAGACTGGACACTCCAGTACATTAACACTGCACTGAGAGAGAGAGAGGGGTTCATACAGACACACTGACTGGACACTCCAGTACATTAACACTGCACTGAGAGAGAGAGGGGTTAATACAGACACACTGACTGGACACTCCAGTACATTAACACTGCACTGAGAGAGAGAGGGGTTAATACACACACACTGACTGGACACTCCAGTACATTAACACTGCACTGAGAGAGAGAGGGGTTAATACAGACACACTGACTGGACACTCCAGTACATTAACACTGCACTGAGAGAGAGAGGGGTTAATACAGACACACTGACTGGACACTCCAGTACATTAACACTGCACTGAGAGAGAGAGTGGTTAATACACACACACTGACTGGACACTCCAGTACATTAACACTGCACTGAGAGAGAGAGGGGTTAATACAGGCACACTGACTGGACACTCCAGTACATTAACACTGCACTGAGAGAGAGAGGGGTTAATACAGACACACTGACTGGACACTCCAGTACATTAACACTGCACTGAGAGAGAGAGGGGTTCATACAGACACACTGACTGGACACTCCAGTACATTAACACTGCACTGAGAGAGAGGGGTTAATACAGGCACACTGACTGGACACTCCAGTACATTAACACTGCACTGAGAGAGAGAGAGGGGTTCATACAGACACACTGACTGGACACTCCAGTACATTAACACTGCACCAAGAGAGGTATAGAAAACAATGTAAAGAGTCTGAAATTATAATATACCATAGTAATCAGATGGCTGTTTCATTTTTAAAGTTCTTGTCCATTTTCTCTCTCCATTCTGCAGTGTTTCCTGGTGTTTCCATGACAACCTGCTGCCTAAAATAGCCCCCCTCTCTCTCCCTCCCAAGCTTTCTCTCCATCACTCTTCCTCTCCTCTTCCCTTCAGCCCCCCCTCCTCTCTCCCCCCCCCCACCTTCCTCCCCTCCTCTCCCTCGCTGTAACGATTCGGCTTTAAATCTTTTATTGTCTGATTGGCCACTTGCGTTGCCATGGAGACGTCTGGAAACCATGGTAACTGTTTGAACAGAGCCACACGTGTCCTTCCCTCTGCCCCCTCCCAGTGCCTGCCAACCCCCCCTCTCTCCATCTGCCCCCCTCCCTGTGCCTGCCCCTCTCTCCATCTGCCCCCCTCCTGCCGCTCCCCTGGCCTCCTCTTGCCTCTTTTTCCTCCTCTCTCTCTCTCCCTCCTCTACCCCTCCCTCCTCCTGTCTCTCCTCCGTCCCCTCCCCTCTCTCTCCCTCTCTCCCTCTCCTCCTGTTTCCTTCCTCTCTCTCCCTCCTCTCCCCCTCTCCCCCTCTGCTCCCTCCTCTCTCCCCCTCTCCTCCCCTCTCCCCCTCTCTCCCTCCTCTACCCCTCCCTCCTCCTCTCCTCCATCCCCTCTTCTCTCTCTCCCTCCCTTACCCCTCTCTCCTCCTGTCTCTCTACCCCTCTGCTCCCTCCTCTCCCTCTCTCCCCTTCCTCTACCACTCTGTCCCTCTTTTTCCCTCCCCTCTCCCCCTCTCCCTCTCCTCCTCTCTCCCTCCTCTCCCCTTCCTCACATTCAAATACTAAGAGCTTTGCTGGCATAAGGACATTATTATTATTATTATTATTAATAATAATACAGTGGATCACCCACTTGATTTTCCTCTGCCAGCAGGATCAGACCTTTGCCTGGTTCTGGCCAGAGTGGGGATTCTGGGATTCGGTTGAAAGTTTTAGGAAAATGTGTTTGCTTTCCTCTTCCCTCTGACTCCTGTATACAATCCCTTCCTTTCTTCCCTGTTTTCTCTCTCCTTTCTCTTCACTCCTCTTCTACTCTCTCCCTCTCTTCCTCATCCTTAACCCCTCCTCCTCCCCAGCTACAAACCAGATCGTATTTTGCGATGATTTCATTTGTGGTGACAGTGTTTTGAAAAGAATCTGTAATCTCTCTCTCAGCTGTAATGAGCAGTTTCAGTATCCTTACAAGCAGCTGCCTTGTCAACAACACCTACATCAGAGAGACAGAGAGAGAGAGGGGTTAATATGGACATACTAACTGGACACTCCAGTACATTAACACTGCACTGAGAGAGAGAGAGGGGTTAATACAGACACACTGACTGGACAGTCCAGTACATTAACACTGCACTGAGACAGAGAGGGGTTAATACACACACACTGACTGGACACTCCAGTACATTAACACTGCACTGAGAGAGAGGGGGGTTAATACAGACACCCTGACTGGACACTCCAGTACATGAACACTGCACTGAGAGAGAGAGGGGTTAATACAGACACACTGACTGGACACTCCAGTACATTAACACTGCACTGAGAGAGAGAGGGGTTTATACAGACACACTGACTGGACGCTCCAGTACATTAACACTGCACTGAGAGAGAGAGAGGGGTTAATACAGATACACTGACTGGACACTCCAGTACATTAGCACTACACTGATAGAGAGAGGGATGTGTGTTCTGATCATGAAACACTAACGTGCTGATGAGTGTAATTACACCTGTACGATGGACAACAGCTCCCCCACAGTCTCTCCAGGTTGACAATGTAACTGCAGGTTGCAGTTCAGAGAAGCTCTGAGCACTGTCCTAGTGACCACACAGCCCGCTATACTGATCAACAGTTATCTGTAAGGTCTACTATTGTCTCAAGTGAAAATCCAGAGAAATTCGAATATTTTAAAACAGATTAAAGAATAATTATTGTACTTTCTTCATGTTTGTCAACAGTAAAGTGGTGTATAAAAACAATTTATATTGTGTTAAGTTATACTTCAGTAACATTAATACCAGTCCTACAGTAAGATTGATATCCAACAGCACTCACAGCATAATGGGAGATAAAATATATCACTTTCTGCTGCATTGTAGTAGTTTTTTATGTATAATATTGTCATGCTCTGATGCAGTATATTGCAGTATAATATAATAATACTCTACGCTGGTACTATAATCATGTGTGAAAGTGCAGTTCTTACTGATAGGTGATTTTGTATCATACTTTGTAATGTAATTATACTGTACTTCAGTATACTAATGTGAGAGCAGTGATTTCTGGTCGGTGATACAGTGTATTACACTTCACTGTAATTATACTGCACTATGATATTGCCGTACTGTGAGATGTGTTGGGAGTTCCTAACTGGTGATACTGTGTACTACACTGCACTATAATACTGTAATATAACACTATGACTGCACAGTGATTTCTAGTGGCTCGTGATGTGTAATATGGTATAGTGTAATAATAGTGCACTGTAACAGTGGACTGCTACAGGGATTTCTAATGGGTGATGCTGTATACTACACTGGATTATAACAATATTATTAACACAGAGACCGCAAAGTGATTTCTAATGGGTGGGAATGTATGATACTCTGTAGTGTGATATTGTACTACAACACAAGGACATTACACCTACAGCTGGGATCTATAGAAAGTATACAGGATAGATAATTCACTGGCCTGCCAGTCTCATCAAAACCTCAGACAAGACAGGATGTCCTTTTGCTATGCAGGAGTGCAAATCCATACAATTTAAAATCTCTATTATATGGTGTACAAATACACTGACTTTGATGAGTGTTTGATTGATTGGTCAATTGGTCAATTAATTGACACCAGAGCCCAGCCATTTTCACAAAACTGCTATGGTTTTCTTAGTTATGAACTGGGATTATAATCAGACTCCACTGACATGACAGAGCAGTCTGAGACTCTCCAGGCTGGACTGGGCTGACTGGACTGGGAGCTGGATTAGTTCTGAACTGGGATTATAATCAGACTCCACTGACACTGACAGAGCAGTCTGAGGCTCTCCAGGCTGGACTGGACTGACTGGACTGGGAGCTGGATTAGTTCTGAACTGGGATTATAATCAGACTCACACCGACACTGACAGAGCAGTCTGAGACTCTCCAGGCTGGACTGGACTGACTGGACTGGGAGCTGGATTAGTTCTGAACTGGGATTATAATCAGACTCACACTGACACTGACAGAGCAGTCTGAGACTCTCCAAGCTGGACTGGACTGGCTGGACTGGGAGCTGGATTAGTCTATGACTGAGATGATAATCTGACTGCCACTGACACTGCTGTTGTGTGTAATATACAGGAGCAGATTGGGACAGGTCATTTCTCTCTCACAGGGCATCCGGGCAAGAGCGCTCGCACAGAGCCTGAAAGGCCGGTCTGAGACACCCGAGTCACACCCGCTCCCTCGCCCAGACGGAACCTCACTTCCAGAGGCGATCTGGCTTCCCTCCCCCCATATGTTTTCACACGTTTTGTTGGGGTTTTTTTTAATCTTGTTTTATCCTGTTATTCCCTGGGAGGTAATTTTCCCGTCCAAATAACTACCTGCCTCCAGAGCCCTCGAAACGCAAAATATAATTTCCGACCCGAGAAGACTTTTTTTTTTTCCGCCTCTTCCGCGGGGGGCTCGCTGATTGGCGCGGGAGCGAGATGGCGGACCCGTCAAGGGCGGGACGGGCGGGACCTTTATAGACCCGGGCGGAGGGCGGACGGCCGGAGCAGAACCGGGGTCCGAGCGCTCTCGCCTGCATCCTCCGGCCTCCCGCGCGTGGAATGAAGCCCGGGCTCCCCCGCCACGGGTGTCGGCATTCATTTTAGCCCCGCATGCGGACGAGTCGAGCTGTGGACCGGAGACACGAAACAGAAGAAACAAGTCCACTCGGACCCGGCCCGTTCGGTAAGCGTGATGTCCGCCTGACCCGGGCGCTCTGAGCAGCTGGGAGCCGGTCCGGCTTCTGGTCCCCGGGCCGAAAGTTTCGCCTTTCCGCCTTGAAGAGACGCGAGCGACCCGTTTCCCTCGCCTGGTCCGGGTTCGGAGCTCGGTTCGGCGGGCCGGGGCTGAGGGGCAGGTGAGAGTCCCTCTGCTTGACTGTTCGAGTTGATCGGTTTATTGGTTGATCGTTGGTATGTTGGCCGAGGCGCAACATATAATTCTGCTGTGTAGATGAGTAAGATTCTGTGCTGTACTGTGTGTGAGTCTGTACTGTGCGTCTGTACTGTGTGTGTCTGAGCTGTACTCTGTGAGTCTGAAGTGTACTGTGTGTGAGTATGTACAGTGTGTCTGTACTGTACTGTGTGTTAATCTGTACTGTACTGTGAGTCTGTACTGTACTGTGCGAAGTGTAAGTCTATACTGTGAGTATGTACTGTGTGTGTCTGTACTGTGTGTGTGAGCTGTGAGTCTGTACTGTGTGTGTCTGAGCTGTACTGTGTGTGTGAGCTGTGAGTCTGTACTATCTGTGAGTATGTACAGTGTGTCTGTGCTGTCCTGTGTGAGTCTGTGCTCCATTGTATGTGTGAGCTGTGTGTGCTGTGAGTCTATACTGTGAGTGTGCTGTACTGTGTCTGTACTGTACTGTGTGTGTGTACTGTGTGTGTCTGAGCTGTACTGTATGTGTGAGCTGTCTGTGCTGTGAGTCTATACTGTGAATCTGTACTTGTCTATACTATACTATGTGAGTCTGTACTGTGCTGTGAGTCTGTGCTGTATTCTGTGTCTGTACTTGTGTCTATACTGTACTGTGTGAGTCTGAGCTGTCCTGTGTGTCTGTACTGTACTGTGTGAGTCTGAGCTGTCCTGTGTGGCTGTACTGTACTGTGTGAGTCTGTACTGTGCTATGAGTCTATACTATGTGAGTCTATGCTGTACTCTGTATCTGTACTTGTATCTATACTGTGCTGTGTGAGTCTGAGCTGTACTGAGTCTGTACCATGTGAGTGTGAGGTGTACTGTATTTTCTCAGTATTGGATTAAATATCTAAAGTATAAAAGAGAAGTCAGGCTGTGTTGCCAGTCCTGTTGTTCTCTTCTCTGTCTCCTGCTCTCCCAGGTTTCAGCATCATGGGGCTCTTCCGAGACCGAGAGACACACAGAATGTTTGGGCAACTCTTCCTCATCCTCTTCCTCATCCTCACGCTGGGCTGTCAGTCCTCCCAGACAAGAATTTTGAAATTTGTCGTAGCTGTGAGTGTTTTCACAATCCACTGCAGGGCAGTCACACGCAGTCACACACACACACACACACACACACACACACACACACACACACACACCAGCCCACCTGTGAGCCAATCATCTTTTAACACATCATCGGGAAGGGCCGCCCCCTACCGGCAGGGGGCGTGTCTTCAGTGATCGCACTGAGAGCCTGCAAGCCTCTGGGAGTCCACAGGGGGGCGCTGTGCTGCCAAGAACCTGTCTAATCTCACCTGCTTTCAGCTAGTGACGGGACCAGGGCTCGAACCCGCGCTCATAGAGCTCAGCTCCCGGCTGGGAGTCTCACGCTGCAGGAATACTGTTTGCCACTCTGTGTGTCTGTACTAGACTGTACTGTGGGACAGTCACTCTGTGTGTCTGTACTGTACTGTGGGACAGTCACTCTGCGTGTCTGTACTGTACTGTGGGACAGTCACTCTGTGTGTCTGTACTAGACTGTACTGTGGGACAGTCACTCTGCGTGTCTGTACTGTACTGTGGGACAGTCACTCTGCGTGTCTGTGCTAGACTGTACTGCGGGACAGTCACTCTGTGTGTCTGTACTGTACTGTGGGACAGTCACTCTGTGTGTCTGTACTGTACTGTACTGTGGGACAGTCACTCTGCGTGTCTGTACTGTACTGTGGGACAGTCACTCTGTGTGTCTGTACTGTTCTGTGGGACAGTCACTCTGTGTGTCTGTACTGTACTGTTCTGTGGGACAGTCACTCTGTGTGTCTGTACTACACTGTGGGACAGTCACTCTGTGTGTCTGTACTGTACTGTAGGTGTTTCGCCATGGTGATCGTTCTCCAATTGAATCGTACCCTACGGACCCTCACAGAGACACAGCCTGGCCACAGGGGTATGGACAGCTGACTGAGGTACTGCCGGTACAAATGTCTATGTGACTGACTTGTCTGTGCTGTTAATATGAATGTGCGTTAATTTTCTCCATCGTGATCGCTGCAGTGTCAAAGTATCAGTCTCATTTTCTAAGTAACAAAATAGACAGTACACACATTGGGGAAACTACATCTCCCAGCATGCCACACAGGAGACAGTGGCAAAGAAGGTGGTTCTGGGAGCTGTAGTCTCTGGGGACATACCAGCTCAGTGTTGACCTCTCTGTGTGTGCGTGCAGCTGGGGATGAGGCAGCAGTATGAGCTGGGAAGATTCTTAAAGAAACGGTACGCACATTTTCTGAGTGAAGACTACAACAGCAAAGAGGTGAGTGAGAATCGGCTACTGCCCTCCTTATCGTACTTCAGCAGAAAACCTCTCTGTTTGCAATGACTTCGTTTTCTGCTGCGCTTTGAGTTCTGAGCTGTGTTCGTGTGGCACACTCTATTTCAATGAGTAGTACAGTTTTTTTTGCATAGAGAGGCACTGTTACTTTTCCACGTGCGGTGCATTTGTTGAGCACCGAGAGACAGAGGTGGTTAGACGCCTCTCGCACTGGGTGTCTGCGCTGTAATTACAAAGCTCAAACTCTCCTCACTCCTCCCTCCTCCCTCCTCCTCGTTTACCTAGTAATTATAACTCTAATTACATCTCACCTTCTGCTCAATCTCTCTCCCTGCCCTCTGTCTATAACCCTGTCTCACCCTCTCTCTATAACCCTGTCTCCTTCCCTCTGTAACCTGTCTCCTGTCTCCTGTCTCCCTCTCTCTCTCTATAACCCTGTCTCCTTCCCTCTGTAACCTGTCTCCTTCTCTCTCTATATAACCCTGTCTCCTTCTCTCTGTAACCTGTCTCTGTCTCTCTCTCTATAACCCTGTCTCCCTCTCTCTATATATAACCCTCTCTCCTTCTCTCTCTCTATAACCCTGTCTCCCTCTCTCTATATATAACCCTCTCTCCTTCTCTCTCTCTATAACCCTGTCCCCTTCACCCTGACTCAGCCTATATCTAATCACACAGTAACTCTTCAGCACTAGGCTGTGTAATTACACTTGAACACTAACAAACTAGCTAATGAGCCCAAGACAAAGAGCTGGAGCCAGGCAGGCAGTGTGTCTGCATGAACCCCTCTCTCTCAGATCTACGTCCGCAGTACAGACTACGACAGGACCCTGATGAGTGTGCAGGCCAACCTCGCTGGCCTCTTCCCCCCCAAACACCCTCCGCCGATCACAGAGGAGTTACTGTGGCAGCCCATTCCAGTTCACAGTGTCCCCAGATCCATGGACAGGGTAGGACTCAGTGTGTATCACTCCTTCAATACCCCTCTGGAGTGTCCAGTCAGTGTGTCTGTATTAACCCCTCTCTCTCTCAGTGCAGTGTTAATGTACTGGAGTGTCCAGTCAGTGTGTCTGTATTAACCCCTCTCTCTCTCAGTGCAGTGTTAATGTACTGGAGTGTCCAGTCAGTGTGTCTGTATTAACCCCTCTCTCTCTCTCAGTGCAGTGTTAATGTACTGGAGTGTCCAGTCAGTGTGTCTGTATTAACCCCTCTCTCTCTCTCAGTGCAGTGTTAATGTACTGGAGTGTCCAGTCAGTGTGTGTGTATTAACCCCTCTCTCTCTCAGTGCAGTGTTGATGTACTGTAGTGTCCAGTCAGTGTGTCTGTATTAACCCCTCTCTCTCTCAGTGCAGTGTTGATGTACTGGAGTGTCCAGTCAGTGTGTCTGTATGAACCCCTCTCTCTCTCAGTGCAGTGTTCATGTACTGGAGTGTCCAGTCAGTGTGTCTGTATGAACCCCTCTCTCTCTCAGTGTAGTGTTAATGTACTGGAGTGTCCAGTCAGTGTGTCTGTATTAACCCCTCTCTCTCAGTGCAGTGTTAATGTACTGGAGTGTCCAGTCAGTGTGTGTGTATTAACCCCTCTCTCTCAGTTATTGAAGACTCCCAGTAAGCATTGTCCTCGGTTCAGAGAGCTGATGGCGGAGACGTTTCGCAATGAAGAGTACCAGAGCATCCTGAAGACCTACAAGGTCAGACAAACACCTGTGTTCATGTCCATGTCTTCAACCTGTGTAGTATCTGTAGTATATACTGCAGTATCTCCTCTCACACTTCTCTGCATGGGCTGGACCCCAGAGAGGACAGGCTCAGTGACCACAGCCTGGACACAGGCAGACCTGGTTGTCCAGAGAGGACAGGCTCAGTGGCCACAGCCTGGACACACACACTGGACACAGGCAGACCTGGCTGTCCAGAGAAGACAGGCTCAGTGGCCACAGCCTGGACACACACACTGGACACAGGCAGACCTGGCTGTCCAGAGAGGACAGGCTCAGTGGCCACAGCCTGGACACACACACTGGACACAGGCAGACCTGGCTGTCCAGAGAGGACAGGCTCAGTGGCCACAGCCTGGACACACACACTGGACACAGGCAGACCTGGCTGTCCAGAGAGGACAGGCTCAGTGGCCACAGCCTGGACACACACACTGGACACAGGCAGACCTGGCTGCCCAAAAAGAGATGCCATTTCAGCCGCAGTGCCTGAACTAGTGCAGTTCCAGCGGTAAAGATCCCTGCTCACAGAACATCAATCAGGGGGCGTCTCTTGATCGAAACGGGACGCCCCTCTTTTTTACCCGCCGGATCCCCTCACAGGACGCCCACTTCACCCGTCTTTCTGTCTCAGCAGAGTGAAACTCTTGATTACTCAGCGGGCGCGTCCGGTAGGCGCCTGGTTTTACGCAGCCAGCCGATTTGAAGGGCAGTGGCGCCCTCCCTCTGAGCCGTGTTCAAGAGCGGAACTGCAGCCTGTTGTTTCGTGATCTCTGTGCCCTGCCGCCTGGAGCTGACTGCCCCCCTGCCCTCTCTCTCTCTGTGTGTGTGTGTGTGTCTTTCAGGGGTTCATCCAGGACCTGGCAAACCACACAGGGTACCCTGTGGACAAGCTCGCTGTCAGGAAGGTGTGGAGAGTCTATGACACTCTCTTCTGTCAGGTACCGTTATTACCGGTAGCAGTTTCGGGGAACCCTGAGTAAGGTGGAGAGAGGGGTGCGATTCGAGCTGAGAGCTGTACTGGGGGGCGACGGGCCTGGTCGAGGGGAACCGGAGGTGGGGGGTGGGGGGAGGGGGTGAGCCAGGAATCTGCTGTAAGGGGCGAAGGAGGGGGTGGGGGGAGGGTGGGTTTGTGAAAATGGACCTCACAAGCAGGAAGAGGGATGTGGCAGTGTGGGAGATCAGGGCTTGACCTCTCCTGGAGTTGCCCTCTAACTCCATTGGTATCTGCATCATCAGTGAAAGGAATAATTAGTGAGCTCACTGTCGTACTAGTGTAAGAGTAGTGAAAGAATGGTGCTATTTATTATAGAGTTTAAACCTCAGGAATAGTGTTCACTGTCGTAATAGTGCAAGAGTAGTGGTGTTTGTTAGTGAGTTATCCTCAGGAACAGTGCTCACTGTACTAATAGTGAAAGAATGGTGGTATTTATTATAGAGTTTTAACCTCAGGAATAGTGTTCACTGTAGTAATAGTGAAAGAATAGTGGTGATGGTTAGTGAGTTTAAACCTCATGAACAGTGTTCACTGTACACATAGTGAAAGAATGGTGCTATTTATTGTAGAGTTTAAACCTCAGGAATAGTGTTCACTGTTGTAATAGTGAATGAATAGTAGTGATGGTTAGTGAGTTTTAACCTCAGGAACAGTGTTCACTGTAGTAATAGTGCAAGAGCAGTGGTGTTTGTTAGTGGGTTTTAACCTCAGGGAACAGTGCTCACTGTCGTAATAGCGAAGGAATGGTGGTGTTAGTGAGTTTTATCCTAACGAACAGTGTTCACTGTAGTAATAGTGAAAGAATGGTGGTGTTTATTATAGAGTTTTAACCTCAGGAACAGTGTTCACTGTAGTAATAGTGAAAGAATGGTGGTGTAGTGAGTTTTATCCTAATGAACAGTGTTCACTGTAGTAATAGTGAAAGAATGGTGGTGTTAGTGAGTTTTAACCTAAGGAACAGTGCTCACTGTAGTAATAGTGCAAGAATAATAGGGTTTGTTAGTGAGTTTTAACCTCAGGAATAGTGTTCACTGTCATAATAGTGAAAGAATAGTGGTGATGGTTAGTGAGTTTTAACCTCAGGAACAGTGCTCACTGTACTAATAGTGAAAGAATGGTGGTATTTATTACAGAGTTTTAACCTCAGGAATAGTGTTCACTGTCGTAATAGTACAACAGTAGTGGTGTTTGTTAGTGAGTTTTAACCTCAGTAATAGTGCTCACTGTAGCAGAGGTAAAAGCAATTGTGTTTATCAGTCTGCAGTCTCAACTGAAGACTTTATAGCAGTGTCTGCAAGCTCACTAATGATGTTCACGGCAGCATCATCTTTGTGACTGTGAGCAGAAGATATAACTTAAGATCTCTGAAATATTAGTCCCACTCCCGCCATGCAGTTCCCCCGCTGAGCCTGGGCGTGGCCAGGGGGCGCTCTGTTCCTTCTCCAGCCGGTGTCCAGTCAGTAACACGCAGGGAAAGAGCCTCATGCTGGAATGAAAGCTCTTTCTTCAGGCCAGTGAGGGGGGTGTGTTGTCTCGCCTCACTGCGGTGCTGTTGTTTACTCCTTTCAGCCCAAGGGCAGTGCTTGTGTCCTCCGCAGGTCAGGTGAGTGTGGCCGTTCTTGATGATCAGCACTTACTGGGGTGCGGTTTGTCTCCGGTCTGATAGAGCAGTAGTTATTTAGGCAGTCTGTCTCCAGTCCTCTAGATACATTGTTTACTGGGGTGCAGTTTTTGTCTCCAGATTAATAGATCAGACATTACTGGGGTGTGGTTTGTCTCCAGTCTTACTGATTAGTAGATAATGGGGTGTTGTTTGTCTGTAGTCTCATTTATCAGTGGTTTTTGGGGTGTTTTTCGTCTCCAGTCTTATTGATCCGTAGTTATAGGGATACAGTTTGTCTGAAGTCTTATTGATCAGTCGTTATCGGGGTGCAGTTTGCCTCCAGTATTAGTGATCAGAAGTTATTTAGGGCATGATTTGTCTGCAATCTTATTGATCAGTAGTTATCGGAGTGCAGTTTGTCTGCAATCTTATTGATCAGTAGTTATCGGAGTGCAGTTTGTCTCTAGTCTTAGTGATCAGTCGCTATCTGGGGCACACCTGTCCTCCAGATCTCGGGGAAACGGTCTCTGGGGATGAAGTATCTCACAGGGCTGTGGTCTGACTGGGGTCTCTCTCACTCTCTCCCAGAGGACCCACAACCTCTCTCTGCCCGCCTGGGCGACCCAGGAAGTGATCCACACCCTGGAGCAGATCGCTTCCTTCGAGGTCATCTCCAGCGTGGTCAGTCACAAGAGGAAGGACAAGGCCCGTCTGGCGGGGGGTAATTCATCACCTCACTCGCTTAGTAACTCGCCCTTAATGGAGCTCTCTTTTTAATTAGTGTCAAGATGTGATTGGAAGACAGACTGGCCAGGGCTCGGTATCACTTCACACGAAATTAGAATGAACTACTATTAATTAGCACCAAAGGTAATAAATGATAGACTGGTTATTAGTCTCAATAAGAGCTAATTACTGCCTGGGCATTCCATGTATTAATTTTAGGAGGCCTCGATTTCTGAATTAGTGTCAGTGGATGCTGGGTGAGCCATCAAGTTATATATGATCATAATCAATGTGCTAATTATTAGTAATGTGCACATGAGGTGTGCTAATTGCTGTGCTAATTAGCATACTCGTTAGTGGTGGATTCTACCAAAGTATTGTGAGAGTCAATTAAGTCTTGACCGCTGTGTTAATTAGCTTGTTAGTCAATGTTTTGTTGTGTAAATGACTTGTGATTTGGTGTCTGGATTGTAGATGCATTCATAGTATTCTGTGTGATGATTGGAGATATTCGCAAATTATAATTAGTCTGTTAATTATGCCAATTAATAGACGCACACAAGTGTGTTGTGTTGTGAGGCCGTTAATGAGAATGTTAATTATTTTATTACAAGTGTGTCAACGAGAGCGTTAATTAAAGGGTGCCTGTCTTTACTATGTGTCTGTTAGCCACTGAGGCAGGTGTGATAAGTAATTAGTGGTCTGTTAAAGATTTTATTATTGTGAAAATGTGTTAATTAACAGATCCTTGTGACCGTGAAAATAAAAGTGTAAATTACTGTTGTGCTACTACTGTTAATTACAGATTAAATCACAGAGTGATTATGTTGGTGCAGGTAATTACAGGTGTGCTAATGTGTTATATTGATGATTGTCCCCTTACTGGTGTGTTAATGGATATTAATGAGAATGTTTATTGCAAATTAGTTCATTAATATGGTAAATTGGAGGCATATGTTAATTGCTGGTGAGTTAACGAGTGTTTTAATTGTTGGTGAATTAACGAGTGTGGTAACTGGAGGAATGCTAATGAGTGTGCTAATTGAAGGTGTCTAAATGGTGTGTGAATTTTCACTACTGTGTTAATGGCAGTGTGTTCCTCACAGGTGTGTGAATTTTCAGCGCTGCGTTAATGGCAGTGTGTTCCTCACAGGTGTGTGAATTTTCAGCGCTGCGTTAATGGCAGTGTGTTCCTCACAGGTGTGTGAATTTTCAGTGCAGCGTTAATGGCAGTGTGTTCCTCACAGGTGTGTGAATTTTCAGCGCAGCGTTAATGGCAGTGTGTTCCTCACAGGTGTGTGAATTTTCAGTGCAGAGTTAATGGCAGTGTGTTCCTCACAGGTGTGTGAATTTTCAGCGCTGTGTTAATGGCAGTGTGTTCCTCACAGGTGTGTGAATTTTCAGCGCTGTGTTAATGGCAGTGTGTTCCTCACAGGTGTGTGAATTTTCAGAGCTGCGTTAATGGCAGTGTGTTCCTCACAGGTGTGTGAATTTTCAGAGCTGCGTTAATGGCAGTGTGTTCCTCACAGGTGTGTGAATTTTCAGAGCTGTGTTAATGGCAGTGTGTTCCTCACAGGTGTGTGAATTTTCAGTGCTGCGTTAATGGCATTGTGTTCCTCACAGGTGTGTGTATTTTCACTACTGCGTTAATGGCAGTGTGTTCCTCACAGGTGTGTGAATTTTCAGCGCTGTGTTAATGGCAGTGTGTTCCTCACAGGTGTGTGAATTTTCAGCGCTGTGTTAATGGCAGTGTGCTAATGACAGGTGTTTAAATGTACATGAGTGTGTGAGGTTGCAGGACTGTGTTAATTTCAGGAGTGCTGGTGGATGCCATTCTGGGAAACTTCACTAGTGCAGTGAGGAGAGCCAGCCCCTTGAAACTCATCCTTTACTCCGCAGTGAGTCTAATACCATCATTATTAATTAAACCACTGACACCGACAAAGAATTGTATGATGCTCCATACTCACATTAATATTAATACTGTTAGAATTAAAATGGCTATAAATACCTCAGATTTGCTTAACCTCTCTCTCAGTGCAGTGTTAATGTACTGGAGTGTCCAGTCAGTGTGTCTGTATTAACCCCTCTCTCTCTCAGTGCAGTGTTAATGTACTGGAGTGTCCAGTCAGTGTGTGTATTAACCCCTCTCTCTCTCAGTGCAGTGTTAATGTACTGGAGTGTCCAGTCAGTGTGTGTGTATTAACCCCCCTCTCTCTCAGTGCAGTGTTAATGTACTGGAGTGTCCAGTCAGTGTGTGTGTGTATTAACCCCCCTCTCTCTCAGTGCAGTGTTAATGTACTGGAGTGTCCAGTCAGTGTGTGTGTATTAACCCCTCTCTCTCAGTGCAGTGTTAATGTACTGGAGTGTCCAGTCAGTGTGTCTGTATGAACCCCTCTCTCTCTCAGTGCAGTGTTAATGTACTGGAGTGTCCGGTCAGTGTGTGTGTATTAACCCCCCTCTCTCTCAGTGCAGTGTTAATGTACTGGAGTGTCCAGTCAGTGTGTGTGTATGAACCCCTCTCTCTCAGTGCAGTGTTAATGTACTGGAGTGTCCAGTCAGTGTGTGTGTATTAACCCCTCTCTCTCTCTCAGTGCAGTGTTAATGTACTGGAGTGTCCAGTCAGTGTGTGTGTATTAACCCCTCTCTCTCTCTCCAGCATGACTCCACTCTCATCACTCTCCAGGCAGCTCTTGATATCTACAGCGGACGGCTGCCTCCCTACGCTGCCTGTCAGCTCTTTGAGTTCTACCAGGAGAAGGACGGGTCAGTGAGCCTGCAGTTCATCAGGCCGGGTCTCTCTGTCTGTATTCATTGATGTATTTTAGAGTGCGGGAGCAAGGCAGGGTACACCCTGGACAGGACACCCACACACACACACTCACACCAGGGCCAGTCCATCACAGGACACACACACCCACACACACACTCACACCAGGGCCAGTCCATCACAGGACACACACACACACACACACACACACAGACAGACAGACAGACAGACAGACGCACACGGGCCATTTTTCCCAAAACCCACCAGCTTGTGTTTGGACGAAACTGGAGCACCCAGAGGAAACCCACTCAGACCCAGGGAGAACATGCAAACTCCACACAGACAGCACCCCAGCAACCGAACCCAGGACTCTCTCTCTCTCTCTCTGTGTTGCAGCTCGTACAGCCTGGGCCTGTTCTATCGGAACGACTCGGCCCAAGAGCCCCTGGCCACCCCCGTCCCGGGCTGCGGCACCCCCTGCGCCCTGACCCGGTTCAGCGAGCTGGTCGGCGACGTCATCGCGGAGGACTGGGAGGGGGAGTGCGGCCTGAGGGAAACGGCACCCCCCTCAGGTGAGCGGGCGCACTGCGGCTCGTGTCCGGTGCCGGGGGGCGGCGAGCTGAGCCCTGCCCTGGGCCTGCAAGGCGACCCGCGGCGCCGGTTTTGTAGTCTATATTCCTGGGCTGATGAGGGCGTCTCACACCTCTGTCAGAGCCGAGCAGCCGTGCTGCTGTGCAAAACCTCCGATTCCCAGCCCAGGACAGAGGAAGGGTCCAGGTCTGCGCAGCGCCGTGTTCTGTGACTCAGAACGAGGCCACACACCTCCAAGTGAGGCGAGGCGGCCCTGTGTCACTGCAGACAAGCAGGCTGGGGCATCCGGCTCTTCTAATCCAGCAGAGATAGGACGATAGGACAGAAATTGTCCGATTAAATTGATCCTCACTGCACTAGGAGTGACGACACCCATGATTAAAGTGTCACGAAGGGATTAGATCAGATCACTTTATTGTTCATATACAATCTCTTGCATTAGGAGTTTGTCTTTTCTCAGACCCCAGCTTGCTCTCCATGAGACACACAGACAGGGAGAGAAGCTGGGGGTCAGAGCGCAGGGTCAGACATTTATACGGCGCACCTGGAGCAGCTGGGGTGAAGGGCCTTGCTCAAGGGCCCATCGGAGTAGGATTCCTCGACTATCGACCATAGACAATTTCTTGCATGACGAATTTTGTCTTTTTGCAGACCCCCAGCTTGCTCTCCATGAAACACAGACAGGGAGAGAAGCTGGGGTCTGCAAAAAGACAAAGTCCTAATGCAAGAGATTGTCCATGGTCGATAAAGTGATCTGAGCTCTCTCTTCCACAGGTGTAGTGGTTGGTCTGGCTGTAGCTGTTGGCTTCCTGTCGGCAGTGCTGTTGGGCACCCTGGCCCTTCTCATCTACAGAAGAGGGAACTATTTCACTGTGCAGAAGTAGACGCTGGGGAGGAAGGCACATCACCCCCAGCTGCCCAGAGGTGGTGGTACTACAGCCACATGCTGGGGACCACAGATGGAGAACTTCAAACATGACTCTTTTTATATATTTAAGGTTTTATTTTGAGAATGGTGGCACCAGTGTTTTTATAAATGTTTTTTCCAAAAAGAAAATGGGATCTGGATTTTATGGCATAGAGCCATAACCATTTTTACCTATATGCAATTAATAAAAATCAGACTACATCTCCCACAGTGATCCTGGCTCAGGAGCAAAGCTTCTTGGTCTCTGTAGTTTTTTTTACTTGAACAGTGACGAACACTGATCGCTGTTTGTTTTTTTTTACTTTTTCCATACCTATTTATTTTGTTTCGTTTCATTGTAAAACTGTTCCTCATCTTCCACCCTGTAAGAATATCTCGGGATTTCCAGCACTGAGTGAACACTTGGTACTTGTGTACCTCCTGAACGGAGGTTATTTTTAAACCCATTTTAAAATTAAAAACTCCCCTTGCGGGGACAGAAAACAACAGTGGCTGTTTGAACACTAATTTCTCTAATGCATTGTGAAGTGGCCTAGTGCCTGTACAGACTCCAGAGCACCGACACAGAGCAGGGGGAGGCGGGCTGGGGTTCGATCAGAGAGGGAAATGGCTCGGAGCTGGGCATTGCATGGTTAGTGCAGCACAGTCGCTCAGCGGTGAAGGGCATGATGGGAAGGCTGGGCGGAGCCAGAAGGACACAGGCACAGAGGCAGATGTCTCCTCTTGCGATACTGTCCAGGATCGGCCAACACACACACTCCCCTCTGCCCAGGGAACACACTGCTCCCACAGATCGTGAGGGGCAAAGGGTTAATACCTCAGGGCACCAGATGGACCTACCGTCCCGAGAAAAACAGTCCCTCCCAGTTAGGCCTTGCCCAGCACGTAGGAGTCGTGTGTTTGCAGGCTGTATAACCTCCCTGTTCCTTTCCGAGGACAAGATCAACACCCTGTCATTATCCGGCCCCAGAGAGCTCAGCCCACTGCAGAGAGATGGCTATTCACAGACCTGAGCCACAGCCCTCTGAGGGCGAGAGAGAGAGAGAGCATGCTTCATCACAGGACAAACGTACTGGCCCTCAAGAGAGATCGTCTATCACCGCACAAGGATTGTAGTGCCCAGTCAGTCGAGACACTGCTGTGGCCAGAGCTCTCCGAGAGAGGGTGTCTATCCCAGCCGTCCGACTTCTTGTTGAGCTACCAGGCAGCAGGGCCCCCAGTATCCACAGCCAGCCCCTCTCCCAGCGGATAGGGGGTCTTCCCTGCTGCAGATTCAAGCCCCATTGATACATAGGGACACCCCAGTCCCCAGCCAGGCCCCCCCCGCCCACCCTCATACCTCGGGGCGTACGCTGTCCACCAGCAGCATGACATCGGCCGCTCCAACTCCCGGAGGTTTTGCGAGGTGTGGTTGTGTACGTTCTGAGCTACAACACGCACCCCACACAAGCCTGCACCCTCCTATTCACCCCACTTCACCCCAGAAGGTACACCCCCCCCCCCAACGTGGGCCAACCCTGTCCCCCACAAACAAGATCACCCCAATCTCGCACCACAACCCCCCACCAGATCACCCCAATCTCGCACCACTGGTCAACCCAGCCATCGTCTCCAGAATAAAAACAGCTTCACTCCTCTAGAAAAAGCAGTCAATTTATTTTGGGGTCCTTGTGTCTGTCACACCATCACCCCAACCCCCAAACCCCTCAGCACACAGCAGTCTTCCTCCCGGATCCTGTGGTAGAGGGAAGGACCCCCAGACCCCCCACAGATGGTCAGACTCGGACCAGGTCACAGTCCACACCGGGACACCGGAGCTGCGGTCCAGCGGGCTGGCGGGAGACAGGAGATCCGCCAGAGAGCGGGACTGGGGCCGGAGAGGAAGACCGGACAGTCTTCCTCCGCCATCGACCTGCCAACGAGGGGGACCCGCTCATCACCTGCTGCCACGCCCCACCACCCAACGGTGGGGGAAACTCCCACAGGGCAGGGGCACCCCCACGGAGTGACTCCCTGAGCCCACCCATCCAACGGGCCTCAGGACAACCTCGCTGGAGTCGAGCGCCCGCCCCTCTGGAGCACAGGAGTCCCAGTATCTCGCAGAGGAGTCCTCACGCCCTGCAAGAACAGAGCACCTTCAGTATCCTGGGATCCACAGGCACGGAGAGAGGAACCGAGTCTCTTCAGTCTGAAGGGAGTGTCCCACACCGACAGGCTGGAGGGACCGAGTCTCTTCAGTCTGAAGGGAGTGTCCCACACCGACAGGCTGGAGGGACCGAGTCTCTTCAGTCTGAAGGGAGTGTCCCACACCGACAGGCTGGAGGGACCGAGTCTCTTCAGTCTGAAGGGAGTGTCCCACACCGACAGGCTGGAGGGACCGAGTCTCTTCAGTCTGAAGGGAGTGTCCCACACCGACAGGCTGGAGATTTTTTTAGGTCTTATTCAGTACTCAGATAGAGAGCTTTTCTACACTGAAATACTAGATGCAGATTCTAGATGTACTAGACAGGCCAGCTCTGAAGTAAAAATTAAGAGACCCTACAAGACCTCCACTCTCCTGTGGAGAAGGGCGGATGGGACGGGCCCGCTGAACCGCCACTCAGACCCCCCCCACCACTGCGCCTGTCTCCTCAGGCCCCGCCTTGCCAGGGGCGGGGCCGCACTCTGGTCGTCACGGTGACTCGGAGCCCAGTGCAAGGCATCATGGGAGACAACGACAGTGTGGGGCAGGGACCGGAGAGCACACACATGCGGCAGCTCGGGGGGGACGAGGCCAACTCCCCCTAGTGGCCAGAGGACCGAACTGCAGGCAGAGAAAGCATCCCCCCCCCCCCCGCAAACCAGAAGAGAAAACGCTGAGGCTCACCAGCTGCACCCAGGAAGGCGCGGACGAACCAGGGGGGCCCCACGCATGTCATCCAGCGGCGAGGTCGCCCCTCGGCGCTCCAGGACTCCTCCAGCCGGGAGCTCGGCGACGGCCGTGCAGCCTGGGACAGCAGGGGGGACAGGTACCGTCAGCGAAGAGTCCCTCACCCACCCCCAGCGGGGCAGCCCACCGAGGGGGAGGGGCTAGAACACAGGTCGGCAAGGCAACAGCCATTGAGAAATTGGGGCTGCAGCTCGCCTCTGAGAGACCCCCCCCCAGAACCCCACAGGCACCTGGCAGCTCAGGGCCGGAGGGACCGGGCCTCCTACACAGGCGCTAAACTAGGACCACAGGGCAGCCGGCGCCGCCCATCTCCTCAGGCCCCGCCTTGTCAGGGGCGGGGCTGCACGCTGGTCGTCAGGGGGACTCGGAGCCCAGTGCAAGGCATCATGGGAGATGTAGTCCGCAGCTTTCCTGCCCCGGCTCCTCCTCACTTCGAGTCGAGGAACAGAGCTCAAGGTCAAACCCTTCGAGGTTTTAGAGACCGATAAGGGAAAGCCCAGCCCCCGAAGGGCAGGCCGGCCAGAGGCCGAGGTCAAAAATCGAACGAGAGATCGTTTTTAAATCCGAGACGACTCACCCCTCTCCGTTAGGGCTCGGCATGTCGGCAAGTCGGGACACCTGGGAAAACGGGGAAAAGGGAGCATCAGACACTGCCCACACCGCAGCAGGAACGGACGCAGTCAGACCCGCAGGCAGGCGAGCTCACTGGCTCTCAGCACTGCCCGTCTCCTCAGGGCCCCGCCTTGTCAGGGGCGGGGCTGCACTTCGGTCGTCACGGAGACTCTGAGCCCAGTGCAAAGCATCATGGGAGACGGTATGCCCACACAGCCGGAGGGAAAAAACAAAGACGGACCGGCTCCAAACCCGGCACGATCACAGGCACCCCAAACAAAAGCTCTTCAGCACAGAGGACAGATCCCTGCGACTCTGGGCTCCTGGGGACAGGAACTGGCTCATTCTGGGACTCTGGGGGTCTTCGGTCAGGGGTTAGAGGTCAGCGTGACTCTGGGTTCATGACGACAGTAACTGGCTCAGTTCAGTCCCTGAAGGACTGGTGTCTCAGGGACTCTGGGGGTCTTCAGTCAGGGGTTAGAGGTCAGCGTGACTCTGGGTTCATGACGACAGTAACTGGCTCAGTTCAGTCCCTGAAGGACTGGTGTCTCAGGGACTCTGGGGGTCTTCAGTCAGGGGTTAGAGGTCAGTGTGACTCTGGGTTCATGAGGACAATAACTGGCTCAACGGAGCCCCAGTCCTTCAATTAGATTTTTCACGCCAGCGAGAAACATTTAAAGACAAAAACCACGTTTTTCACAGCGAGTCCAAAAGCACCTCGTCAGAGAGCCACCAAAACCCACCAGAGCAAACGCATCCTGCAGCAGCAGCAGCAGCAGCGAGTCCGTGCTGTTCAAGCGGCCCAGGCGTCCGGCAGCTCACCCGGCCGGACCCGGCACCATTCGACACGGCGCAAAACACAAGGCGTCTGGAAGCGGAACTCGAGTCTCAGGCACACGAGCCCCCGGGGACCACACCCGAGGTGGCACCGGCCATGTGCAGGAAGACCGCGGACCCCCAGTTACTGCCCGCCTCCCGCTGTTTAAAGCAGCAGGCCACGAAGGGTGGAATTTATCCTACAAGACGCGTATTTCCACGAAAAATACGTGCTGCGGTAGTTACGAGAGACGTTTATCATTCAATTAATTAAAACTACAGCCCTGTTTAAGGCTCCCTCTATGTCCATTGGGATGAGTTCGTTAATTTAAAGACACTAGATCGTTACCCCTCATCAAAGACGCGGGCACTTAAGGTTACAACACCTTCAGTGTTTCTTCAAGGCGAACCTCCGGGGTGACACGCCGGAAACCCGAACACGCGTGGCCGCGGATTAAAGCGCAGCCGCAGTTATAAGAGCTGACGCGACAGGAAAGAAGATAAAAAGATCACCGTCGGGCTCCATGAGCATCGCTGAGCGCCTCCTCGTCGGTTCACGGGTACTGGCGGGTGAAAACCTTCACCCCTCTCCCCCGCCACAGAGAGAGAACAGAAGACGTCCCTCCAGTGTACGATACACGCAACAAGCGAGAGGAACCACGCACCAAAAAACAGGGCTCAGACGCAAAACGCCGAACACAGCTCAGTTGCAGCCCTCCGACTCACTCACCTCCCTCCTCTGCCCAGCAGGGTAACAGGCCGACCCCCTCCCAATGGCCGCTCTTTATGGACACGTCACAAGGACCCCGCGAAGGGGCAGGGCGGGGCTGCCTACTGGAAACGCCTGACTGAAATGGAAGGCCATTACCATAATGTCTAGAAGATGTGCGCACACGGCAAGCTGCAAAACAAAATCGAGTGCACACAGAAACACCTTTTATCGACATCGTGTAAGAACAGACTTCTTATACAGACATTAACACTGCACTGAGAGAGAGAGGGGTTAATACACACACACTGACTGGACACTCCAGTACATTAACACTGCACTGAGAGAGAGAGGGGTTAATACAGACACACTGACTGGACACTCCAGTACATTAACACTGCACTGAGACAGAGAGGGGTTCATACACACACACTGACTGGACACTCCAGTACATTAACACTGCACTGAGAGAGAGAGGGGTTCATACACACACACTGACTGGACACTCCAGTACATTAACACTGCACTGAGAGAGAGGGGGGTTAATACAGACACACTGACTGGACACTCCAGTACATTAACACTGCACTGAGACAGAGAGGGGTTCATACACACACACTGACTGGACACTCCAGTACATTAACACTGCACTGAGAGAGAGAGGGGTTCATACACACACACTGACTGGACACTCCAGTACATTAACACTGCACTGAGAGAGAGGGGGGTTCATACACACACACTGACTGAACACTCCAGTACATTAACACTGCACTGAGAGAGAGGGGTTAATACAGACACACTGACTGGACACTCCAGTACATTAACACTGCACTGAGAGAGAGAGGGGTTAATACAGACACACTGACTGGACACTCCAGTACATTAACACTGCACTGAGAGAGAGAGGGGTTAATACAGACACACTGACTGGACACTCCAATACATTAACACTGCACTGAGAGAGAGAGGGGTTAATACACACACACTGACTGGACACTCCAGTACATTAACACTGCACTGAGAGAGAGAGGGGTTAATACAGACACACTGACTGGACACTCCAGTACATTAACACTGCACTGAGAGAGAGAGGGGTTAATACAGACACACTGACTGGACACTCCAGTACATTAACACTGCACTGAGAGAGAGAGGGGTTCATACACACACACTGACTGGACACTCCAGTACATTAACACTGCACTGAGAGAGAGAGGGGTTAATACAGACACACTGACTGGACACTCCAATACATTAACACTGCACTGAGAGAGAGAGGGGTTAGTACAGACACACTGACTGGACACTCCAATACATTAACACTGCACTGAGAGAGAGAGGGGTTAATACAGACACACTGACTGGACACTCCAATACATTAACACTGCACTGAGAGAGAGAGGGGTTAATACAGACACACAGACTGGACACTCCAGTACATTAACACTGCACTGAGAGAGAGGGGTTAATACAGACACACTGACTGGACACTCCAGTTAATTAACACTGCACTGAGAGAGAGAGGGGTTAATACAGACACACTGGACACTCCAGTACATTAACACTGCACTGAGAGAGAGGGGGGTTAATACACACACTGACTGGACACTCCAGTACATTAACACTGCACTGAGAGAGAGGGGTTCATACAGACACACTGACTGGACACTCCAGTACATTAACACTGCACTGAGAGAGAGAGGGGTTAATACACACACACTGACTGGACACTCCAGTACATGAACACTGCACTGAGAGAGAGAGGGGTTAATACAGACACACTGACTGGACACTCCAGTACATGAACACTGCACTGAGAGAGGGGTTAATACACACACACTGACTGGACACTCCAGTACATGAACACTGCACTGAGAGAGGGGCAGGGGGAGAGGGGGAGGGGAGAGGGAGGCCCAGTAGACGACAGACAGAATTCCTACAGCTGTTTTTACAGTTTACAGAAGCCACATCATCTGACACACTGACTGCAGCCAAACCCGAGACGGAGAGAGGGAGCAGGAGGAGGGAGAGAGAGAGAGAGGAGGAGAGGATAAAAGAAGAGAAGGAAGAGAGAGGGCTTGAGAGAAAACGAGTAAGTGCCTTTCTGTGTATTAATCCGTCGATCGCCCGCGCTGGAGACCGGAGAACTTTCCACATTTCCACACTTTCCAGTGAATCGACCGGCGACAGGCGGGGTGTGGGAGAGACGGGGGAATGGGACTATCCTTCGGAAAGAGTAATCCGGAGGGAAAGGGGAGGGAGGGCGGGAGAGGATATGGGACAGCAGGGCGGCCTGCAGGAGTGGGAGTGGGAGTCTGTGGGCTCAGAGGTCAGTTCTGCTCCACGGTCCCACTCGGACAAACTGGGAATCTGCTCCCACCGAGATCCCACTCCTGATCCGTGCCCCAGGCGTCGCGGGAGTGTGTGTGTGTGTGTGTGTGTGTGTGTGTGTGTGTGTGGAGTGTGTGTGGAGTGTGTGTGTGTACTGCGTGTGTGTGTGTGTGTGTGTGTGTGGAGTGTGTGTGGAGTGTGTGTGTGTGTACGGCGTGTGTGTGTGTGTGGAGTGTGTGTGGAGTGTGGGTGTGTATGGAGTGTGTGTGTGTGTACTGCGTGTGTGTGTGTGTGTGTGTGTGTGTGTGTGTGGAGTGTGTGTGGAGTGTGTGTGTGTGTACGGCGTGTGTGTGTGTGTGTGTGTGTGGAGTGTGGGTGTGTATGGAGTGTGTGTGTGTGTGTGTGGAGTGTGTGTGGAGTGTGGGTGTGTATGGAGTGTGTG
Organism: Atractosteus spatula; assembly: GCF_055471065.1. NCBI lineage: Eukaryota > Metazoa > Chordata > Actinopteri > Semionotiformes > Lepisosteidae > Atractosteus > Atractosteus spatula. Next base: position 1,796,792 of record NC_142713.1, read on the forward strand.
TGTGTACGGCGTGTGTGTGTGTATGGAGTGTGTATGGAGTGTGTGTGTGTGGAGTGTGTGTGTGTATGGAGTGTGTATGGAGTGTGTGTGTGTGTGGAGTGTGGGTGTGTATGGAGTGTGTGTGTGTGTATGGAGTGTGTATGGAGTGTGTGTGTATGGAGTGTGTGTGGAGTGTGGGTGTGTGTGTACTGCGTGTGTGTGGGTGTGTGTGTGTTTGTACGGAGCCTACAGTATCTCTCCCATCAGCCCAGGAGCTCGTTCCTCCTCCAGCCTGGCCCCGGGTGCAAGGGCAGCTGGGCTGGAGTCGCTGCTCCTGTCAGGGCAGGTGAGCCCGTACCTGGATTTACCACACTGTCCCAGGAGTTTACCGCGCTGATGCCTGGACCCGAGATCTGTGCCTTATCCTGCAGTTCAGCCAGTCGAACCCGTCCCCAGAGTCACAGTCTCCCTCTGCCCCAGCACTGAACAAGCACTGACTCTGGCCTTCTCTCTGAAACTAACCCTGAACCTCTCTCTTCCACTGACACTGTCTCTCACACGGACAATGTCTCTGTCTCTAACAGTGTCTCTGTCTCTAACAGTCTCTGTCTCTCACACGGACACTGTCTCTGTCTCTCACACTGTCTCTGTCTCTAACAGTGTGTCTGAGTCTAAAATTGTATCTGTCTCTCACATTAACACTGTCTCTGTCTCTAACACTGTCTCTATCTCTCACACTGTCTCTGTCTCTAACAGTGTGTCTGTCTCTCACACTGACACTGTCTCTGTCTCTCACACAGATACTGTCTCTGTCTCTCACACTGAAACTGTCTCTGTCTCTGTCTGTAGCACTATCTCTGTCTCTCACACTGTCTCTGTCTGTAACACTGTCTCTGTCTCTCACACTGTCTCTGTCTCTAACGGTGTCTCTGTCTCTCACACTGACACTGTCTCTGTCTCTGACAGTGTCTCTGTCTCTCACACGGACACTGTCTCTGTCTCTCAGACCCACTGGACAGCTCCAGACTGGTTCCTGGTGCTTTGCTGCCCAGCTGCTCCTGGGATCGGGGCTGGCAGTGTGTTTGTCTCAGGTGCCTCTCTGTGTTTCTGGGAGACACGGCCTGCGGGATGTCAGGAGCTCCGACTCCTCTGTCCCGACCTGGGTCCCAGCGCAGGCCTGTCCCGGATAGCTGGGGCAGGGAGAGGGGGGACACCGGGCCGAGACGAGGGTCTGAGAGAAACTGCGCAGGAGCTACTGGAGCAGTCGGAGAGAGGAGGGGGCGGAGGTGACCCCTGACCTGCATATTTTGGGCCGGGGTCGCGTTTCAAAGCCCGGAATCTGAGGCGCGGCGCTTCTATTCCGAGTGTGAAATTCCCGAACCGGAATTCCGATGGGGTGACTGGGAGCCGAGGCCGGAGCGTCGGCGTGCCTTCCCTCTTCTCCCTGTTCCCAGCTCTCCCGCCTCTCTTCCAGGGACCCCACCCCGAGATGTCAGCACCCCAGAACGAGGTCCCTCCGGAAGACGCCAACAACCAGAGCTTCTGGCTGGTAAGAGAGAGAGAGAGAGAGAGGGAGAGAGAGTGAGAGGGAGAGACAGGGAGAGAGAGAGTGAGAGGGAGAGAGGGAGAGAGAGGGAGAGAGGGAGAGAGAGGGAGAGAGAGGGAGAGTTACTTTACTTTTATTTGCTTTGGCAACACTGATTGTACCCAGCGGTCATGCTAATAAAGCACCTGGAATTGAATTGAACTGAAATTGAATTGAGAGGGAGAGAGAGAGAGAGAGAGATAGGGGAGTGAAAGTGAGAGAGAGTGAGAGAGAGAGAGAGAGTGAGAGAGAGAGGGAGAGAGGGAGAGAGGGAGAGGAGGAGTCAGTGACAGGCGGCAGACTCAGAGGGAGAGAGAGCACCAGTGAGCCAGGAAAACTTCTCCCAGCTGCCAGACTCCACATCAACAAGACCTGAGAACTGTGGAGAGCTCCCTCCCTCTGCCTCCCTCTCCTGCTCTCCTCCTATCCTCTCCTCCTCTCCTGCTCTCCTCCTCTCCTATCCTATCCTGCTCTCCTGCTCTCCTCTCCTCTCCTGCTCTCCTCCTCTCCTCCTCTCCTGCTCTCCTGCTCTGGAGGTGTGGAGCAGGCAGGGTGACACTGGTCCCTGCTGATCTCAGGACTAAGGGCCGGGTGGAGGTTCAGAGACTCTCCCTGTGTTGATGTGACCCCCTCCCTCCCGCCTCACAGCCCGGTAACTACCAGCGCACGGTGCGGCGCACGGAGGACACGTTCTCGGCGTGCAACGACATCGTGACGTGCTTCCAGGAGCGGGCGCGCGTGGAGCGGCAGTACGCGCAGCAGCTGAGCGAGTGGAGCGCCAAGTGGAGACCCCTGGTGGATGCCAGTGAGTACTGCAGCCTGGGCAGCAGCGACAGCTCATAGTCACACTCGTAGCAGCCCCTGTGTGTCACAGAGACCCCTGGTGGACGCCAGGCAGTACTGCGGCCTGGGCAGGGCCGATGTCTCATAGTCACACTCGTAGCAGCCCCTGTGTGTCACAGAGACTCCTGGTGGACGCCAGGCAGTACTGCGGCCTGGGCAGGGCCGATGTCTCATAGTCACACTCGTAGCAGCCCCTGTGTGTCACAGAGACCCCTGGTGGACGCCAGTGAGTACTGCGGCCTGGGCAGGGCCGATGTCTCATAGTCACACTCGTAGCAGCCCCTGTGTGCCACAGAGACCCCTGGTGGACGCCAGGGAGTACTGCGGCCTGTGTGTCACAGAGATGTCTCATAGTCACACTCGTAGCAGCCCCTGTGTGCCACAGAGACCCCTGGTGGACGCCAGTGAGTACTGCGGCCTGGGCAGGGCCGATGTCTCATAGTCACACTCGTAGCAGCCCCTGTGTGCCACAGAGACCCCTGGTGGACGCCAGGGAGTACTGCGGCCTGGGCAGGGCGGATGTCTCATAGTCATTCTCGTAGCAGCCCCTGTGTGTCACAGAGACTCCTGGTGGACGCCAGGGAGTACTGCGGCCTGGGCAGGGCCGATGTCTCATAGTCACACTCGTAGCAGCCCCTGTGTGTCACAGAGACCCCTGGTGGACGCCAGGGAGTACCGCGCCCGGTGGCGATCGTGAGCAGGCGGGCGGATGGTCTCCAGAGCGACAGCTCCGTTGCTGTGCTGGTGTCGCCGTGCCTCAGGCGCCCCCCCCCTCTCCCCTCTGCCTCGCGCAGGCCCGCTGTATGGCTCCCTCCTGCGCGCCTGGCAGTGCTTCCTGTCCGCCGCCGACCGGCTGTCCGTCCTGCACGCCTCCGTCTGCCGCTCCCTGGTGTCGGAGGACGGCGACCGCGTGCGCACCTGGCAGCGCGAGACCTTCCACAAGAAGATGTTCGGCGGCTTCCGCGAGGCGCACGACCTGGACGGCGGCTTCGCCCGCGCGCAGAAGCCCTGGGCCAAGAGGCTGAAGAAGGTACCGGGCCCTTTCTGTGGCGAGGCCGTGTAGCCGGAATCTACAAACAAAAAAATAAACAAACTACATTTCCCAGAGTCCCTTTAGCCAGGCAGATCGGCACTCTGGGAGCTGTAGTTCTGCAGCGTGCTCCTCTCGGCTACTCAGATCCACTTTGTTCGCTAAGTACAAGGAATTTGGTCTGGTGTCTTGCTGCACAAAAAAACCTCACTGATACATGCACACTTCACGCAAAGAACAGGCACAGGTCCACAGCTATATACCCCCTCCCCCACGCATTCACGCGTTCTGACTGAGCAGCGCGCCATTTCTTGTATAGTAGGTTACAAGAGTTCCTAAAACTGCAGTTTAAAACCCAGCATGCTGTGTGAAAGGGCCAGTGGCCCTGTCCTCTTGGTGTCAATGTACTGTGACGCTTCAGAAAAAGAGAGTTTAGATGCAGGCTGTATGTGGGGGGAAAACTACATTCCCAAGCATTCCTCTGTGCGCAGGTAAAGACTGCTGCCTGCTGGGAGTTGTAGTTCTTCAGGTGTCCTCCCTGTGTAGCAATACTGTAACACAGAGAGCTTCCCCCCCCCTCCCCTTCAGAAAAAGAGAGTTTAGATGCATGCTGTATGTGTGGAAAACTAAATTCCCCAGCATTCCTCTGAGTTCAGGTAAAGCCTGCGGCCTGCTGGGAGTTGTAGTTCTTCAGGTGTCCTCCCTGTGTAGCAATACTGTAACACAGAGAGCTTCCCCCCCCTCCCCATCAGAAAAAGAGAGTTTCGATGCATGCTGTATGTGTGGAAAACTACATTCCCCAGCATTCCTCTGAGTTCAGGTAAAGCCTGCGGCCTGCTGGGAGTTGTAGTTGTTGAGGGTTTCCGTCCCTGAACTCATTGCAGCTGGAGAAGGCGAGGGCGGCCTTCCACAAGGCCAGCCGCAAGGAGCACGTGGCCAGAGACCGCGAGGCGCACGCCCGCGGGAACCCCGACATCGCCATCGAGAAGCAGAGGAGGATCCAGGAGGAGCGGGAGAGCGCCAGCCAGGAGACCGAGAAGGTGTGTGTGTGTGAGAGTGTGTCTCTGTGTGCCTGTGTGTGTTTCTCTGTCTGTCAGTGACTATGGAGTGTGTGTGAGTGTGATTTTGAGTGAGTGTGAGTGTGTGTGAGTGTGTGTGTGTGTGTGTGTGTGAGAGTGTAAACGTAAGTGTGTGTGAGTGTGTGTGTGTGGGGGTCTCTGTGTGTCTGGGCAGGTCTCTGTGTCTGTGTGTGGCTGTGTGTGCCTGTGTGAGTGTGTGTGTCTGTGTGAGTCTGTGTGTGTGTGTGTGTGTGTGTGTGTGTGTGTGTGTGTGTCTCTGTGTCTCTCTGAGTGTGTGTCTGTGTGTGTGAGTGTGAGTGTGAGTGTGAGTGTGTCTGTGTGTCTCTGTGTGTCTCTGTGTGTCTGTGTGTGTCTGTGTGTGTCTCTCTGTCTGTCAGTGACAGTGTGTTAGCGTGTCTATTCTTATACTTCTACAAAGTCATCATGGTGTGTCTGTGTCTGCGGTTGTCATGGCAGCTGCGGGGTCGCTATGAGAAGGTGCTGGAGGAAGTGACACGCTATGCACCGCGCTACATGGAGGAAATGGAGGCCGTCTTTGACCAATCACAGGAGGAGGAGCGTCGACGAATCAGCTTTCTGAAACAGGCCTTCCTGTCCATCCACAGACACCTGGACATCACCAATAATGAGAGGTGATCAATCATTACTTGATACAGGGAGAGAATATCCCACTAACCAAGCAATAACAATATTATTATACTGTATTAACCCCTCTCTCTCTCAGTGTCAGGGTGTATTAACCCCTCTCTCTCAGTGTCAGGGTGTATTAACCCCTCTGTCTCTCTCGGTGTCAGGGTGTATTAACCCCTCTCACTCTCAGTGTCAGGGTGTATTAACCCCTCTGTCTCTCTCAGTGTCAGGGTGTATTAACCCCTCTCTCTCAGTGTCAGGGTGTATTAACCCCTCTGTCTCTCTCAGTGTCAGGGTGTATTAACCCCTCTCTCTCAGTGTCAGGGTGTATTAACCCCTCTGTCTCTCTCGGTGTCAGGGTGTATTAACCCCTCTCACTCTCAGTGTCAGGGTGTATTAACCCCTCTGTCTCTCTCAGTGTCAGGGTGTATTAACCCCTCTCTCTCAGTGTCAGGGTGTATTAACCCCTCTGTCTCTCTCGGTGTCAGGGTGTATTAACCCCTCTCACTCTCAGTGTCAGGGTGTATTAACCCCTCTGTCTCTCTCGGTGTCAGGGTGTATTAACCCCTCTCACTCTCAGTGTCAGGGTGTATTAACCCCTCTGTCTCTCTCAGTGTCAGGGTGTATTAACCCCTCTCTCTCAGTGTCAGGGTGTATTAACCCCCCTCTCTCTCTCAGTGTCAGGGTGTATTAACCCCTCTCTCTCTCAGTGTCAGGGCAGTGTACAGTGAGCTCCACCACACCCTGATGTCCATCAGCGAGCAGGACGACCTGCGCTGGTGGAAGAACACTCACGGTCCAGGCATGCCCACCGACTGGCCGCACTTCCAGGTACCGGCCCGCCTCCCCTGACCGCCCGTCCTCCTCCTCCCCCCGGGCCTCACCCCCCTGTCTGTCTCCGCTCCGGCAGGAATGGACCCCGGAGAAGAAGCCGCAGAAGAAAGGGAAGAGGGACTCGGAGAAGAAAGTGACTGAGAAGAAGTCAGTGTCTTTGTCTGACTGTCCATCTCTGTCTCTTTATATCTGTCTCTTTACCCGTGCGGAGTTCACCTGCCTGTCTGTGTGTTAATATCTCTGTCTATCTCTATATCTGTCTGTCTGTGTATCTGTTAATATCACTGTCTGTCTCTCTGTCTGTCTCTATCTGTCTGTATAGCCGTGTGGAGTTCACCTGCCTGTCTGCCTGTCTGTGTGTCTGTCTGTGTATCTGTTAATATCACTGTCTGTCTCTCTGTCTGTCTCTATCTGTCTGTATAGCCGTGTGGAGTTCACCTGCCTGTCTGCCTGTCTGTGTGTCTGTCTGTGTATCTGTTAATATCACTGTCTGTCTGTCTGTCTGTCTGTGTGTCTGTCTGTCTGTCTGTGTGTCTGTTAATATCACTGTCTGTCTCTCTATCTGTCTCTCTGTATATCTGTTAATATCACTGTCTGTCTGTCTCTCTATCTGTCTGTCTCTATTCACCTGCCTGTCTGTCTCTGTAGTTCTGTTCTGTCTACATGCATCCCGCTCGCCAGAGCAGGCCCCGTCCCCCTGCCCCCCGCGGTCCAGAACTGGACAGGGCGGTAAGAGAACGAGGGGGGCGGCTGGACGGAGACCTTCTCAGGCTTGTTGACGTCGCTGTCGGTCTGTCTCTCCGCAGCGTGCTGTCCGGGGTCAGAGTCAGGGCGCTGTATGACTATGTGGGCCAGGAGCCGGACGAGCTGAGCTTCAAAGCAGGTACAGTTCCCCCGCCCCCCCCCCCCCCAGCGGCCCCCGAGCTCCCCCTCACCCCCCCGGCGGCGGCCTCTGACCTGCGAGGCATCCAGCTGGCCTGTGGTGGCCGTGGAGACGTGTTTGTCTCCTGCTGGGCAGCCGCAGCCCTAGCTAGCCCCTCCTACTCCTGACCCACATCCCACCGCTGACACCAAATGACATTCGTTTCCCAAGGGCTCATGGGAAATGGGTCGGGGCGCCGGGATCGGAGGAACCAGTTCTGCATCCCGGGTGTCCTCAGAGCTGGGGCCGGGCGGGGGGGGGCAAGTTCACCGCGTGGCCGGGGCAGAAATGAACTGCCCCTGCTTGTACCCCGCTCCTCGCTCGCCTGAAGCCCCCAGCTCTTGTACGGGATGTCGGACGCGTTCAGGTTCAATTTGGCCCCCCCCCCCCCCCCCACCCACGCCCCACGAAGACAGGTGCGCCTCCGCTTCTCGCGCCTCCCGGTGGCCATGTGGGGGCAAACGCACCCCTTTATCTCCCCTCCCGGCTCCCCAGAGGAGATCTCCTGCCACTGCCTCCATCGCCTCTCCCCTCCCTCCGGACCCATCGAGCTCTCTCTCCCTGACCCCCAAACCTAATAGGGAACCCCCCCCACGTAGAAAGGGGCAGCCTGGAGTCGCCTACCGCCAGGCAGAAGCCCGCTCGTGAGATCGTGCCCCCCCCCCCCCCCGCCGCCCCGCCCTCACTCGCTCGCTCCTCGTTCCCGTTTCCCAGGGGAGGAGTTCCTGAAGACGGAGGAGGAGGATGACCAGGGCTGGTGCAGGGGGCTGAAGGACGGCGGGAGGGAGGGGCTGTACCCCGCCAATTACGTGGAGGTGCTGCAGTAACGGCCGCCGGCCACCAGGGGGAGCCCCCCCTTCCGCCACGGCTCGTCCCAGGAGGCTGCGGCGGCGCCCCCCCCGGCGATCGAACCCGGGCCGCTCGGTGTCTGACTAGGTGCTACGGATCTTTTGTCTCGTCGTACGGGCTGTCCGGTGATCCCTCTGGAAACAGCAGGGTTGTCCTCCTGGGAAGGACGATAGCCTCTGGGAAGAGGGATCGGGGGACTCCGGTCACGGCCACGAGGCGCTGGACTGGGGTCCTGCAGGGGGGATCCCCAAGCCTGTACCCCCAGCCCAGCGCCCCAGGAGCTCCTGTTTGAGAGCCTGGAACTGGAAACTCCTGGAGGGAATTGAACTGGGTCTATCATGGCTCCCTCTGTGTGTGTGTGTGTGTGTGTGTGTGTGTGTGTGTGTGTGTGTGTGTGTGTGTGTGTGTGACTCCCTCTGTGTGTGTGTCTCCCTCTGACTCCTCTGTGTGTGTCTCCCTCTGACTCCCTCTGTGTGTGTGTGTGTGACTCCCTCTGTGTGTGTGTCTCCCTCTGTGTGTGTCTCCCTCTGTGTGTGTGTGTCTCCCTCTGACTCCCTCTGTGTGTGTGTGTCTCCCTCTTACTCCCTCTGTGTGTGTCTCCCTCTGTGTGTGTGTCTCCCTCTGACTCCCTCTGTGTGTGTGTCTCCCTCTGACTCCCTCTGTGTGTGTCTCACTCTGACTCTCTCTGTGTGTGTCTGTCTCCCTCTGACTCCTCTGTGTGTGTCTGTCTCCCTCTGTGTGTGTGTCTCCCTCTGACTCCTCTGTGTGTGTCTCACTCTGACTCCCTCTGTGTGTGTCTGTCTCCCTCTGACTCCTCTGTGTGTGTGTCTCCCTCTGTGTGTGTCTCCCTCTGACTCCTCTGTGTGTGTGTCTCCCTCTGACTCCTCTGTGTGTGTGTGTCTCCCTCTGACTCCTCTGTGTGTCTGTCTCCCTCTGTGTGTGTCTGTCTCCCACTGACTCCCTCTGTGTGCATCTCCCTCTGACTCTGTGTCCATCTCACTAGTGTGTGTGAGTCTGTCTCTGTGTGCACTAGTGTATGTGAGTCTGTCTCTGACTGTGTGCACAAGTGTATATGTCTGTCTCTGACTGTCTGCACTAGTGTATGTGAGTCTGTCTCTGACTGTGTGCACAAGTGTATATGTCTGTCTCTGACTGTCTGCACTAGTGTATGTGAGTCTGTCTCTGACTGTGTGCACTAGTGTATGTGAGTCTGTCTCTGACTGTCTGCACTAGTGTATGTGAGTCTGTCTCTGACTGTCTGCACTAGTGTATGTGAGTCTGTCTCTGACTGTGTGCACTAGTGTGTGTGAGTCTGTCTCTGACTGTGTGCATTAGTGTGTCTCTGACTGTGTGCACTAGTGTATATGAGTCTGTCTCTGACTGTGTGCACTAGTGTGTGTGAGTCTGTCTCTGACTGTGTGCACTAGTGTGTGTGAGTCTGTCTCTGACTGTGTGCACTAGTGTTTGTGAGTCTGTCTCTGACTGTGTGCACTAGTGTGTGTGAGTCTGTCTCTGACTGTGTGCACTAGTGTGTGTGAGTCTGTCTCTGACTGTGTGCACTAGTGCGTGTGAGTCTCTCTCTGACTCTTTGCGTCTGTCTCTGTGCCTGTTGACACTTTGCGTGTCTCTCTCTGTCTCTCTGTGTCAGACTGTATCCAGAATCCGGACGTGTTTTGTATATTAACATACCACACAGTGCTGTTTTGCTATAGGTGTGTTGCATGCATAAGCCTGACTTGGATTCACTGTCCCCGTAGTTAGTACAACTTCTGTTCTAATTTTGACTGTTGCTTTGCGATATTGCACTAAGAGGTCCTACACTAATAAGCTGCAAGTTTGTCTTATAGAATATAAAGAAATGTATTTAATCGACTGGAGAGTAAAGAAATTGTACTGCTATCCTAATCTAGTCTATCTATATCTCTTACGTTTACAACTAAAGGTTCTTCCTGTGCTTTACACACCCAATTTCTGTCTTGGGTTAAACAGATTAATTGATCATTTGTTTATTCTGAATTAATAAAGTGTTAATTACTGCTCAGCTCCCTGAGAGATATACTGTGTGTGTGTTGCGCCTGTGTCTGTGTGTAGGTGCGTGTGTTTGTGTATTTGTGTGAGTTTTTGGCAGGACCAGTCAGATAGAGTGTTACCAAAGTAATCAGTATAAAACAAATTGACTGTATTTGTTATCATTGTATATGTATGTTGTGAGCATGCAGTCCTGTCGGGACTACATTCCCCAGAAGCCTCTTGGGGTGGGGGGAGGGCTTTGAGCGGCTGCTCCCTGTCACCTGACCACTTGCTGGAAGATAATTGGTCAAGGAACTGCAGATGCAGGAAGTGGAGTGAATTGGACCCTGCTGTCTGAAGTCCAGAGAGCAGATCGTCTCTGTGCTGCATTTCACAGGGGGAGAAGGACTGACCACAGGACTTTGAAACTGTAAGTTTTGTAAGTGTTTCTGTAGGTAGTTCTTGGAACAGTAAAGTGTCGCGGCAGTGAACTACAGTACAGTGAAACACCAGCAAACTACAGTAAAGTGACACTACAGCAAACTACAGTGAAGTGGCACTCCAGTGAGCTACAGTAAAGTGGCACTCCAGTGTGCTACAGTAAAGTGGCACTACAGCAAACTACAGTAAAGTGGCACTCCAGTGAGCTACAGTAAAGTGACACTACAGCAAACTACAGTACAGTGACACTCCAGTAAACTACAGTAAAGTGGCACTCCAGTGTGCTACAGGAAAGTGGCACTCCAGCAAACTACAGTACAGTGACACTCCAGCAAACTACAGTAAAGTGGCACTACAGCAAACTACAGTAAAGTGGCACTCCAGTGTGCTACAGGAAAGTGGCACTCCAGCAAACTACAGTACAGTGACACTACAGCAAACTACAGTAAAGTGGCACTCCAGTGTGCTACAGTAAAGTGGCACTACAGCAAACTACAGTAAAGTGGCACTCCAGTGTGCTACAGGAAAGTGGCACTCCAGTGTGCTACAGTAAAGTGGCACTACAGCAAACTACAGTACAGTGACACTCCAGTGAGCTACAGTAAAGTGGCACTCCAGTGTGCTACAGTAAAGTTTCACTCTAGTGTGCTACAGTACAGTGAAACGCCAGCAAACTACAGTAAAGTGGCACTCCAGTGAGCTACAGTAAAGTGGCACTACAGCAAACTACAGTAAAGTGGCACTCCAGTGTGCTACAGGAAAGTGGCACTCCAGCAAACTACAGTACAGTGACACTCCAGTAAACTACAGTACAGTGACACTCCAGTGTGCTACAGTACAGTGACACTCCAGTAAACTACAGTACAGTGACACTACAGCAAACTACAGTAAAGTGACACTCCAGTAAACTACAGTACAGTGACACTCCAGTAAACTACAGTAAAGTGACACTCCAGCAAACTACAGTAAAGTGGCACTCCAGTGAGCTACAGTAAAGTGGCACTCCAGTAAACTACAGTAAAGTGGCACTACAGCGAACTACAGTAAAGTGGCACTCCAGTGAGCTACAGTAAAGTGGCACTCCAGTAAACTACAGTAAAGTGGCACTACAGCAAACTACAGTAAAGTGGCACTCCAGTGAGCTACAGTATAGTGACACTACAGCAAACTACAGTAAAGTGGCACTCCAGTGTGCTACAGTAAAGTGACACTACAGCAAACTACAGTACAGTGACACTCCAGCAAACTACAGTACAGTGAAACACCAGCAAACTACAGTACAGTGACACTCCAGTAAACTACAGTAAAGTGGCACTCCAGTGTGCTACAGTAAAGTGGCACTCCAGTAAACTACAGTAAAGTGGCACTACAGCAAACTACAGTAAAGTGGCACTCCAGTGAGCTACAGTATAGTGACACTACAGCAAACTACAGTAAAGTGGCACTCCAGTGTGCTACAGGAAAGTGGCACTACAGCAAACTACAGTACAGTGACACTACAGCAAACTACAGTAAAGTGGCACTCCAGCAAACTACAGTACAGTGGCACTACAGCAAACTACAGTAAAGTGGCACTCCAGTGTGCTACAGTAAAGTGGCACTCCAGCAAACTACAGTACAGTGACACTACAGCAAACTACAGTAAAGTGGCACTCCAGTGAGCTACAGTAAAGTGACACTACAGCAAACTACAGTAAAGTGGCACTCCAGTGTGCTACAGGAAAGTGGCACTACAGCAAACTACAGTACAGTGACACTACAGCAAACTACAGTAAAGTGGCACTCCAGTAAACTACAGTACAGTGACACTCCAGTAAACTACAGTACAGTGACACTACAGCAAACTACAGTAAAGTGGCACTACAGCAAACTACAGTAAAGTGGCACTCCAGTGTGCTACAGTAAAGTGGCACTCCAGCAAACTACAGTACAGTGACACTACAGCAAACTACAGTAAAGTGGCACTCCAGTGAGCTACAGTAAAGTGACACTACAGCAAACTACAGTAAAGTGGCACTCCAGTGTGCTACAGGAAAGTGGCACTACAGCAAACTACAGTACAGTGACACTACAGCAAACTACAGTAAAGTGGCACTCCAGCAAACTACAGTACAGTGGCACTACAGCAAACTACAGTAAAGTGGCACTCCAGTGTGCTACAGGAAAGTGGCACTCCAGCAAACTACAGTACAGTGACACTCCAGTAAACTACAGTACAGTGACACTACAGCAAACTACAGTAAAGTGGCACTCCAGTGTGCTACAGGAAAGTGGCACTCCAGCAAACTACAGTACAGTGACACTCCAGCAAACTACAGTACAGTGACACTCCAGTGTGCTACAGTAAAGTGGCACTCCAGCAAACTACAGTACAGTGACACTACAGCAAACTACAGTAAAGTGGCACTCCAGTGTGCTACAGGAAAGTGGCACTACAGCACAGTGACACTACAGCAAACTACAGTAAAGTGACACTCCAGTAAACTACAGTAAAGTGACACTCCAGTAAACTACAGTAAAGTGGCACTCCAGTGTGCTACAGTAAAGTGGCACTACAGCAAACTACAGTAAAGTGGCACTCCAGTGAGCTACAGTAAAGTGACACTCCAGTAAACTACAGGAAAGTGGCACTACAGCAAACTACAGTAAAGTGGCACTCCAGTGTGCTACAGGAAAGTGGCACTACAGCAAACTACAGTACAGTGACACTACAGCAAACTACAGTACAGTGACACTACAGCAAACTACAGTAAAGTGGCACTCCAGCAAACTACAGTACAGTGGCACTACAGCAAACTACAGTAAAGTGGCACTCCAGTGTGCTACAGGAAAGTGGCACTCCAGCAAACTACAGTACAGTGACACTCCAGTAAACTACAGTACAGTGACACTACAGCAAACTACAGTAAAGTGGCACTCCAGCAAACTACAGTACAGTGACACTCCAGTGTGCTACAGTAAAGTGGCACTCCAGCAAACTACAGTACAGTGACACTACAGCAAACTACAGTAAAGTGGCACTCCAGTGTGCTACAGGAAAGTGGCACTACAGCAAACTACAGTACAGTGACACTACAGCAAACTACAGTAAAGTGACACTCCAGTAAACTACAGTACAGTGAGACTCCAGTAAACTACAGTAAAGTGGCACTCCAGTGTGCTACAGTAAAGTGGCACTACAGCAAACTACAGTAAAGTGGCACTCCAGTGAGCTACAGTAAAGTGACACTCCAGTAAACTACAGGAAAGTGGCACTACAGCAAACTACAGTAAAGTGGCACTCCAGTGTGCTACAGGAAAGTGGCACTCCAGCAAACTACAGTACAGTGACACTACAGCAAACTACAGTAAAGTGACACTCCAGTAAACTACAGTACAGTGACACTCCAGTAAACTACAGTAAAGTGACACTCCAGTAAACTACAGTAAAGTGGCACTCCAGCAAACTACAGTACAGTGACACTCCAGTAAACTACAGTAAAGTGGCACTCCAGTGTGCTACAGTAAAGTGACACTACAGCAAACTACAGTACAGTGACACTCCAGTAAACTACAGTAAAGTGGCACTCCAGTGTGCTACAGTAAAGTGACACTACAGCAAACTACAGTACAGTGACACTAAAGCAAACTACAGTAAAGTGGCACTCCAGTGAGCTACAGTAAAGTGGCACTGCAGTAAACTACAGTAAAGTGACACTACAGTGAGCTACAGTAAAGTGGCACTCCAGTGTGCTACAGTAAAGTGGCACTGCAGTAAACTACAGTAAGGTGACACTACAGTGTGCTACAGTAAAGTGGCACTCCAGCAAACTACAGTACAGTGAAACGCCAGCAAACTACAGTAAAGTGGCACTCCAGTGAGCTACAGTATAGTGAAACGCCAGCAGACTACAGTAAAGTGGCACTCCAGTGAGCTACAGTAAAGTGGCACTCCAGTGAGCTACAGTAAAGTGACACTACAGCAAACTACAGTAAAGTTTCACTCTAGTGTGCTACAGTAAAGTGGCACTCCAGTGAGCTACAGTACAGTGAAATGCCAGCAAACTACAGTAAAGTGGCACTCCAGTGTGCTACAGTAAAGTGACACTACAGCAAACTACAGTAAAGTTTCACTCTAGTGTGCTACAGTAAAGTGGCACTCCAGTAAAGTGACACCAGTAAATGACAGTAAAGTGGCACTCCAATCAGCTACAATAAACAACAATAAAGTGACACTACAGTGAGTTACAGTTAAGCGACACTTCAGTAAGCTACAGTAAAGTGACAACACAGCTGGACAGCTTGTTCCATACCCCCACCACCCTTTGTGTAAAGAAGAGCCAGTCAGGACAGGAGGCTCCTCTTTACACAGAGGGTGGTGGGGGTGTGGAACAAGCCCAGCCATGTTGCAGGGGCTGCATTACATCATTCCTGTACCCCTTGAGAACAGAATTTGGAATATTAGAAATGTGCTGCATTACCACATTTAAACAGCAGATGGAGGTATTGCTTCAAAAAAAGATGTCATTAAGTGTGATGTCATTAGTTTTTCCCAGGAGGTCTCCCATCCAGGTACTGACCAGGCTCACACCTGCTTAGCTATAGTGGGGCTGCCAGTTGTGAGTTGCAGAGTGATTTGGCTGCTGGCAATAAGATCAGATAAAGGTATTGTCCCTTAGGGGAAAGTTTTTACAGACACACAGTGCTTCTGCGCATCTAAATACATCCCGAAACATTAACACTAAATACATCCCCTGCATGGGGAGGCCCATTTGTGAGTACCTTACTAGCACCAGCTGTGTCTGGAGAGAAGCCAGGGTATCGGCTTCAACCACATGGCTGGGCAGCTTGTTCCCCACTCCCACCCCCCTCTGTGTACAGAAGAGCCTCCTGTCCCGACTGGAGGATCTCACCCAGCTGTGTCTGGAGAGAAGCCCCAGGGTATCGGCTTCAACCACAGGGCTGGGCAGCTTGTTCCCCACCCCCACCCCCCTCTGTGTACAGCAGAGCCTCCTGTCCTGACTGGAGGAGCTCATCCAGCTGTGTCTGGAGAGAAGCCAGGGTATCGGCTTCAACAACATGGCTGGGCAGCTTCAGAAGACAGTGAGGGCAGAACCCTGTATTCACAGCACTGCTGCTTGTGGGACCCACATCAGGGACGGACTCCCTCCTCCTGAGGCCCCGGCGCTGTGCTCTGCTTCAGCACTCGTGACACCTGAACAGGTCTCCCCCCGGGGGCACAATTCTTATTCGGACCTACACACAGGGACACGGGATCCAAGGGAATGCTGGGAGTCCCTGATTCCTGGGGGTGGCGGCTGTACCGGGGGGTTACCCTATGTGGGAGAGCAGCGAGCCTGCAGGAGCGCTGGGAAGATTTTTCTGAGTGGGTGGTGAGGTGTGCGTGCGTGCGTGTGTGTGAGTCTGTGTGTGAGAGTGTGTGTGTGTGTGCATGCCTGTGTGTGTGTGTGTGTGTGTGTGTGTGTGTGTGAGTGTCTGCGTGAGTCTGTGTGAGTCTGTGTGTGTGTGCGTGCGTGCGTGAGTGTCTGTGTGAGTCTGTGTGTGAGAGTGTGTGTGTGTGTCTGTGTGTGAGAGTGTGTGTGTGTGTGAGTCTGTGTGTGTGAGTGTGAGTGTCTGTGTGAGTCTGCATGATTCTGTGTGTGTGTCTGAGTATGTGTGTGTGCGTGTGTGAGAGTCTGTGTGTGTGTGCGTGTGCGTGTGTGCGTGTGCGTGCTCTGACATCAGTCTCAGCCACCTCTTCCTCCTCCTCCTCCTCCTCCTCCTGTCTTGGGCAGGCAGGTATGTGAAAGACTCCCCCCTCCCCCTTGGGAGCCCGAAAACTCTGGATTCGCGTAGAATCTTCTCCTTTCGACAGGCTGGGCTCCTCCGACACCGCGGAACGGCACGATCCCGTCTGTACATCCCTCTCCCCACCCGGAGCGAAGCCCCCACCCCATCCCCCCCGTCGGCAGCCCCTCCTCTCCCCTCCGCGCTCTCCAGCTCACTGAACTGAGAGGAATGACTTTCCCTGCACAAGAGAGCCCGTTGTCATGGAGACCACCAGCTGCCCCCCCCACACCCCCCTGCTCCCCCACCAGTCCCGCTCCTGCCATATCAGTCATTGTTCCACCCCCCTCCTCCACCCCCACAATTATATAATTCTCAGCAGGTTCTCCACATCTCGTACAGCTCTCTGTCTCCGTCTCTCTCTCGCACAGCTGGGAGAGGCTGTACCTGTCCGTCAGTCAGGGTACCTGTCCGTCCGTCAGTCAGGGTACCTGTCCGTCAGTCAGTCAGTCAGGGTGTCAGTCAGTCAGTCAGGGTACCTGTCCGTCCGTCAGTCAGGGTACCTGTCAGTCAGTCAGTCAGTCAGGGTGTCAGTCAGTCAGGGTACCTGTCCGTTAGTCAGGGTACCTGTCAGTCAGTCAGGGTACCTGTCCGTCAGTCAGTCAGTCAGGGTACCTGTCAGTCAGTCAGGGTACCTGTCAGTCAGTCAGTCAGTCAGGGTACCTGTCCGTCAGTCAGTCAGTCAGGGTACCTGTCAGTCAGTCAGGGTACCTGTCAGTCAGTCAGTCAGTCAGGGTACCTGTCCGTCAGTCAGGGTGTCAGTCAGTCAGGGTACCTGTCCATCAGTCAGTCAGGGTGTCAGTCAGTCAGTCAGGGTACCTGTCCGTCAGTCAGGGTGTCAGTCAGTCAGTCAGTCAGGGTACCTGTCCGTCAGTCAGGGTGTCAGTCAGTCAGTCAGTCAGTGTACCTGTCCGTCAGTCAGTCAGTCAGTCAGGGTACCTGTCCGTCAGTCAGGGTGTCAGTCAGTCAGGGTACCTGTCCATCAGTCAGTCAGGGTGTCAGTCAGTCAGTCAGGGTACCTGTCCGTCAGTCAGGGTGTCAGTCAGTCAGTCAGGGTACCTGTCCGTCAGTCAGTCAGTCAGGGTGTCAGTCAGTCAGTCAGGGTACCTGTCCGTCCGTCAGTCAGGGTACCTGTCAGTCAGTCAGTCAGTCAGGGTACCTGTCAGTCAGTCAGTCAGTCAGGGTGTCAGTCAGTCAGGGTACCTGTCCGTTAGTCAGGGTACCTGTCAGTCAGTCAGGGTACCTGTCCGTCAGTCAGTCAGTCAGGGTACCTGTCAGTCAGTCAGGGTACCTGTCAGTCAGTCAGTCAGTCAGGGTACCTGTCAGTCAGTCAGGGTACCTGTCAGTCAGTCAGGGTGTCAGTCAGTCAGTCAGGGTACCTGTCCGTCAGGGTGTCAGTCAGTCAGTCAGGGTGTCCGTCAGTCCGTCAGTCAGTGGTCTGTCAGTCGGTCAGTCAGTCAGTCAGTGGTCTGTCAGTCAGCGTCAGTCAGTGGTCTGTCAGTCGGTCAGTCAGTCAGTCAGTGGTCTGTCAGTCAGCGTCAGTCAGTGGTCTGTCAGTCAGTCAGTGGTCTGTCAGGCAGTGGTCTGTCAGTCAGTCAGTGGTCTGTCAGTCAATCAGTCAGTCAGTGGTCTGTCAGTCAGTCAGGCTGTCAGGGTGTTAGTTAGCTAGTCAGTGTGTGGTTCAGTCAGTGTCAGGCTGTCAGGGTGTTAGTTATCTAGTCAGTGTGTGGTTCAGTCAGTGTCAGTCAGTCAGGCTGTCAGGGGGTTAGTTAGCTAGTCAGTGTGTGGTTCAGTCAGTGTCAGTCAGGCTGTCAGGGTGTTAGTTAGCTAGTCAGTGTGTGGTTCAGTCAGTGTCAGTCAGTCAGGCTGTCAGGGTGTTAGCTAGTCAGTGTGTGGTTCAGTCAGTGTCAGTCAGTCAGGCTGTCAGGGGGTTAGTTAGCTAGTCAGTGTGTGGTTCAGTCAGTGTCAGTCAGTCAGGCTGTCAGGGTGTTAGTTAGCTAGTCAGTGTGTGGTTCAGTCAGTGTCAGTCAGGCTGTCAGGGTGTTAGTTAGCTAGTCAGTGTGTGGTTCAGTCAGTGTCAGTCAGTCAGGCTGTCAGGGGGTTAGTTAGCTAGTCAGTGTGTGGTTCAGTCAGTGTCAGTCAGTCAGGCTGTCAGCGTGTTAGTTAGCTAGTCAGTGTGTGGTTCAGTCAGTGTCAGTCAGTCAGGCTGTCAGGGGGTTAGTTAGCTAGTCAGTGTGTGGTTCAGTCAGTGTCAGTCAGTCAGGCTGTCAGGGGGTTAGTTAGCTAGTCAGTGTGTGGTTCAGTCAGTGTCAGTCAGTCAGGCTGTCAGGGGGTTAGTTAGCTAGTCAGTGTGTGGTTTAGTCAGTGTCAGTCAGTCAGGCTGTCAGGGGGTTAGTTAGCTAGTCAGTGTGTGGTTCAGTCAGTGTCAGTCAGGCTGTCAGGGTGTTAGTTAGCTAGTCAGTGTGTGGTTCAGTCAGTGTCAGTCAGTCAGGCTGTCAGGGGGTTAGTTAGCTAGTCAGTGTGTGGTTCAGTCAGTGTCAGTCAGTCAGGCTGTCAGGGGATTAGTTAGCTAGTCAGTGTGTGGTTCAGTCAGGGAGTCTGCCTGCGTCTCTCGGGCTCAGTGCAGTTTCAACATCATTTCTGCCTCCCCCCACGGGGATCTCAGAGCACGAAACTTTCTTCAAGAGAGAGGGAGCTGGGGGGGGGGGGGGGCTGTGACGATGGAGGAGTTCCGTCAGCCTGTCTCACGGTCTCCTGCACGGAGCCGGAGGGGGGGTGGGGGGGGGAGCAGATGTTTCTGGGAGTTAGGAAGATGCTGGAGGAGGGAGAGACCGAGGACAGAGGAGACGCAGAGGGAGAACAGAGAGAGACGGGCAGACGGCTCCATCGTTGGGGTGGGGGGGTGGGGTTAATATCTGCAGTTCGGAGGCGGGGGGGGGGGGGGGGGGGGGCAGTGCGGGTCTATCTCACTGATCCAGCGCACAACGTTTGCGAAGCCATACTGCTCCTCCAGCAGCAGGGGCAGGAGAACACTCTTATCTGCTCCGGACGAGCTGAGACGCGAGTCCCCTCGGACGCTGACGCGTGATCGCGTGCTGCTGGCCCGTGCCTGGGTGCGAACCCAGGGGTTCTGGTCCGGTCTCGAAGTCCGGAAACTCTCGCTGAAACCTGAAACAAACACACCCCCTGTGTCCAGTACAGGGTCACTGCGGAGCCGGAGTCTATCCCAGCAAGCAACAGACACAAGGCAGGGTACACCCTGGGCAGGACACCAGTCCATCACAGGACACACACACTCACACGCCCTGGACAGGACACCAGTCCATCACAGGACACACACACTCACACACCCTGGACAGGACACCAGTCCATCACAGGACACACACAGACACACACACACTCACACCAGGGCCAGCACATCACAGGACACACACACACACACACACACACACACACACACACACACAGAGAGTGAAAGTAGGTCCTGTGTGCATGAAGTATTCATGAGCGAGCTGCTGCAGAGCCACACTTCACTCAGCAGACAGCACGCAGGAAGAGAGGGGAGAGAGAGAGAGGGAGGGAGAGGGAGAGAGGGAGATAGAGGAGAGAGGGAGAGATGGAGTTCCAGTCACACAGACACACACAAACACACTCAAGCACACAGTCACACAAACACAGTCACACACTCATACACACACTCACACAATTGCACAGACACACAAACACACAGTCACACACTCACATACAAACACAGACACACACAGTCACACACACAGACATGCACACTCACACTCAGTCATACACAAAGATATACACACACACACAGACATGCAAACATACACAGACGCACACACACACACTCAGTCACACATACACAAACACAGTCACACACTCATACATATACACACTCATGCAGGTTGTCCTGTTTCCTTTTTCTTTATTGAAATCTTCACAGCTTTTCCATCGTCTTTTTAAAAGTGCATCACTGCCTCTTTAACGAAAATTGGCTATTTTTATTGTTCTTTAACATTTTCATTAATAAAACTAATACGTAAATAAAAAAGTCAACAGAAGTAGATCTTCAGATAAGTATACACTATTAACACTGTTATCCTTTTTGTTAACATCATCAGTATTATCAATAAACGTTAGTGTTATTATTATCAGTAGTATTATCAAGGTTTCAGGTTCATTAATTTTATTATTTTAATTTAATTGGTTTTTAAAAATTCTGATAGACAAATCTCATGCCAGATCTAAGCATGCAAAAATGTTTCACACATCATTCCTGAAACTGTACTGACACTGCCCAGAGAGAGGGGTTAATACAGACACACTGGACACTCCAGTACATTAACACTGCACTGTGAGAGAGAGGGGTTAATACAGACACACTGACTGGACACTCCAGTACATTAACACTGCACTGAGAGAGAGAGAGGGGGGTTAATACAGACACACAGACTGGACACTACAGTACATTAACACTGCACTGAGAGAGAGAGAGAGGGGGTTAATACAGACACACTGGACACTACAGTACATTAACACTGCACTGATAGAGAGAGGGGTTAATACAGACACACTGACTGGACACTCCAGTACATTAACACTGCACTGAGAGAGAGAGGGGTTAATACAGACACACAGCCTGGACACTACAGTACATTAACACTGCACTGAGAGAGAGAGGGGGGGTTAATACAGACACACAGACTGGACACTACAGTACATTAACACTGCACTGAGAGCGAGGGGGGTTCATACACACACACTGACTGGACACTCCAGTACATTAACACTGCACTGAGAGAGAGAGGGGTTAATACAGACACACTGACTGGACACTCCAGTACATTAACACTGCACTGAGAGAGAGAGGGGTTAATACAGACACACTGACTGGACACTCCAGTACATGAACACTGCACTGAGAGAGAGAGGGGTTAATACAGACACACTGACTATAGTACGTACACTATACTGCAAGAAATCTTAAAGTTGTGAGATGGGAACATAGCTAGACAGTCAGTAGACAGAGATCAGTCAGGTAATATACGTGTGTGGTTGCAATACGTACATTTCAATAGGCTAACCTCTCTTCAGTGATACTCAAAAAGAATTTGATAGTGCTATACAGGACACACGGTACACGAACCCTGCCCTGCTGTGGACGCACAGGGCGAGACAGCCTGGCCGTCAGACGGAGACAGCCGCCCACTCCAAGACGAAGAGGCAGAGTCAAGAGCCCGCAGTCTGGAATACACAGCCCTTCCCAGGGGGCGGAGGAGCGTTCCTCCGCCGGGCCTGAGCCAAACAGGGGGGGGCGCTGTCCTCTGACCGTGTGACTCTCGGCAGCAGCAGTAGCAGCAGCGCCGCTGTACTCGTGTCAGCAGTCTCAGTGGGGCCTGAGCCGAACAGGGGGGGGCGCTGTCCTCTGACCGTGTGACTCTCAGCAGCAGCAGCGCCGCTGTACTCGTGTCAGCAGTCTCAGTGGGGCCTGAGCCGAACAGGGGGGGGCGCTGTCCTCTGACCGTGTGACTCTCGGCAGCAGCAGCGCCGCTGTACTCGTGTCAGCAGTCTCAGTGGGGCCTGAGCCGAACAGGGGGGGGCGCTGTCCTCTGACCGTGTGACTCTCGGCAGCAGCAGTAGCAGCAGCGCCGCTGTACTCGTGTCAGCAGTCTCAGTGGGGCCTGAGCCGAACAGGGGGGGGCGCTGTCCTCTGACCGTGTGACTCTCGGCAGCAGCAGCGCCGCTGTACTCGTGTCAGCAGTCTCAGTGGGGCCTGAGCCGAACAGGGGGGGGCGCTGTCCTCTGACCGTGTGACTCTCGGCAGCAGCAGCGCCGCTGTACTCGTGTCAGCAGTCTCAGTGGGGCCTGAGCCGAACAGGGGGGGGCGCTGTCCTCTGACCGTGTGACTCTCAGCAGCAGCAGCAGCAGCAGCGCCGCTGTACTCGTGTCAGCAGTCTCAGTGGGGCCTGAGCCGAACAGGGGGGGGCGCTGTCCTCTGACCGTGTGACTCTCGGCAGCAGCAGCGCCGCTGTACTCGTGTCAGCAGTCTCAGTGGGGCCTGAGCCGAACAGGGGGGGGCGCTGTCCTCTGACCGTGTGACTCTCGGCAGCAGCAGCAGCAGCAGCGCCGCTGTACTCGTGTCAGCAGTCTCAGTGGGGCCTGAGCCGAACAGGGGGGGGCGCTGTCCTCTGACCGTGTGACTCTCAGCAGCAGCAGCAGCAGCAGCGCCGCTGTACTCGTGTCAGCAGTCTCAGTGGGGCCTGAGCCGAACAGGGGGGGGCGCTGTCCTCTGACCGTGTGACTCTCAGCAGCAGCAGCAGCAGCAGCGCCGCTGTACTCGTGTCAGCAGTCTCAGTGGGGCCTGAGCCGAACAGGGGGGGGCGCTGTCCTCTGACCGTGTGACTCTCGGCAGCAGCAGCGCCGCTGTACTCGTGTCAGCAGTCTCAGTGGGGCCTGAGCCGAACAGGGGGGGGCGCTGTCCTCTGACCGTGTGACTCTCGGCAGCAGCAGCGCCGCTGTACTCGTGTCAGCAGTCTCAGTGGGGCCTGAGCCGAACAGGGGGGGGCGCTGTCCTCTGACCGTGTGACTCTCAGCAGCAGCAGTAGCAGCAGTCTGAGCAGCAGCAGCGGCGGCAGGTCTGCGAGCTCGAGACCTGCTCCCTCTCCTGGGAATCGCGGTTCCACGGCGGTCCACTGCCACGGCTGTCGCCGCTGCCATCGTCATCGGGCGTTTCCGGCTAGGCTTCGGTTGTCAGGGTCCACCGCGGGAGTCTGTGATGTCATCGCTGTGATGTCATCACTCCCCTCCCCTCCCCCTCTCCCTGCTCCCCGTCTCAACTCCCACCTCCATTATTCTCTCCCTCCCTCTCTCTCCCGTCTCTCTCTCACTAGCAACGGGGGCAGACAGGACAGTCCTGGGAAAGACAGACTTCACAGTCGCGCCTGGAATCGGACGAGCGGTTCAGCTGTAGGTCAACACCGGTGCATCTTAAAATTCCTTCCCTCGCTTTTGTCCTTATTAGTTTCTCCTTTTATACACACACACGCAGATAGGTAGCGCTTAACATAAATACACAATTTCACACAGTTAGCATTGCAAGGTTAAAGCGTGGGGGAGGGGGGCTTTTATACAGTTGCACAGTCAGGCCAAAAAAAAAAGGAACTTCTCAGACTGTGCGGCAGGGAAGACCTTCCCCCCTGTGGTGCAACGAGGCTTGGAGGAAATGGTTCCTCCTGGAAAGCAGGAAGCCAGAAAACCGTCCGAGGACAGGAAAGAGAGGAGAAGGCGGGAGGGAAGCAGTTCAGCGTCACGAACGAAACTAACAACCACAGAAAAGAGAAAAAGAGAGACGCGCATGGAAATGCAGGCACAGAAACATACACTTACACACACACACACACACACACACACACACACACACACGGAAAGACTGGTGTATCTGTCCAGGAATATTGTCCCTCTCAGAATGGCGGTGAAGTACAGAGATCCTTTTCATCCCTATGTGAAATACTTCCAAGTACAAAAGAAGGATGTATATTATAACAAGAAGAAGAATCCTGAAATAATGCAATAATGCAATACGACAAAAATAAATTGTCTAAGTCCAAATTATAACCGTCCCAGGGGAAACATTTTCAGTGGCACAGGGGTGCGTCCTCCATGTGGGTCCCCCCAGACCACACTGCCACTCCTACGGGGTTCCACCTTGCAGACGCAGGAGCCTCCGTGTCCCGGGGCTGAGAAGTGTTCCTGAATAATCCTGAATCCGGGGTTTTTGTGGGCGGTTTCTGGGGTCCCTTGTCCTCTGTCCTGCTGAACTCACACGGCCAATACAGTCGCTCCAACTGTCCCCGTGGGAGTTTTTCCAACTTTCCTTCGATTCCCTGATGCTTATCCTGATCCGAGAGACACTCCTCCCGGTGGGGGGGGCCCACAGGGAGCCCCAGGGCCGGGGCCCCAGAATGTCCTTGCCACCGGAGAGGGTGCCGGCCCATCGGACGGCGAGGAAAGGCAGGGTCCTGCGTCACACGGAGCGTGCCCAGTCGGACTTGAACCTGGGACCCCCCCCCCAGGAGCTTGTGAGGCCAAACAGCACTGACTGCTGTGCCCCCTTATTTTTTTTTAAAAAAAAACAACAACATTTGTTTGTCCTCAACATCCGATGCGAGGGACATCAACAGGTTGCAGGTTCCCTTTCTCTCCCTTTGAGCCCTGAAGGGCGGGGGAGGCATTTCGGCGTCGCACACTTCCTGTCCCCGTAGCCTACAGGAAGCAAACCCCCGCCTTCCACACTCCCCCCCCAGAAAAACCCACGCGCGGTATGTCAGAAGTCCCCTCCCCTCTGGAAACGAAGACGAATGTCCCCCGTTTTCGGAAGCTTGCTAGACGGATTGATTGGCACAATACAGCTCAGGTCTTGGCACCTTAGATACTGGTATGAGAAATGCGCTTACAGTGAGAGTTATCAGCGTTCCCCTCCCTCCAGCTCAAACACCATTCTCCGCCGATGTATTCGTGAACGCTCGTGAAACTACGCTGATGGATCGCCGACTCCCTCCTCTCCCCCCCCCTCCCCCCGCCCCGTCTGAAATGAGACGATCTCCGGCAGACGAGAGACGGTGCCGCTAACGAGCTCGTTGACTCGGGTCGCGTCGGGGGGGATGTTTCTGGAGCAAGGGGGCGGGGAGGCCGTGTTGCGGACGGCTGCCAGCAGGGGGCAGCCCGTCCCGTCCTCTGCCAGCTGGCACGCAAGGGGAGGAATGGGCAGAGGAGACGGGCGAGAAGGAGAGGAGAAGAAGAAGGGAGGAGGTTCAAGTGTCCTGAAAGAGAGGAGAGAGAACAGAGAGTGACAGACCTGCAGAGATACAACTACACTCACACACACACCACTCACATTGACTCTCACTCTCACTCACACTCATTCACACACTCACATTCATCCGCACACTCACACACAGACACCACTCACACACACTCACACACTCACACACAGACACCACTCACACTCACTCACATTCATCCGCACACTCCCGCACAATCACACCATTCACAGTCATCCACACACTCACTCACACTCATCCGCACACTCACTCACACTCACATACACTGACACTCACTCACACTCACATACACTGACACTCACTCACACTCACACACAGACACCACTCACACTCATCCGCACACTCACATACACTGACTCTCACTCACACTCACACACAGACACCACTCACACTCATCTGCACACTCACTGTCACTCACAGACACTCACACACACTCGCTCACACACACACACTGACTCTCACTCACACTCACACACAGACTCCACTCACACTCTTTCACACACTCACTCACTCATCCGCACACTCATTCACTCACAGACACTGACTCACACTCACTCACACACAGACTCCACTCACACTCACACACACTGACTCTCACTCACACTCACACACAGACTCCACTCACACTCATCTGCACACTCGCTCACACTCACACACACTGACTCTCATTCACACACTCGCTCACACTTATACTCACACACACACTGAATGACACTCTTACACTCACACACACTGACCCACACTCACACTCACTCTCACACACACTCACAAACATGCTCTCACCCACACTCAAATATACTCACACACTCATTCAAACTAAAACACTAACACACTTATACTCAAAAACACAGAAACTCTCTTGAACTCACATGTATACTCTCATGCTCACTCAAAGATACATAACATACAAAACACTCCAATACACTCAAACATACTCACACACAACTTAAACACAAGAACATACTAAAATTCAGAGACAGGAAGAATTTTAGTTTGAAAAATTTGAAGAATGAGAGAGACGAAGACATACACAAACTCACACAAGCAGAGTCAGGACAATACACAGAATCAGAGAGACACGAAGAGAAGAGAGACAGACAAACAGAAGCTCACCTTCTCTACTCAGAGTGGGGACTGTCCACCACAATGTGAGGTTTGGGTGATGCTGTGGCACTCTTAGATACATAAGTGTTCATGGTCTTCTCCTGGACAAAGAGTGGACAGAGTAGCCCATTACTACAGTACTTAACACTGCAGAGGGGTTAATACAGACACACTGACTGGACACTCCAGTACATGAACACTGCACTGAGAGAGAGAGGGGTTAATACAGACACACTGACTGGACACTCCAGTACATTAACATTGCACTGAGAGAGAGAGAGGGGTTAATACACACACACTGACTGGACACTACAGTACATTAACACTGCACTGAGAGAGAGGGGGGTGAATACACACACACTGACTGGACACTCCAGTACATTAACACTGCACTGAGAGAGAGGGGTTAATACAGACACACTGACTGGACACTCCAGTACATTAACATTGCACTGAGAGAGAGAGGGGTTAATACACACACACTGACTGGACACTCCAGTACATTAACACTGCACTGAGAGAGAGAGGGGTTAATACAGACACACTGACTGGACACTCCAGTACATTAACACTGCACTGAGAGAGAGAGGGGTTAATACACACACACTGACTGGACACTCCAGTACATTAACGCTGCACTGAGAGAGAGAAGGGTTCATACAGACACACTGACTGGACACTCCAGTACATTAACACTGCACTGAGAGAGAGAGGGGTTAATATAGACACACTGACTGGACACTCCAGTACATGAACACTGCACTGAGAGAGAGAGGGGTTAATACAGACACCCTGACTGGACACTCCAGTACATTAACACTGCACTGAGAGAGAGAGGGCTTAATACAGACACACTGACTGGACACTCCAGTACATTAACACTGCACTGAGAGAGAGAGGGGTTCATACAGACACACTGTATCTGTGTTAATACCCCCCAAGAGAGGGGTTCATACAGACACACTGACTGGACACTCCAGTACATTAACACTGCACTGAGAGAGAGAGGGGTTAATACACACACACTGACTGGACACTCCAGTACATTAACACTGCACTGAGAGAGAGAGGGGTTAATACACACACACTGACTGGACACTCCAGTACATTAACACTGCACTGAGAGAGAGAGGGGTTAATACAGACACACTGACTGGACACTCCAGTACATTAACACTGCACTGAGAGAGAGAGGGGTTAATACACACACACTGACTGGACACTCCAGTACATTAACACTGCACTGAGAGAGAGAGGGGTTCATACAGACACACTGACTGGACACTCCAGCACATTAAGAGTGCTGCACATGCGCTGAGAGGGGGGGGGGGGTGAGTACAGTACCTCCACCAGCTGGTGCCAGTGCTCAATGGGTTTGCGCGGGTTGGCCAGCATGGCGTTCCAGTGCTCCCTGCCCGGGCCCTCGGCATCGCTGCCCACCCGGCACATCCCGATCACCTCGTTGTGGCCGATGCTATGACAGAGACGGGCGGGTTAGTGTCCCGCGGGCGCGGGGACGAGGCGGCGGGGGGGGGGGGCTCGGAGCGGGAGGGAGGGGGGAGGACGCCCACAGCGGGTGGGGGGTCATGGGATAGCGGGGAGCGGGGCACGGGGCGCCCGGCGCGGTTCTGTCACGGCCCGGCCCGCTCACCAGTCGTAGTCCATGACGGCGATGATCAGCGAGACGCTGTCAATGTTCTCGTTGGGGATGTCGAACACCAGCGCCTCGTTGTAGGTGGGGTTCAGCGTGTTCTTCTTGATCGAGGTCTTCCTCTTCTTCAGGCGGCGCCCCTCGCAGATCAGAGAGGCCTTGACGTAGGGGTCTGAGCGAGAGAGGGAGAGGGAGAGAGGGAGAGGGAGAGCGAGAGAGAGAGTCTGAGGAAAGACGTTTCTGTCCCACGTGACAGAAAATTTTGCTGCAGAGAATCTCTCATCCTGACAGTGATTTCTCAGAGCTCTCTCATCCTGACAGCGATCTCTCTCATCCTGACAGTGATTTCTCAGAGCTCTCTCATCCTGACAGTGATCTCTCAGAGCTCTCTCATCCTGACAGTGATTTCTCAGAGCTCTCTCATCCTGACAGCGATCTCTCTCATCCTGACAGTGATTTCTCTCATCCTGACAGTGATCTCTGAGAGCTCTCTCATCCTGACAGCGATCTCTCTCATCCTGACAGTGATCTCTGAGAGCTCTCTCATCCTGACAGCGATCTCTCTCATCCTGACAGTGATCTCTCAGAGCTCTCTCATCCTGACAGTGATTTCTCAGAGCTCTCTCATCCTGACAGTGATCTCTCTCATCCTGACAGTGATCTCTGAGAGCTCTCTCATCCTGACAGTGATCTCTCAGAGCTCTCTCATCCTGACAGTGACCTCTGAGAGCTCTCTCATCCTGACAGTGATCTCTCAGTGCTCTCTCATCCTGACAGTGATCTCTCAGAGCTCTCTCATCCTGACAGTGACCTCTGAGAGCTCTCTCATCCTGACAGTGATCTCTCAGAGCTCTCTCATCCTGACAGTGATCTCTCAGAGCTCTCTCATCCTGACAGCGATCTCTGAGAGCTCTCTCATCCTGACAGTGATCTCTCTCATCCTGACAGTGATCTCTCAGAGCTCTCTCATCCTGACAGCGATCTCTCTCATCCTGACAGTGATTTCTCAGAGCTCTCTCATCCTGACAGTGATCTCTCAGTGCTCTCTCATCCTGACAGCGATCTCTGAGAGCTCTCTCATCCTGACAGCGATCTCTCTCATCCTGACAGTGATTTCTCAGAGCTCTCTCATCCTGACAGCGATCTCTGAGAGCTCTCTCATCCTGACAGTGATCTCTGAGAGCTCTCTCATCCTGACAGCGATCTCTGAGAGCTCTCTCATCCTGACAGTGATCTCTGAGAGCTCTCTCATCCTGACAGTGATCTCTCTCATCCTGACAGCGATCTCTCTCATCCTGACAGTGATCTCTG
Organism: Atractosteus spatula; assembly: GCF_055471065.1. Lineage (NCBI taxonomy): Eukaryota > Metazoa > Chordata > Actinopteri > Semionotiformes > Lepisosteidae > Atractosteus > Atractosteus spatula. The sequence continues at coordinate 1,825,738 of NC_142713.1, forward strand.
AGAGCTCTCTCATCCTGACAGTGACCTCTGAGAGCTCTCTCATCCTGACAGTGATCTCTCAGAGCTCTCTCATCCTGACAGTGATCTCTCTCATCCTGACAGTGATCTCTCAGTGCTCTCTCATCCTGACAGTGATCTCTCAGAGCTCTCTCATCCTGACAGCGATCTCTGAGAGCTCTCTCATCCTGACAGTGATCTCTCAGAGCTCTCTCATCCTGACAGTGATCTCTCAGAGCTCTCTCATCCTGACAGTGATCTCTGAGAGCTCTCTCATCCTGACAGTGATCTCTCAGAGCTCTCTCATCCTGACAGTGATCTCTCAGAGCTCTCTCATCCTGACAGCGATCTCTGAGAGCTCTCTCATCCTGACAGCCATCTCTGAGAGCTCTCTCATCCTGACAGTGATCTCTCAGAGGTCTCTCATCCTGACAGCGATCTCTCTCATCCTGACAGTGATTTCTCAGAGCTCTCTCATCCTGACAGTGATCTCTCAGAGCTCTCTCATCCTGACAGTGATCTCTCAGAGCTCTCTCATCCTGACAGTGATCTCTCTCATCCTGACAGTGATCTCTGAGAGCTCTCTCATCCTGACAGTGATCTCTGAGAGCTCTCTCATCCTGACAGTGACCTCTGAGAGCTCTCTCATCCTGACAGTGATCTCTCAGAGCTCTCTCATCCTGACAGTGATCTCTCAGAGCTCTCTCATCCTGACAGTGATCTCTCAGAGCTCTCTCATCCTGACAGTGATCTCTCTCATCCTGACAGTGATCTCTCTCATCCTGACAGTGATCTCTCAGAGCTCTCTCATCCTGACAGTGATCTCTCTCATCCTGACAGTGATCTCTGAGAGCTCTCTCATCCTGACAGTGATCTCTCAGAGCTCTCTCTCATCCTAACAGTGATCTCTGAGAGCTCTCTCATCCTGACAGTGATCTCTCAGAGCTCTCTCATCCTGACAGTGATCTCTCAGAGCTCTCTCATCCTGACAGCGATCTCTGAGAGCTCTCTCATCCTGACAGCGATCTCTCAGAGTTCTCTCATCCTGACAGTGATCTCTCAGAGCTCTCTCATCCTGACAGCGATCTCTGAGAGCTCTCTCATCCTGACAGTGATCTCTCAGAGCTCTCTCATCCTGACAGTGATCTCTGAGAGCTCTCTCATCCTGACAGTGATCTCTGAGAGCTCTCTCATCCTGACAGTGACCTCTGAGAGCTCTCTCATCCTGACAGTGATCTCTCAGAGCTCTCTCATCCTGACAGTGATCTCTGAGAGCTCTCTCATCCTGACAGTGATCTCTCTCATCCTGACAGTGATCTCTCTCATCCTGACAGTGATCTCTCAGAGCTCTCTCATCCTGACAGTGATCTCTCTCATCCTGACAGTGATCTCTCAGAGCTCTCTCATCCTGACAGTGATCTCTCAGTGCTCTCTCATCCTGACAGTGATCTCTCAGAGCTCTCTCATCCTGACAGTGATCTCTGAGAGCTCTCTCATCCTGACAGTGATCTCTCTCATCCTGACAGTGATCTCTCTCATCCTGACAGTGATCTCTGAGAGCTCTCTCATCCTGACAGTGATCTCTCTCATCCTGACAGCGATCTCTCTCATCCTGACAGTGATCTCTGAGAGCTCTCTCATCCTGACAGTGATCTCTCAGTGCTCTCTCATCCTGACAGTGATCTCTCAGAGCTCTCTCATCCTGACAGTGATCTCTCAGAGCTCTCTCATCCTGACAGTGATCTCTCTCATCCTGACAGTGATCTCTGAGAGCTCTCTCATCCTGACAGTGATCTCTCAGAGCTCTCTCATCCTGACAGTGATCTCTCTCATCCTGACAGTGATCTCTGAGAGCTCTCTCATCCTGACAGTGATCTCTCAGAGCTCTCTCATCCTCACAGTGATCTCTCAGAGCTCTCTCATCCTGACAGTGATCTCTCAGAGCTCTCTCATCCTCACAGTGATCTCTCAGAGCTCTCTCATCCTGACAGTGATCTCTCTCATCCTGACAATGATCTCGGAGAGCTCTCTCATCCTGACAGTGATCTCTCAGAGCTCTCTCATCCTGACAGTGATCTCTGAGAGCTCTCTCATCCTGACAGTGATCTCTCAGAGCTCTCTCATCCTGACAGTGATCTCTCTCATCCTGACAGTGATCTCTGAGAGCTCTCTCATCCTGACAGTGATCTCTCAGAGCTCTCTCATCCTGACAGTGATCTCTGAGAGCTCTCTCATCCTGACAGTGATCTCTGAGAGCTCTCTCATCCTGACAGTGATCTCTCAGAGCTCTCTCATCCTGACAGTGATCTCTCTCATCCTGACAGTGATCTCTGAGAGCTCTCTCATCCTGAAAACAATTCCATCCGTATCCATAGGGTCCTGATCCAGCATAAGACCACTCTGCTTCACAGCCCCACATCCCAGAGTAAGAAACCTCTCCTGTCAGGCACTGAGACTCACAGAGAATCAGATGACGCACGAAAGGCTAACATCCTCTCTCAGGCAGTGGAGATCACTGCCAGACAAATGTCTTAAAGCTGTCGATTCTGTGTCTGCTGGCTAGAAGATAAGACTCAGTTCTGTACCGGAGAAGCCAGTGAGGTCCATGGCCTTCAGGTTTGTGGCCTTGATGATGGTGGCCGTGAGTCTGCCAGCAGTAGGGAGGTAACAGAGGGAGAAATTCAGCTCCCCTAGATCAGCTTTCTCCTGGGAGAGGAAGAGAGAAGGAGGTTGCTGTACATTACAAGACAATACACCACAGTACATTAACACTGCACTGAGAGAGAGAGGGGTTCATACAGACACACTGACTGGACACTCCAGTACATTAACACTGCACTGAGAGAGAGAGGGGCTAATACACACACACTGACTGGACACTCCAGTACATTAACACTGCACTGAGAGAGAGAGGGGCTAATACACACACACTGACTGGACACTCCAGTACATTAACACTGCACTGAGAGAGAGAGGGGCTAATACACACACACTGACTGGACACTCCAGTACATTAACACTGCACTGAGAGAGAGAGGGGTTAATCCAGACACACTGACTGGACACTCCAGTACATTAACACTGCACTGAGAGAGAGAGGGGTTAATACACACACACTGACTGGACACTCCAGTACATTAACACTGCACTGAGAGAGAGAGGGGTTAATACACACACACTGACTGGACACTCCAGTACATTAACACTGTACTGAGAGAGGGGTTAATACACACACACTGACTGGACACTCCAGTACATTAACACTGCACTGAGAGAGAGGGGTTAATACACACACACTGACTGGACACTCCAGTACATTAACACTGTACTGAGAGAGGGGTTAATACACACACACTGACTGGACACTCCAGTACATGAACACTGCACTGAGAGAGAGAGGGGTTAATACAGACACACTGACTGGACACTCCAGTACATTAACACTGCACTGAGAGAGAGAGGGCTTAATACACACACACTGACTGGACACTCCAGTACATTAACACTGCACTGAGAGAGAGAGGGGTTAATACAGACACACTGACTGGACACTCCACTACATTAACACTGCACTGAGAGAGAGAGGGGTTAATACACACACACTGACTGGACACTCCAGTACATTAACACTGCACTGAGAGAGAGAGGGGTTAATACAGACACACTGACTGGACACTCCAGTACATTAACACTGCACTGAGAGAGAGAGGGGTTCATACAGACACACTGACTGGACACTCCAGTACATTAACACTGCACTGAGAGAGAGAGGGGTTAATACAGACACACTGACTGGACACTCCAGTACATTAACACTGCACTGAGAGAGAGAGGGGTTCATACAGACACACTGACTGGACACTCCAGTACATTAACACTGCGCTGAGAGAGAGAGGGGTTCATACAGACACACTGACTGGACACTCCAGTACATTAACACTGCACTGAGAGAGAGAGGGGTTAATACACACACACTGACTGGACACTCCAGTACATGAACACTGCACTGAGAGAGAGAGGGGTTAATACAGACACACTGACTGGACACTCCAGTACATGAACACTGCACTGAGAGAGAGAGGGGTTAATACACACACACTGACTGGACACTCCAGTACATGAACACTGCACTGAGAGAGAGGGGTTAATACAGACACACTGACTGGACACTCCAGTACATTAACACTGCACTGAGAGAGAGAGGGGTTAATACACACACTGACTGGACACTCCAGTACATGAACACTGCACTGAGAGAGAGAGGGGTTAATACAGACACACTGACTGGACACTCCAGTACATGAACACTGCACTGAGAGAGAGAGGGGTTCATACAGACACACTGACTGGACACTCCAGTACATTAACACTGCACTGAGAGAGAGAGGGGTTCGTACAGACACACTGACTGGACACTCCAGTACATTAACACTGCACTGAGAGAGAGAGGGGTTAATACAGACACACTGACTGGACACTCCAGTACATTAACACTGCACTGAGAGAGAGAGGGGTTCATACAGACACACTGACTGGACACTCCAGTACATTAACACTGCACTGAGAGAGAGAGGGGTTCATACAGACACACTGACTGGACACTCCAGTACATTAACACTGCACTGAGAGAGAGAGGGGTTAATACACACACACTGACTGGACACTCCAGTACATTAACACTGCACTGAGAGAGAGAGGGGTTCATACAGACACACTGACTGGACACTCCAGTACACTAACACTGCACTGAGAGAGAGAGGGGTTAATACAGACACACTGACTGGACACTCCAGTACATTAACACTGCACTGAGAGAGAGAGGGGTTCATACAGACACACTGACTGGACACTCCAGTACATTAACACTGCACTGAGAGAGAGGGGTTAATACAGACACACTGACTGGACACTCCAGTACATTAACACTGCACTGAGAGAGAGAGGGGTTAATACAGACACACTGACTGGACACTCCAGTACATTAACACTGCACTGAGAGAGAGAGGGGTTCATACACACACACTGACTGGACACTCCAGTACATTAACACTGCACTGAGAGAGAGAGGGGTTAATACAGACACACTGACTGGACACTCCAGTACATTAACACTGCACTGAGAGAGAGAGGGGTTCATACAGACACACTGACTGCACACTCCAGTACATGAACACTGCACTGAGAGAGAGAGGGGTTCATACAGACACACTGACTGGACACTCCAGTACATTAACACTGCACTGAGAGAGAGAGGGGTTCATACAGACACACTGACTGGACACTCCAGTACATTAACACTGCACTGAGAGAGAGAGGGGTTAATACAGACACACTGACTGGACACTCCAGTACATTAACACTGCACTGAGAGAGAGAGAGGGGTTCATACAGACACACTGACTGGACACTCCAGTACATTAACACTGCACTGAGAGAGAGAGGGGTTCATACAGACACACTGACTGGACACTCCAGTACATTAACACTGCACTGAGAGAGAGAGGGGTTCATACACACACACTGACTGGACACTCCAGTACATTAACACTGCACTGAGAGAGAGAGGGGTTAATACAGACACACTGACTGGACACTCCAGTACATTAACACTGCACTGAGAGAGAGAGGGGTTAATACAGACACACTGACTGGACACTCCAGTACATTAACACTGCACTGAGAGAGAGGGGTTCATACAGACACACTGACTGGACACTCCAGTACATTAACACTGCACTGAGAGAGAGAGAGGGGTTAATACAGACACACTGACTGGACACTCCAGTACATTAACACTGCACTGAGAGAGAGAGGGGTTAATACAGACACACTGACTGGACACTCCAGTACATTAACACTGCACTGAGAGAGAGAGGGGTTCATACAGACACACTGACTGGACACTCCAGTACATTAACACTGCACTGAGAGAGAGGGGTTCATACAGACACACTGACTGGACACTCCAGTACATGAACACTGCACTGAGAGAGAGAGAGGGGTTAATACAGACACACTGACTGGACACTCCAGTACATTAACACTGCACTGAGAGAGAGAGGGGTTCATACAGACACACTGACTGGACACTCCAGTACATTAACACTGCACTGAGAGAGAGGGGTTCATACAGACACACTGACTGGACACTCCAGTACATTAACACTGCACTGAGAGAGAGAGGGGTTCATACAGACACACTGACTGGACACTCCAGTACATTAACACTGCACTGAGAGAGAGAGGGGTTAATACAGACACACTGACTGGACACTCCAGTACATTAACACTGCACTGAGAGAGAGAGGGGTTAATACAGACACACTGACTGGACACTCCAGTACATTAACACTGCACTGAGAGAGAGAGGGGTTCATACAGACACACTGACTGGACACTCCAGTACATTAACACTGCACTGAGAGAGAGAGGGGTTAATACAGACACACTGACTGGACACTCCAGTACATTAACACTGCACTGAGAGAGAGAGGGGTTCATACAGACACAGTGACGTACCGCTGTTCCCTCCACGATGTCCCTCCAGACAGGCTTGTCCCCGGCCCCCTCGCTGAACTCCAGCAGGTTGTCCAGCACCACCTGGCCGATGAGGTCGTGGCGCGAGAAGCGGTCGAAGTCGTAGACGGAGAAGTGCAGCTTGCGGCTGTGCAGCTCGCTGAAGGGCACGCTGAACTGGAACGTCTCGTTGAACACGGGGTTCAGCGTCTTCCTGTGCACCTGGGCGAGGAGCAGGGGCCCGGTCAGAGCAGGGCTCTCAGGATACTGGCCACTGTCCACTGCACAGCACTGACCACTGTCCACTGCACAGCACTGACCTGGCTCTCAGCAGCACTGACCACTGTCCACTGCACAGCACTGACCTGGCTCTCAGCAGTAGTGACCACAGTCCTGAACTCTGACTGAGCTCTCAGCAGTACTGACCATGTTGCTGAACACTGATTGGGGTCCCAGCAGTATTGACCACTGTCCTGAACTCTGACTGGGCTCTCTGCAGTATTGACCACAGTCCTGAACTCTGACTGAGCTCTCAGCAGTACTGACCATGTTGCTGAACACTGATTGGGGTCTCAGCAGTATTGACCACTGTCCTGAACTCTGACTGGGCTCTCTGCAGTATTGACCACAGTCCTGAACTCTGACTGAGCTCTCAGCAGTACTGACCATGTTGCTGAACACTGATTGGGGTCTCAGCAGTATTGACCACTGTCCTGAACTCTGACTGGGCTCTCTGCAGTATTGACCGACCACTGTCCTGAACTCTGACTGAGCTCTCAGCAGTACTGACCATGGTGCTGAACTCTGACTACGATCTCAGCAGTACTGACCACATTCCTGAACTCTGACTGGGCTCTCAACAGTACTGACCACTGTCCTAAACTGTGGTGGCACTGTGGCTAAGGATCTGCACCTGTGGTTGGGTGGTTTCCGGTTCAAATCCCGCAGCCAGCAGAGGAATCCTACTCTGTTGGGCCCCTGAGCAAGGCCCTTAACCCCAGCTGCTCCAGGGGTGCTGTATAAATGGCTGACCCTGCGCTCTGACCCCCAGCTTCTCTCTCCCTGTCTGTGTTTCTCATGGAGAGCAAGCTGGGGTCTGTGCAAAGACAAACTCCTAATGCAAGAGATTGTATCTGGCTGATAAAGTGATCTTATCTTATCTACAGTACTGACCATGGTCCTGGAGTCTGACTAGGCTTTCAGCAGTACTGACCACTGTCCTGAACACTGACTGGGCTCTCAGCAGTACTGACTGACCACGGGCTTGAACTCTGACTGGGCTCTCAGCAGTACTGAGCACAGTCCTGAACACGGTCTGTACTGCCCTGGGTGCTGAACACTGACTTGGTTCCAGGTGTTAGTGCCCAGAGTGCTGAGCCCTGAAAAGTGATCCCTGCGGTTGGAGTCTGTGTTTTGTGCTCAGGGAAGTGAGAGAGGGGGGATCAGGGATTAACACAGAGGCGTGGAGAAGAGATCAGGCAGAGAGATCGCGCGTCGTACCTTGGTCTGGAATTTCTTCTTGCGGTCCGGGAGGAGGTATATTTTCACGTAGGGGTCAGAAAACCCGTTGGCATCCTTTGCAGGCAGGTCGAGAGCCTTCAAGATCTTCACCACCAGCTGCTCCGTGCTGGAACACACAGACAGACAGCGCACAGTCCAGACGGCACGCACCACGACAGGAGCGCGTTTCTGTCGGCCGGAGCTGGAGAGGAGACTCCACCGATTCCCCGATCGCAGCGGTGCCCGGCTCCGACACAGCGTTAATAACACCGCGACTCCCAGACCGCGGCTCTCTGCCAATGACTTTGATGGACTGCTAATAGACTACATTTCCCAGGGTGCAGTCTGGCACCACACATTGGCTTTGATGCAGTGCAAATTGAATACAATTCCCAGACTGCAATGTCCTACCGCTTTGATGCACTGCGAATGGCCTACAGTTCCCAAGATGCCCTAAATTATAATTTAGATTATGAATTTATAGAATTATAAATGAATTATAAATTTAGATTATGAATATATGACCAAAATGTAAAACATGAACCTAGAGACAACCGTGGATACACGGCAGCACAGATTTACAATCGCGTTCTCTGCTGTCTTCTCTATCTGTCTGTCTTCCTGTCCGTCTCTCTCCTCTCGAACCCTCAGTCTCTCTCCTCCACCCTCTCGAACCCTCAGTCTCTCTCCTCCACCCTCTTGAACCCTCAGTCTCTCTCCCCTCGAACCCTCAGTCTGTCTCCTCTCGAACCCTAAGTCTGTCTCCTCCTGAACCCTCAGTCTGTCTCCTCCTGAACCCTCAGTCTCTCCCCTCGAACCCTCACTCTCCCCCCCTCTTACTTGTAGGCGTATCTCAGCAGGAAGCTGATCTTGCCGCAGTTTCCTGCGCCACCCTGTTTGCCGTCCCCCGGCCCCTCCTGCCGCAGCCGGTACAGTTCCGGCTTGATCTGCCCGATGCTGGTCAGCTGCTCCGTCTTCTCGTCGATGTGGAAGTCCGGGCTGGACAGCTGGTGGGTCATGGGCCTGGGCCTGGGGGCGTGGAGAGAGAGGGGAGAGGAGTGAGAGAGGAGACACAGGAGGAGACAGAGAGAGAGAGAGAGAGGAGACGCAGGAGGAGACAGCGAGAGAGGGGAGAGAGGAGACGCAGGAGGAGACAGGGAGAGAGAGGAGTGAGAGAGGAGATGCAGGAGGAGACAGAGAGAGAGGGGGGAGAGAGGAGTGAGAGAGGAGATGCAGGAGGAGACAGAGAGAGAGAGGAGACGCAGGAGGAGACAGAGAGAGGGGAGAGAGGAGACGCAGGAGGAGACAGAGAGAGAGAGGGGAGAAAGAGGGAGAGGAGGAGATGGGGAGAAAGGAGTAGAGAGAAGGAGAGAGAGGGAGAGAGAGGAGGAGAAAGAGGAGAGAGAGGAGTAGAGAGGGAGGAGTAGAGAAAGGGAGATAGGGAGAGGGAGAGGGAGAGAGAGTGCACTTCCTACTGCACTGGGACAGATACTCTGGGATTAGAGAAACATTCTTCCCTAAACTCAGAAATCTAGTCCCAGAGTTCCCACACCTGCCAGAATCACAACGGGTCCCAGTCCTACTGGGAGAGGGAGGAGGGAACTCAGCTGAACTGGCAGCCCAGTATGTGATCTCAGTAATGTTCAATATGTTTACAATATATTTAAATATTTTATGATATGTCTGTGTTGTTTGTTATTTTATTTTTTTTTGTTTCATGTTAATTTTATTCTTTTTATTTGCTTTGGCAACACTGATTGTACCCATCAGTCATGCTAATAAAGCACCTGGGATTGAATTGAACTGAAATTGAATTGAGAGGGAGAGAGAGGAGGGGGAGAGAGGAGAAGAGAGAGGGGAGGGGCTGACCTCGCAGTGACCTGCTGCTGGGAGTGTGCGTTGGGAAGCTCTCGGTGAGGCTGGGAGGCACTGGAGTCAGAGGCTGGAGGGAGTTCAGGAGAGGTCTGGCTCATCTTCAGCCCTGAGAGAGAGGAGAGAGAAGAAAGAGACAGGAGAGAGAGGAGAGAGGAGAGAGAGGGGAGGAAGGAGAGAGACAGGAAACAGAAGAGAGAGGAGAGAGAGGAGAGAAAGGAGAGGGAGAGGAGAGAAGAGAAATAAGAGAGAGAGGAAAGAGAGGAGTGGGAAAGAGGGGAGAGAGAGGGAGGAGAGGGAGAGAGGGGAGAGAGAGAGAGGGAGGAGAAAGGAGAGGGAGAGAGAGGGAGAGAGAGAGGAGAGGGAGAGGAGAGAAAAGAGAGGGAGGAGAGGGAGGAGAGGGAGAGAGAGGAGAGGGAGAGGAGAGAAAGGAGAGGGAGGAGAGGGAGAGAGGGGAGAGAGAGGAGAGGGAGAGGAGAGAAAGGAGAGGGAGGAGAGGGAGAGACGGGAGAGAGGGGAGAGGGAGAGGAGAGAGGGGAGAGAGGGAAGAGGGAGAGAGGGAGGAGAGAAAGGAGAGGGAGAGGAGAGAAAGAGAGAGGAGTACAGAGACAGGTTCATGTGCTGGAAGTAACTGTCCAGTTCCAGATGGCTGCACCTGTATCTGCTCATCGGTCACCACAGCCTGGACGGGTCAGGGAGAGAGAGGAGGGACTGAACCCCAACGAGGCCCCCCAGCCCTCCTGTACCCCTCCGTCACACCCCTCGCCCCTCGCCCCCACCCTCTCACCTCCTCCAGTGGCGGGGTAGCAGTCCATATCCAGGTAGGAATGTTCCGGCATCTCCGGCTGGGGTCCCCCAACGCCCCCAATGCCCCCAACACCCCCGACACCCCCGACGCCCCCAACCCCGGTCCCCGCACCCCCGCACCCCCCCCCTCCGCCGCCCCCGCCCACGTCGACGCGCTCCCCGCCCAGCAGCTCGGAGAAGTGGGGGTGCTGCCCTGGGGGCGGGGGCTGAGAGGAGGAGAGGGAGGGGTACAGGGAGGAGGAGGAGTGCGTCTCCTTCCGCTGCAGGAGGGGGGGCAGGAGGGACGAACCGCCGCCGCCGCCGCCGCCGCCACCGCCCCCCACCCCGCCGAGCAGGCCCGAGGTCAGGCTGAGGCCGCCCGAGCCGACCGCCGACCCGCCCTTGTCTCGCCAGGGGACCCAGCAGAGCTTCCAGGAGACGAAGAGAGAGACGCTGAGCAGGACGATACCACAGAAGGTCACGATGACAGAGAGCAGACTGACGGAGATATCTGAAACCCAGAGAGAGAGGGGTTAATACACACACTGACTGGACACTCCAGTACATTAACACTGCACTGAGAGAGAGAGGGGTTAATACAGACACACTGACTGGACACTCCAGTACATTAACACTGCACTGAGAGAGAGAGGGGTTCATACAGACACACTGACTAGACACTCCAGTACATTAACACTGCACTGAGAGAGAGAGGGGTTAATACACACACACTGACTGGACACTCCAGTACATTAACACTGCACTGAGAGAGAGAGGGGTTAATACACACACACTGACTGGACACTCCAGTACACTAACACTGCACTGAGAGAGAGAGGGGTTAATACAGACACACTGACTGGACACTCCAGTACATTAACACTGCACTGAGAGAGAGAGGGGTTCATACACACACACTGACTGGACACTCCAGTACATTAACACTGCACTGAGAGAGAGAGGGGTTAATACAGACACACTGACTGGACACTCCAGTACATTAACACTGCACTGAGAGAGAGAGGGGTTAATACACACACACTGACTGGACACTCCAGTACATTAACACTGCACTGAGAGAGAGAGGGGTTAATACAGACACACTGACTGGACACTCCAGCACATTAACACTGCACTGAGAGAGAGAGGGGTTAATACAGACACACTGACTGGACACTCCAGTACATTAACACTGCACTGAGAGAGAGAGGGGTTCATACAGACACACTGACTGGACACTCCAGTACATTAACACTGCACTGAGAGAGAGAGGGGTTAATACACACACACTGACTGGACACTCCAGTACATTAACACTGCACTGAGAGAGAGAGGGGTTAATACACACACACTGACTGGACACTCCAGTACATTAACACTGCACTGAGAGAGAGAGGGGTTAATACAGACACACTGACTGGACACTCCAGTACATTAACACTGCACTGAGAGAGAGGGGGGTTAATACACACACTGACTGGACACTCCAGTACATTAACACTGCACTGAGAGAGAGAGGGGTTAATACAGACACACTGACTGGACACTCCAGTACATTAACACTGCACTGAGAGAGAGGGGGGTTAATACACACACTGACTGGACACTCCAGTACATTAACACTGCACTGAGAGAGAGAGGGGTTAATACACACACACTGACTGGACACTCCAGTACATTAACACTGCACTGAGAGAGAGAGGGGTTAATACACACACACACTGGACACTCCAGTACATTAACACTGCACTGAGAGAGAGAGGGGTTAATACAGACACACTGACTGGACACTCCAGTACATTAACACTGCACTGAGAGAGAGAGGGGTTAATACAGACACACTGACTGGACACTCCAGTACATTAACACTGCACTGAGAGAGAGAGGGGTTCATACACACACACTGACTGGACACTCCAGTACATTAACACTGCACTGAGAGAGAGAGGGGGGTTAATACAGACACACTGACTGGACACTCCAGTACATTAACACTGCACTGAGAGAGAGAGGGGTTAATACAGACACACTGACTGGACACTCCAGTACAGTAACACTGCACTGAGAGAGAGAGGGGTTAATACACACACCCTGACTGGACACTCCAGTACATCAACACTGCACTGAGAGAGAGAGGGGTTAATACAGACACACTGACTGGACACTCCAGTACATTAACACTGCACTGAGAGAGAGAGGGGTTAATACAGACACACTGACTGGACACTCCAGTACATGAACACTGCACTGAGAGAGAGAGGGGTTCATACACACACACTGACTGGACACTCCAGTACATTAACACTGCACTGAGAGAGAGAGAGGTTAATACAGACACACTGACTGGACACTCCAGTACATTAACACTGCACTGAGAGAGAGAGGGGTTCATACAGACACACTGACTGGACACTCCAGTACATTAACACTGCACTGAGAGAGAGAGGGGTTAATACAGACACACTGACTGGACACTCCAGTACATTAAAACCGCACTGAGAGAGCAGTTTTTTACTATAGTGTCCAGTCAGTCATTCAGTCAATGTGTTGGTATTAACGATTCTTTCTCTCAATCACTCTGTGTTCTGTCTCCCTCCCCCTCTTGCCCCTCTGTCTGTGGTGAATTATTCATCAGTCTGTGTGTATGTCATTAATTCAGTCGCTGTTCCAGCCACAGATATGATCAGGGAGAGAGAGAGAAGTAGCATTGATCTGTCGCCACAGGAAGAACAAGAAATAGCAAAAGAGTCAAGAGGGAGAGAGACTGGGGGAGGGGAACACAGAGAGACGAGAGGAGGCGACTTCCAGATTAGAGACAGAGTAGAGAGCAATTCATAAACACCCTGACTGGACACTCCGGTACATTAACACCGCACTGAGAGAGAGAGGGGTTAATACACACACACTGACTGGACACTCCAGTACATTAACACTGCACTGAGAGAGAGAGGGGTTCATACAGACACACTGACTGGACACTCCGGTACATTAACACCGCACTGAGAGAGAGAGGGGTTCATACACACACACTGACTGGACACTCCAGTACATTAACACTGCACTGAGAGAGAGAGGGGTTAATACACACACTGACTGGACACTCCAGTACATTAACACTGCACTGAGAGAGGGGTTAATACAGACACACTGACTGGACACTCCAGTACATTAACACTGCACTGAGAGAGGGGTTAATACAGACACACTGACTAGACACTCCAGTACATTAATACTGCACTGAGAGAGAGAGGGGTTAATACACACACACTGACTGGACACTCCGGTACATTAACACCGCACTGAGAGATAGAGGGGTTAATACACACATACTGTCTTAATGTCTGTTAATTGTCACTTAACGGTCTATATTAGGATTGGTATTTATCTCTCTGTGTGTTCAGTGTGTCTCATGGAGACTTCATAGAGTCTGTAATAATCTCCGTTAGGAGCATATTTGGGGTCTGTGTTAGGGTTCGTATTAATCTCTCTCTGTGTAAGTAGTGTCCCTGAGGTCTATATTAGGGTCTGTATTAATCGCTGTGTGCATGTGTGTGAGGTGTGTCTCTAGGGTCTATATTAGGGTCTTTATTAATCTCTGTGTGTGTGAGGTGTGTTTCTAGGGTCTATATTAGGGTATTTATTAATCTCTGTGTGTGAGGAGTGTCTCTAGGGTCTATATTAGGGTCTGTATTAATCGCTGTGTGTGTGTGAGGTGTGTTTCTAGGGTCTATATTAGGGTCTGTATTAATCTCTCTGTGTGTGAGGTGTGTCTCTAGGGTCTATATTAGGGTCTGTATTAATCTCTGTGTGTGAGGTGTGTTTCTAGGGTCTATATTAGGGTCTGTATTAATCTGTGTGTGTGAGGTGTGCCTCTAGGGTCTATATTAGGGTCTGTATTAATCTCTGTGTGTGTGGAGTGTCTATAGGTCTATATTAGGGTCTGTATTAATCTGTGTATGTGTTAGGTTTTGTCTCTAAAGTTTGTATGATGGTCTGTATTGATCTCTCTGTGACTCTGGGGTCTATATTAGGGTACGTATTAATCTCTTTGTGTTATGTGTGTCCCTAGAGTCTATAGTAGGGTCTGTTTCAACCTCTAGCTTGTGGTTGAGACTGCACCAACAGCCTTTGCTGTGTCTCTAACATCCCTGTCTGCACAAGGAGCTCAGAGTCCACACCTGTGTCAGTCTGCCTGTTTCGTCCTCTCAGCATGTAGTTGAACTCCTGGCATCGCTCGTTGTCGTGGTAACCGACTGGCGAATGGAAGCACAGCTCCTCCACCAGCATGAGTGCCTTCTTGCACAGGTCCTCGTCCCAGTCCCCCGACATCACTGCGGGGGTGGCCAATCAGCATCGCACACCAGCCACGTACAGGCCAATCACAGCCTGGCCTCCCACGCCAAGCCCGCCCCTCCCCCCCCCGGGGCTTGACTCCTCCTCTTCCTTGCCCTCGGTCCCGCCCCCGGGACGCCGCCCTCTTCCTCTTGCAGAGCTGAGATACACCAGCAGTGCTGAGATAGAGAGAGAGAGAGATACAAGGAACAGTCATAACAACATCATCCATTCACTATTCCCTAACTGCTACTACCAGTTCAGGGTCACGGGGGAGCAGGAGTCTATCCCAGCAAGCCGTGGGTGCAAGGCAGGGTACACCCTGGACAGGACACCAGTCCATCACAGGACACACGCAGACACACACACACTCACACCAGGGCCAGTCCATCACAGGACACACACACAAACAAACACACACACACACACACACACACACACACACACACACACACCAGGGCCAGTCCATCACAGGACACACACACACACACCAGGGGCAGTCCATCACAGGACACACACATACATACATACACACACACACACACACACACACACACACACACACACACACACACCAGGGCCTGTTTTCCTAGAAGCCAATTAACCCACCAGCCTGTCTGTGGACTGTGGGAGGAAATCCATGTGAACACAGGGAGAACACGCAAACTCCACACAGACAGCACCCCAGGGACTGACCCCGGGGCCCTGGCACTGTGAGGCAGCAGGGCTCAGCCCTGTGCCAGCCCTGCACGTATAACTGATCTCATAATACATGTTATTTTAAATCCCACTGATAACACCCCCAGAAACAACAGCCGGGAAATAATTACAGTCGTAAATTAACATCCACAGCAACATCAGGCAGAGAAGTGCCACTGTGCTCACCACACTATAAACACTCCTCCTCTGTCGGCTGGCAGCGTGCGTACCAGCACTTCACTGCAGCTGGTGACACAGGGACACCGTATCACTCCGCCACTCCCAGTGCCCTACCTTGCTCTCAGGAGGCGACGGCTGACCGGATCTCCTTCCGGCGATTAGGTCATGACTCCAGGCCAAATCACGACCCCCCCCTCCCCCTGGCTACAGTGCGTCTCCCTCCGCCACCGCCAAGAATGTAGTCCTCCTCTCCTCCTGTTTGTCCCCCCTGGTCAGTGGAATAGTGTCCTCGGTCTCATCCTCTGGGTGAAAAGCGTTCCCGGGTCAAATTCCGCAAGCGTACCCGAAACTCCGGAATGACGCAGAGGAGAATTCCGGGTTCCAGGCGGATGGAAATCCAGTTGGGAGTCTGAAACGTTGCGTTATTTTTTCTTTAATACTGAAGAACTGTGGCTGATTAGCGTCTTGAGATTAGTATTGCTGGGAGGATAAATGCAAGACCGTTCATCGAACAGGGTCTGTATTTCCAGAGGCTCCTGTGTGCCGTGTCCCGGTGCTGCTCAGCTCCTCTGTGATCACGTGGGGTTAGAGATTCCCAGTCTACCCTGCAAGAGAAATGAAGCCATCGTTAATACTGCAGAAGGAATCACATCTCTTCATCCACCCTGTCTGTATCTACGGTAGCCTCTCAGTCCATCAACTTACACCACCTGTAAACGTCTGTCTGTCATGTGCTTTTAACATCGATACGAAACATAGGATTAATGAATAATTATCTTTATCACAACTCTCTCAGTGTAGTGTCCAGTCAGTGTGTCTGTATTAACCCCTCTCTCTCTCAGTGCAGTGTTAATGTACTGGAGTGTCCAGTCAGTGTGTCTGTATTAACCCCTCTCTCTCTCAGTGCAGTGTTAATGTACTGGAGTGTCCAGTCAGTGTGTCTGTATGAACCCCTCTCTCTCTCAGTGCAGTGTTAATGTACTGGAGTGTCCAGTCAGTGTGTGTGTATGAACCCCTCTCTCTCTCAGTGCAGTGTTAATGTACTGGAGTGTCCAGTCAGTGTGTCTGTATTAACCCCTCTCTCTCTCAGTGCAGTGTTAATGTACTGGAGTGTCTTTCTCTATCTTCCTCGCCTCTCTCTCCATTTTTCTCTCATTCTCATTCTGTCTTTGAAAGCAGGTCAGACTCTCACTCTCCCCTCTCCTCCGAGACTGCAGCTCTCTCCAGCTCATTTATTTTCAACTTTTCCTGCACTCTTCCTCCCTGTCTCTCTCTCGCAGGAGGTCCAGGGCAGGCATGGAGACTTCAGGAGGCCGGAGCGACCGACACAGAGCGCGCCTCGCCTGCTCCAGGGACAGACAGACACGCAGACGCCGACGGCCCCCTGGGTCACAATGTGGAGCACACACCAACACCGCAGGGCTGTCTCGGACTCGCTGCGGGTCGATTGTGCGCTGTTGTGCACACTGCTTGACCATCTCTGTCTCCGGGGCCACCGGTCTGAAGATAGAGGATGTGGGGGGCCAACGCTCACAGCAGCCCTGGGCGGCTGAGGAACCTCATCATGGATATGTCCACTCAGTCCCTGCAGCACTGACCCACCACCTCTCTGGACTGTAGGGGTACAGCCTGACCCAGACTGGACCAGTGATCTCTGGACTGTAGGGGTACAGCCTGACCCAGACTGGACCGGCGATCTCTGGACTGTAGGGGTACAGTGTGACCCAGACTGGACCGGCGATCTCTGGACTGTAGGGGTACAGTGTGACCCAGACTGGACCAGTGATCTCAGTGTGACCCAGACTGGACCAGTGATCTCTGGACTGTAGGGGTACAGACTGACCCAGACTGGACCGGTGGTCTCAGTGTGACCCAGACTGGACCAGCGAACTCTGGACTGTAGGGGTACAGACTGGACCAGTGATCTCAGTGTGACCCAGACTGGACCAGTGATCTCTGGACTGTAGGGGTACAGTGTGACCAAGACTGGACCAGTGATCTCTGGACTGTAGGGGTACAGTGTGACCCAGACTGGACCGGTGATCTCTGGACTGTAGAGGTACAGTGCGACCCAGCCCAGACCGGACCAGTGACCTCTGGACTGTGGGGGTACAGTGTGACCCAGACTGGACCGGCGATCTCTGGACTGTAGGGGTACAGTGTGACCCAGACTGGACCAGCGATCTCTGGAGTGTAGGGTTACAGTGTGACCCAGACTGGACCGGTGATCTCTGGACTGTAGAGGTACAGTGCGACCCAGCCCAGACCGGACCAGTGACCTCTGGACTGTGGGGGTACAGTGTGACCCAGACTGGACCAGTGATCTCTGGAGTGTAGGGTCACAATTTGACCTGTAGGCAACTACATTGCCCAAACTGATCTGAATAAGCCCATTAACAAGGTGGGATTCCCCCTGCATTCAGTGTGTCTCCTCTATCTCCAGCTAATGTTTCCCATCAGAAAACTCATCTTCCAGTGCTGATGGAAGCACAGTCTGTCAACGCAGAGCAGTCCTTCTCAGCCTGACAGTAACAGCAGCTACGCCAGAGGTCAGGTCTGAGTCAGTGCCTGGAGCTGAGGACCACCTGTGCTTTCTTAAACCTTTTATATAATTAGAAAACCAAAGTCATCGCCTTTTGAAGGTAGCCAAGATATTTAATGCGCCAACCCACTTAAGGTGATTTAAGACAGCTGCACCAGATTCCGTTATGAAAGCCTGTGAAAAGTGTTTAAAGACACAAACACCCTATTTCCCTTATAAAAGCCCTTCAACAGTGTTTAACCACACAGACACTCCAGATTCCCTTATAACAGCCTGTGCACAGTGTGTAAACACACAGACGCTCCAGATTCCCTTATAACAGCCTGTGGACAGTGTGTAAACACACAGACACTCCAGATTCCCTTAAAACAGCCTGTGGACAGTGTGTAAACACACAGACACTCCAGATTCCCTTATAACAGCCTGTGGACAGTGTGTAAACACACAGACACTCCAGATTCCCTTATAACAGCCTGTGGACAGTGTGTAAACACACAGACACTCCAGATTCCCTTATAACAGCCTGTGGACAGTGTGTAAACACACAGACACTCCAGATTCCCTTATAACAGCCTGTGGACAGTGTGTAAACACACAGACACTCCAGATTCCCTTATAACAGCCTGTGGACAGTGTGTAAAGACAAGAACTCTGTGGGACTCTTCAGTCATACTGGATAATACAGCTGTGTTTGAGATGAGGATTGATAGTCTACAGTCATACTGGATAATACAGCTGTGTTTGAGATGAGGATTGAGAGTCTACAGTCATACTGGATAATACAGCTGTGTTTGGGATGAGGAATGAGAGTCTACAGTCGTACTGGATAATACAGCTGTGTTTGGGATGAGGAATGAGAGTCTACAGTCGTATTGGATTCCACAGCTGTGGGAATGGGATTATTTTGAATGAGGTACACTCCCAGCCCAGCTGCCCTGTTTCAGCCTGATGGACTCTCTCTCTCTCTCAGTCTCTCCCCTCTCCTGCTCAGCCCAGTCCTCTGCATTCCTGCACATCAGCGACCAGCCAGCTGCTGTCTGTCTGTCTGTCTGTCTGTCTGCCTGCCTGCCTGCCTGCCTGTGTTTCTGTCTGTCTGCCTGTCTGCCTGTGTTTCTGTCTGCCTGCCTGCCTGCCTGCCTGTGTTTCTGTCTGTCTGTCTGCCTGCCTGCCTGTGTTTCTGTCTGCCTGTCTGCCTGTCTGCCTGTATTTCTGTCTGCCTGCCTGCCTGCCTGCCTGTGTTTCTGTCTGTCTGTCTGCCTGCCTGCCTGTGTTTCTGTCTGTCTGTCTGCCTGCCTGCCTGTGTTTCTGTCTGTCTGTCTGTCTGTCTGTCTGCCTGTATTTCTGTCTGTCTGCCTGCCTGCCTGCCTGTGTTTCTGTCTGTCTGCCTGCCTGCCTGCCTGTGTTTCTGTCTGTCTGTCTGCCTGCCTGTGTTTCTGTCTGCCTGTCTGTCTGTCTGCCTGTATTTCTGTCTGTCTGCCTGCCTGCCTGCCTGTGTTTCTGTCTGTCTGTCTGCCTGTGTTTCTGTCTGTCTGCCTGCCTGTATTTCTGTCTGCCTGTCTGCCTGTATTTCTGTCTGTCTGTCTGCCTGTATTTCTGTCTGTCTGCCTGCCTGCCTGCCTGTGTTTCTGTCTGTCTGTCTGTCTGCCTGCCTGCCTGCCTGCCTGCCTGTGTTTCTGTCTGTCTGTCTGTCTGCCTGCCTGCCTGTGTTTCTGTCTGTCTGTCTGTCTGCCTGTATTTCTGTCTGTCTGCCTGCCTGCCTGCCTGTGTTTCTGTCTGTCTGTCTGCCTGTCTGCCTGTGTTTCTGTCTGTCTGCCTGCCTGTATTTCTGTCTGCCTGTCTGCCTGTATTTCTGTCTGTCTGTCTGCCTGTATTTCTGTCTGCCTGTCTGCCTGTGTTTCTGTCTGCCTGCCTGCCTGCCTGTGTTTCTGTCTGTCTGCCTGCCTGCCTGCCTGTGTTTCTGTCTGTCTGCCTGCCTGCCTGCCTGCCTGCCTGCCTGCCTGTCTGCCTGCCTGCCTGCCTGTCTGTCTGTCTGCCTGCCTGTCTGTCTGTCTGTCTGTCTGTCTGTCTGTCTGCCTGCCTGCCTGTCTGCCTGCCTGCCTGTGTTTCTGTCTGCCTGCCTGCCTGCCTGTGTTTCTGTCTGTCTGCCTGCCTGCCTGCCTGCCTGCCTGTCTGTCTGTCTGTCTGTGTTTCTGTCTGTCTGTCTGTCTGCCTGTCTGCCTGTGTTTCTGTCTGTCTGTCTGCCTGCCTGCCTGTCTGTCTGTCTGTCTGTCTGTGTTTCTGTCTGTCTGTCTGTCTGCCTGCTCACCCGTCCCTCCGCGAGCAGCCCCACGCAGGGGCGGGAGCGCAGACACGCTCCGCAGCCGCGACACATCCGCGGGCCCGGCCTCGGAACCAGGCGCGGGCGCGCGCGCGCGCGCGCGGGCAAGCGCCCGGTGGGAACCCACGCACCCAGGGCTCCCCGGCACGTGCGCGTTCTTCGCGCGGACCAAAAAAAAAAAAAAAAAAAAAGCTGAAAACAATAGATAAATCAAACCAGCCCAGCCGACCAGAACAAGACCTGGCATCAGCTAGCATCCGAGCATCACACACACACACACACACGCTCGGTCAGCCCGTACAGTCACCTCTGTCTGCAGACACCGCCACACCACGGCAAACAACGCGCTTCCACAGCCACGGCCCCGCGGGGCTGTCCACACACACACCACCGCCGCCCACTCGAGATTCCCCGTCTGGCTGCCTCTCCCTCTCTCCCCCTCCGCCAGAAGGATGACATAAAGACGAGCACAGCGCCCACCGGGGACCAGCTCCTGCACCCGACGGCGGCCCCGCAGCTCAGCCAGACTCCGGCGACCGTACCTGCCCTGCGGGCGAGCGAGCGCTGCGGACCGGCGGCGGAGACAGGAGACCCGGGTCGCGTAGCGCCTCTCCTCTCCTCTCCTCCTCCTTCTCCTCCTTCTCCGGTCTCGAGTTATTTATTTCACTTCCCCGTGTGAGCGTGAGCGAGCGTGTGTTCCCTCTCTCTCTCTCTCTCTCTCTCTCTCTCTCCTCTCCTCTCCTCTCCTCCCTCTCTCTCTCTCTCCGCCCGCCCGTGTGGAAGGAATACTAAGCGCTTCTCCTACTCCTGCGCGACCAGCTATCCTCGGAAACACGCGTGGTGCCGGAGACACCGCTGCCGGGAGAGAGAGAGAGGGCGGAGGAAGAGGAGGAGGGGGGGAGAAAGGTGTGTTTTCGGGGAAGAAGGCAGCGGTGTGTGTGTGTGTGTGTGTGTGTCGGGGGGCAACAGGGACGATCGCGATACCGGTTTGTCCTGCCAGAGGCACAGTGACTGAGAGAGACCGGAGCGGTGGATCCCGATGAATTACCCACACACACACACACACACACACACACACACACACCGCCCTCCCTTCCCATCCCTTGCTCCCAAACCCAAACTGAGAGGCACTGACAAGCACCTTTTAACAGACAAACAGACAAAGAGAAACAGAGAAACAGATCGAGCCAGGGCGACCCGGTTCAGACCCGGCTCGGGACCGGGGCCGTGCTGTGCCAGGGCGACCCGGTTCAGGACCGGCTCGGGACCGGGGCCGTGCTGTGCCAGGGCGACCCGGTTCAGACCCGGCTCGGGACCGGGGCCGTGCTGTGCCAGGGCGACCCGGTTCAGGACCGGCTCGGGACCGGGGCCGTGCTGTGCCAGGGCGACCCGGTTCAGACCCGGCTCGGGACCGGGTCCCTGCAGGAGGAGCAGAGCCGCCGGATGCGCTGGGCAGGCAGGAGGAGAGAGAGAAGCTGTCGCCTGGAGCCACAGATGATTGACACTTAAACAAGTGTAAACAGCTGCTTCTGCTAGCTGTCACTGTGGAGCAGAGAGAGAGAGAGAGAGACAGGACAGCAGAGAGAGAGAGAGAGAGAGAGAGAGAGAGAGGAGAGACAGGACAGCAGAGAGAGAGAGAGAGAGGAGAGGAGAGAGAGGACAGCAGAGAGAGAGAGAGAGACAGGACAGCAGAGAGAGAGAGAGGAGAGGAGAGAGAGAGAGAGAGGACAGCAGAGAGAGAGAGAGAGACAGGACAGCAGAGAGAGAGAGAGGAGAGGAGAGAGAGGACAGCAGAGAGAGAGAGAGAGAGAGAGAGACAGGACAGCAGAGAGAGAGAGAGGAGAGAGAGGACAGCAGAGAGAGAGAGAGAGACAGGACAGCAGAGAGAGAGAGAGGAGAGAGAGAGAGAGAGGACAGCAGAGAGAGAGAGAGGAGAGAGAGGACAGCAGAGAGAGAGAGAGAGAGAGGACAGCAGAGAGAGAGAAAGAGAGAGAGAGAGAGACAGGACAGCAGAGAGAGAGAGAGGACAGCAGAGAGAGAGAGAGAGAGACAGGACAGCAGAGAGAGAGAGAGAGAGACAGGACAGCAGAGAGAGAGAAGAGAGGAGAGAGAGGACAGCAGAGAGAGAGAGAGGCTGTCCAGAGAGGACAGGCTGTGCTCCCACTGCCAGCGGGGAGAAATAGAGACAGAGGTGCACTTCCTACTGCACTGTGACAGATACTCTGGGATTAGAGAAACATTCTTCCCGAAATTCAGAAATCTAATCCCAGAGTTCCCACACCTGCCAGAATCACAACGGGTCCCAATCCTACTGGGAGAGGGAGGAGGGAACTCAGTTGAACTGGCAGCCCAGTATGTGATCTCCTGTCACAGCCTGAGGAACAGTGAGTCTGTCTCCCAATAATGCTCCAGCCGCCTACAGAATATGTCAATATTGTATAATATGTCTTTGTTGTAAATGTCTGTAATATGTCTGTAGATTTTATTTTACTTCTATTTTTGTTTTGTTTCATGTAAATATCATTACTTTCATTTGCTTTGGCAACACTGATTGTACCCATCGGTCATGCTAATAAAGCACCTTGAATTGAGACAGGACAGCAGAGAGAGAGAGAGGAGAGGAGAGAGAGGACAGCAGAGAGAGAGAGAGAGAGAGAGAGAGACAGGACAGCAGAGAGAGAGAGAGGAGAGAGAGGACAGCACAGAGAGAGAGAGACAGGACAGCAGAGAGAGAGAGAGAGGAGAGGAGAGAGAGGACAGCAGAGAGAGAGAGAGAGAGGACAGCAGAGAGAGAGAGGAGAGGAGAGAGAGGACAGCAGAGAGAGAGAGACAGGACAGCAGAGAGAGAGAGAGAGGAGAGGAGAGAGAGGACAGCAGAGAGAGAGAGAGAGAGAGAGAGAGAGACATGCTAATAAAGCACCTTGAATTGAATTGAATTGAGAGAGACAGGACAGCAGAGAGAGAGAGAGAGAGAGAGAGGACAGCAGAGAGAGAGAGAGAGAGAGACAGGACAGCAGAGAGAGAAAGAGAGAGGACAGCAGAGAGAGAGAGAGAGAGAGAGAGAGAGAGAGAGAGAGAGAGAGAGAGAGAGACAGGACAGCAGAGAGAGAGAGAGAGAGAGAGAGAGAGAGAGAGAGAGGACAGCAGAGAGAGAGAGACAATACACACTAGCTGAATATTTGACCAAGATAAGAAACAATAAAACGGAAACAGACCCTGACGAAGTACAGGCTCAGTGACCACAGCCTGGACATAGAAACTGGACAAAGGCAGACCTGGCTGTCCAGAGAGGACAGGCTCAGTGACCACAGCCTGGACATAGAAACTGGACAAAGGCAGACCTGGCTGTCCAGAGAGGACAGGCTCAGTGACCACAGCCTGGCCATAGGACCTGGGCGACACAGGCAGACCTGGCTGTCCAAAAGGACAGGCTCAGGGACACAGTCTGGACACACACACTGGACACAGGCAGACCTGGCTGCCCAGAGAGGACAGGCTCAGGGACACAGTCTGGACACACACACTGGACACAGGCAGACCTGGCTGTCCAGAGAGGACAGGCTCAGTGACCACAGCCTGGACACAGACACTGGACACAGGCAGACCTGGCTGTCCAGAGAGGACAGGCTCAGGGACACAGTCTGGACACACACACTGGACACAGGCAGACCTGGCTGTCCAGAGAGGACAGGCTCAGGGACACAGTCTGGACACACACACTGGACACAGGCAGACCTGGCTGCCCAGAGAGGACAGGCTCAGTGACCATAGCCTGGCCATAGGACCTGGACACAGGCAGACCTGGCTGCCCAGAGAGGACAGGCTGTGCTCCCACTGCCAGCGGGGAGAAACAGAGACAGAGGTGCACTTCCTACTGCACTGGGACAGATACTCTGGGATTAGAGAAACATTCTTCCCTAAACTCAGAAATCTAGTCCCAGAGTTCCCACACCTGCCAGAATCACAACGGGTCCCAATCCTACTGGGAGAGGGAGGAGGGAACTCAGCTGAACTGGCAGCCCAGTATGTGATCTCCTGTCACAACCTGAGGAACAGTGAGTCTGTCTCCCAATAATAATAATACAGTGTGTGATCTCCTGTCACAACCTGAGGAACAGTGAGTGTGTCTCCCAATAATGCTCCAGCCGCCTACAGTATGTCAATATTTTATAATATGTCTTTGTTGTAAATGTCTGTAATATGTCTGTAGATTTTATTTTACTTTTATTTTTTGTTTTGTTCAATGTAAATATCATTACTTTCATTTGCTTTGGCAACACTGATTGTACCCATCGGTCATGCTAATAAAGCACCTTGAATTGAATTGAATTGAGAGAGAGAGAGGACAGCAGAGAGAGAGAGAGAGAGAGAGGGGAGAGAGAGAGGAGAGAGAGAGAGAGGAGAGAGAGAGGACAGCAGAGAGAGAGAGGGGAGAGAGAGAGGAGAGAGAGAGGGGAGAGAGAGAGAGACAGGAGACAGTTCAAGGAGCTGATGCTGGGGAGACTCACAGAGGGGCAGACAGCACAACAGCTAAGAGACGAGGTTAACAAACACAAGAATGAATGTAAAACCTCCAACAAACAGCTCAGGGCACAGATGGAGGAGCTGCTGCAGGACAACAGGAAGCTGCAGTCGGAAGTAGCAGAGCTGAGAGAGGAGCTGCAGCTCGCGGAGAGGACAAGCAAGACTCTCAAAGACCAGCTGAGGAAACTCACTACTTCCCACTGCAGCCCGGACTGCAACAGAACAGCCCTGAGACCCAGAACACACAACACACAACACCCACCCCCAACCCGCAAAGACACACCCACCTCCACACAACCTGACACCCCTACAACCCCCACCACCAACTCCCACTTACCCAGTACCCCCACCGTAGCAAACACCACACCCACTGCACCCCCCGGCGCCCCAAATCCCCTCACAACTCCACTGCCCAAAAGCACATCCACCTTGCCGAACACTCAGGGTGACCCACACACACACCCGGCCCCACCCAACTCCTCCACCTCACACACTGCACCCCCCCAAGCAGCCGCCCGCCCGGCAGCACAGCGCCCCTCCAGCAGACTGGACACCAGAGGCAGACGCATGGAAGTAGCCCTTCTCATCGACTCCAACGGGAGGTACATCGATGAGCACAGGCTCTTCCCAGGATTACAAACAGCAAAGCTCTGGTGTCCGACGACAGAGAAGGCCCTGCAGCTGCTGTCCAGGTCGGTACTGGGAGCCCCTCAGCACATCATCATCCACACCGGCACCAACGACCTGAGGACCCAGAGGGAGCAGGTGGCCCAGTCCATCAGGAGAGTGGCAGAGAGGGCCATACAGGAGTTCCCTCGCGCCCGAATTGTCATCTCCACCCTGCTGCCGAGACAGGACGAGCAGCACCACACCATCCAGAGAATCAACGCCGAGATCTCACGGTGCTGCGCCCTGCTCCCAAACGTCTACCTGGCCCATCACTCCACCCTTGGACCACAGCACCTACACGACCATAAACACCTCAAAAAACAGACCATTGGACTCTTCACAAAAACTCTGAAAGACACCACACTGGGCAGACACCCTAACAGCACCCCAGAGAGAAACAGGAGGACTACCAGAGGAACGCCCCAGCACCCATACCCCCAACCCAGACCAGCTCAACCCACAAAGAACAGAACCAGCACCACCCTACAGCCCTCCAACCCAGACCAACGACCTAATAGGATCAGAACCAGCGCCCCACCCCACGCCCCTCACCCAGACCAGCAGCTGAACCGGACCAGAACCACAACCCCTCCCCACCCAGCACAACTACAGAGCCGGACCGAGCCCCTCCTGCACAGCTACGCCGCAGCCCTGGCCAGACCAGCAGTCCCGAGCGGTTTGGAGTTGGGAGAAATCCGGCAGCTCCTGAACCTCATCTGCACCCGGCTTATGAGCTGAACTTCCACCACCCACAGCGACAGACAAAAACCCAGCACAATACTTGTTTCTGTCGATGATGTAAATGTCCAACACAAATTTGATACAGTTCCAGAAAACAATAACAACTTGCAAAGATAATTCAAACGATAACAATGAGATCTCTAAAGATAAGTATGTGGAACATTCAGGGTCTGGGCTCGTCAGCATTTGGGCTGAAGAGCACTGATCCTGAATTTATCAAGGATGTAAAGGAGACAGACATCATGATCCTACAGGAGACATGGTGTCGGGGAGACTTGGCTACCCACTGTCCCCCAGGCTA
Source organism: Atractosteus spatula (assembly GCF_055471065.1). Taxonomy (NCBI): domain Eukaryota; kingdom Metazoa; phylum Chordata; class Actinopteri; order Semionotiformes; family Lepisosteidae; genus Atractosteus; species Atractosteus spatula. The sequence goes on from NC_142713.1 coordinate 1,852,714, forward strand.
CAAGGAGATCATGGTGCCCTCTGTCAAAAAACCCCAAATCACCCGGGGCAGAGACTCTGGGGGGATCATTGTGTGGTACAGAGCGGAGCTCAGTCACTCCATACAATTAGTAAAGAAAGAAGAGTCACGAGTTTGGCTTAAAATCAAAAGAAATACCATCTGTACAGAAAACGAGGTTTTCCTGTGTGCTGTCTACATCCCGCCCTCAGAATCCCCCTACTACAGTGAGGGAATTCTCCCCAGCCTCCACACGGAGATCGGTCACTTCCAGGGCCAGGGAAACGTGCTGCTCTGTGGTGACCTCAACGCACGAACAGGCACACTGGCAGACTTCACCAGCACACAGGGAAATACTCACATATTCGGACAATCCCCTCTGTACCACACACCGGTCACCTCACACAGGTGCAGCCATGACACCACGGTCAACAGCACCGGGCGCGAGCTGCTGCAGCTCTGTCAAGGGCTGGGCCTGTACATCGTCAACGGCAGGACTAGAGGGGACTCTCTAGGCAGGTTCACCTACAGCTCAGCTCTGGGTAGCAGTGTGGTGGACTACGCCATCACCGACCTGGACCCCTCCTGTATCAGTGCCTTCACTGTCAGGCCACAAACTCCCCTCTCCGACCACAGCCAGATCACACTCTACATGAAGAGAGCACACCAGCACAGAGACACACGGACACAGCCCAGCCAGCTGTATGACCTCAACCAGGCGTACAGATGGGACACAGACAGCCTGGACAGATACCAAACTGCACTGGGCGACGACGAAATTCAGACACTGATGGAAACATTCCTAAACACTCCGTATCAAACCAACAAATTAGGCATCAACTTGGCCACACAAAAACTAAATCACCTATTCCACAAACTAGCATCAAAATCTAAGCTAAAAACAACTAAATCAAAAAACTACCAAAAAACAAAAGCCAAAGAAAAGTGGTTTGATACGGAGTGCAAAAACATCAGAAATGCACTACGAAAAGTCTCAAATGAAAAACACAGACAACCACACAACACAGATCTGCGAGACAGGTACTGTGACATGGTAAAACTTTACAAACACACGCTGAAAAAGAAAAGAAACACATACATAGACAAACAACTTGCAGAAATTGAGGAGTCACTAAATCAGAACTGTTTCTGGGAGAAGTGGAACAACTTAAACAAATCAAAACCAGAAGAATTGGCCATCCAAAATGGAACAATCTGGCAAACATACTTTGAAAATCTGTATGAAAAGCTCCCAAATACAAATCAATCAGACCAAAACACCATTTATGAAAAACTCAAAATTTTGGAATTGGCTATCAAAGACAACCAAAACCCCTTAGACTCCCCAATCACTGAGCAGGAGCTACTGGACAAACTCCAGGCCCTCAGACCACGCAAAGCCTGTGGCCATGATGGTGTCATAAATGAGATGCTGAGACACAGCAGCCCAAAGTTGCAACAAGCCCTGCTCAAACTCCTCAATCTCATCATGACAGCTGGATGTTTCCCTGAGGCCTGGAACCAAGGACTGATCACGCCCATCTATAAGAGTGGAGATAAACTCGATCCCAGCAACTACCGGGGCATCTGTGTGAACAGTAACCTGGGGAAGGTATTCTGCAGTATCCTAAATACACGAATACTGGCCTTCCTTACCGAACACAATGTCCTGAGTAAAAGTCAGATTGGCTTCTTGCCAGATCACCGCACATCTGATCACATTTACACCCTGCACACACTGATAGACAAACACGTCCACCAAAAACACAAAGGAAAAATTTTTGCCTGCTTTGTCGATTTCAAAAAAGCATTTGACTCGATTTGGCATGAGAGATTGTTTTATAAACTACTCCAAAGCGGCATAGGGGGCAAAGTGTACGACATAATTAAATCAATGTATTCAGAGAGCAAATGTGCAGTGAAAATTGGAAACAAAAGGACTAAATTCTTCACCCAAGGCCGCGGGGTGAGACAGGGCTGCAGCCTGAGCCCAACACTGTTCAATATCTATATCAACGAATTAGCAGGAATGTTGGAGCAGTCTGCAGCTCCTGGTCTCACACTACACGACACAGAAATCAAGTTCCTGCTCTACGCAGATGACCTGGTCCTGCTGTCGCCCACAGAACAGGGGCTGCAGCAGAACCTGGCACTGCTGGAGCAGTACTGTCAGACCTGGGCACTGACAGTCAATCTGGACAAGACCAGGGTTATGGTTTTCCAGAAGAAAGCCAGACCTCAGGGAAACAGGTACAAATTCACACTGAACAACAACACACTGGAGCACACATCCAGCTACACATATCTCGGTCTCACCATCAGCTCTTCCGGGAGTTTTGACCTGGCAGTGAAGGCACTGAGGGAGAAGGCACTCAGGGCTTTCTACGCAATAAGAAAGAGGCTCTTCAACATCAACCCACCAACAAGAATCTGGCTCCAAATACTTGAAAGTGTAATCCAACCCATTGCCCTATACGGCAGTGAAGTGTGGGGTCCCCTCACAGACCAGGATTACACCCAATGGGACAAACACCCCACAGAAACTCTGCACATGGAGATCTGTAGAAACATCCTCCGTGTGCAGAGAAGAACTCCTAACAACGGGTGCAGGGCCGAATTAGGCCAGTACCCACTATTGATAAACATACAGAAAAGAATATTCAAGTATTGGCTACACCTAAAAAACAGTGACCAAAATTCCTACCACCACAAAGCCCTGCTGAGCCAAGAGCTGAGCCCAAAACAGAGCCCCCTGAGCCAGCTGGTCCTGAGGCTCACCGACCTGAGCCACACCGACACTAACCAGCCTCAGGACAGCACTGCTAGAGCACCACAACCCAGACTCAACCACATCACAGCACAGATCAAACAGCAATATCTCACACACTGGGACACACACACACAGACACAACATAAACTGGAATGTTACAGAACCTTAAACAGACAATACACACTAGCTGAATATTTGACCAAAATAAAACATAACAAACAGAAACAGACCCTGACGAAGTACAGGCTCAGTGACCACAGCCTGGCCATAGAAACTGGGCGACACAGGCAGACCTGGCTGCCCAGAGAGGACAGGCTGTGCTCCCACTGCCAGCGGGGAGAAATAGAGACAGAGGTGCACTTCCTACTGCACTGTGACAGATACTCTGGGATTAGAGAAACATTCTTCCCTAAATTCAGAAATCTAATCCCAGAGTTCCCACACCTGCCAGAATCACAACGGGTCCCAATCCTACTGGGAGAGGGAGGAGGGAACTCAGTTGAACTGGCAGCCCAGTATGTGATCTCCTGTCACAGCCTGAGGAACAGTGAGTCTGTCTCCCAATAATGCTCCAGCCGCCTACAGAATATGTCAATATTGTATAATATGTCTTTGTTGTAAATGTCTGTAATATGTCTGTAGATTTTATTTTACTTCTATTTTTGTTTTGTTTCATGTAAATATCATTACTTTCATTTGCTTTGGCAACACTGATTGTACCCATCGGTCATGCTAATAAAGCACCTTGAATTGAATTGAATTGACAGAGAGAGGGAGAGAGACAGGACAGGGGAAGACACAGAGAAGGAGAGACAGGACAGGAGAGAGAGACAGAGAGGGAGAAACAGGACAGGGGAGAGAGACACAGAGAGGGAGAGACAGGACAGGGGAGAGATAGACAGGACAGGGGAGAGAGACACAGAGAGGGAGAGACAGGACAGGGGAGAGATAGACAGGACAGGGGAGAGAGACAAGGAGGGAGAGACAGGACAGGGGAGAGAGACACAGAGAGGGAGAGACAGGACAGGGGAGAGATAGACAGGACAGGGGAGAGAGACAAGGAGGGAGAGACAGGACAGGGGAGAGAGACAGAGGGAGAGACTCTCTGTGTCTGTGAGGACAGGATAGAGAGAAACACAGGGAGAGATTGAGACAGAGAGAGATACAGGACAGGGGAGAGAGAGAGAGAGATACAGGACAGGGGAGAGAGAAACAGAAGGAAAGAGAGACAGGACAGGGGAGAAGGAGACAGAGAGAGAGACAGGCTAACAGACAGAGAATACAGTGCATTACTACACTGCACAGCACGTGTGTGAGAGAGGAGCAGACAATCCTTGAGAGAGATTAAGTGTGACTGTCCTCCTTCAGGCAGCTGATTCGTTCTGTCATTCCCTAAAAAGAATCATTTAAACTCTATTATTGTACAGCCCCCCTCTCTCTCAATGTCTGTATTAACCCCTCTCTCTCTCAGTGCAGTGTTAATGTACTGGAGTGTCCAGTCAGTGTGTCTGTATTAACCCCTCTCTCTCTCAGTGCAGTGTTAATGTACTGGAGTGTCCAGTCAGTGTGTGTGTATTAACCCCTCTCTCTCTCAGTGCAGTGTTAATGTACTGGAGTGTCCAGTCAGTGTGTCTGTATTAACCCCTCTCTCTCTCAGTGCAGTGTTAATGTACTGGAGTGTCCAGTCAGTGTGTCTGTATTAACCCCTCTCTCTCTCTCAGTGCAGTGTTAATGTACTGGAGTGTCCAGTCAGTGTGTCTGTATTAACCCCTCTCTCTCTCTCAGTGCAGTGTTAATGTACTGGAGTGTCCAGTCAGTGTGTGTGTATTAACCCCCCTCTCTCTGTCAGTGTCAGACACCCCACTCTCTGTCTCTCATAGTTTTAGTCAAGCACCTTTCATCTTGTCACCACGACAACCGTCTCTCACAGCAACAGTCGCCCACATCTTTCCTTCATTTTCTCTCTTTCCCAGATTCTCCCCTCCTCAACTTTAGTTTAGTTTTATTTTTTCCTTGGCCTGTCAGCCTTGGGTTTTCCTTGACTCTCCTGGACTGACTGGACTGGACGGACTGGACTGGGAGCTGGATTAGTTATGAACTGGGATTATAATCAGACTCCACTGACACTGACAGAGCAGTCTGAGGCTCTCCAGGCTGGACTGGACTGACTGGACTGGGAGATGGATTAGTGATGAACTGGGATTATAATCAGACTCACACTGACACTGACAGAGCAGTCTGAGACTCTCCAGGCTGGACTGGACTGACTGGACTGGGAGCTGGATTAGTTCTTCACTGGGATTATAATCAGACTCCACTGACACTGACAGAGCAGTCTGAGGCTCTCCAGGCTGGACTGGACTGACTGGACTGGGAGCTGGATTAGTTCTGAACTGGGATTATAATCAGACTCCACTGACACTGACAGAGCAGTCTGAGGCTCTCCAGGCTGGACTGGACTGACTGGACTGGGAGCTGGATTAGTTCTGAACTGGGATTATAATCAGACTCCACTGACACTGACAGAGCAGTCTGAGGCTCTCCAGGCTGGACTGGACTGACTGGACTGGGAGATGGATTAGTTCTGAACTGGGATTATAATAAGACTCCACTGACACTGACAGAGCAGTCTGAGGCTCTCCAGGCTGGACTGGACTGGACTGACTTTGCTGTGAGCTTGGTGAGTTATTAATAGTCTGAGCCATGTCATGCATCTTACTCCCTTTCTCTTTCTGTGTGTGCGTCCCAGAAAACAGTTTTAAATCAATCTGCTCTTCTTTCTGCTGATTCAAAGAGACTCAGCAGTTTGGCACAGAACCGACTACTTCTGCTCTCTGACGCCCTCAGTCTATCACACTGAGCATGACTGGACACTCCAGTACATTAACACTGCACTGCGAGAGAGAGGGGTTCATACAGACACACTGACTGGACACTCCAGTACATTAACACTGCACTGAGAGAGAGGGGTTAATACACACACACTGACTGGACACTCCAGTACATTAACACTGCACTGAGAGAGAGAGGGGTTAATACAGACACACTGACTAGACACTCCAGTACATTAACACTGCACTGAGAGAGAGAGGGGTTAATACAGACACACTGACTGGACACTCCAGTACATTGACACTGCACTGAGAGAGAGGGGGGTTAATACAGACACACTGACTGGACACTCCAGTACATTAACACTGCACTGAGAGAGAGGGGGGTTAATACACACACACTGACCGGACACTCCAGTACATTAACACTGCACTGAGAGAGAGAGGGGTTAATACAGACACACTGACTGGACACTGCAGTACATTAACACTGCACTGAGAGAGAGGGGTTAATACAGACACACTGACTGACAGAGAGGGAGACAACAGGAGAAGTTCATACATGAACAGCGATTGACAGAAGGAGAGAGGATGTCAGGAGAGAGGTAGATTGATATACAGTCAAGTTCAGTAAAAAAAGAGCTGGAGAAAGTGGGAGAGAGAGAGAGATGGACAGAGAGAGAGAAAGAGAGAGAAGTATTTGTTTGCTGTCTAAAGAGGTTCCGCTTCATTAAGATAATAGACTACAATTAGACACCAGCTAATTAAAGCTGATGAAACTCTGAGAAGGAGGGAGAGGGGACTGGAGAGGGGGAGAGAGGGGGGAGGAGAGACGGAGACTCAGAGAGGCGAGACAGAACGAGGAGGAGGACAGATGGACAGGAGGAAGAGGGAGAGGTGAAGAGGTGACTGTCCTACAGATAGTTCTATGACACAGCGCTGTATCGGAATATACAGAACCACACAGGGCTGTGTTCTAGTGTGCCACAGTACACTGTTGGATATAAATATATATTGTATTTTATTTCTCTGTGCTACACTACTGTACTACACTGTGCTGTGTCATACTGTACTGTATTGTATTAGACTGTACTGTACTACACTTTGCACTACTGTACTACACTGTGCTGTGTCATACTGTAGTGTATTGTATTACACTGTACTGTAGTACACTTTACACTACTGTACTAGAGTTATGCTGTGCAGTATTGTATAACACAGCACTGTATAATAGAATGCTGTCAAGTTTTAACAGAATTATTTGACTGAGAGAAACATTGAGCCTCTTCTGGATTGTGTCCAGAGCACAGCCCCCCCTCCTGTCCCTGGAGCGTTTAACAGACGCTAGCTTCACCATCTCTATAGTATTTTGTACATTAATAATTTTCCGTCTACAAAGCAGAACTTCAGTGTGACTTGATGAGCATTTTTTGTTGTTCTGATAGGCCAGGCGTGGTTCCGATGACCTCATTTGGGGTGATGACATCACTTGGGTGTGGCCACATGCCAAGAGCGTGGTTTGGTGATGACATCACATGGGCGGTGACCTCACAAGGGCGTGCTTCTGATGACATCATGCCAGGAGGATTTCCATCTTCCCCACACGAGCTGCTCTCTGCTGGGGGGGTGTCTCAGGATCACAGGGGGTGTCTGAGGGTCACAGGGGGTGTCTCAGGATCACAAGGGTGTCACAGGGTCACATGATCACAGGGGGTGTCTCAGGGTCACATGATCACAGGGGTGTCTCAGGATCACAGGGGGTGTCTCAGGGTCACATGATCACAGGGGTGTCTCAGGATCACAGGGAGTGTCACAGGGTCACAGGGAGTGTCACAGGGTCACATGATCACAGGGGGTGTCTCAGGGTCACATGATCACATGTCTCAGGATCACAGGGGTGTCACGGGGGTGTCACAGGATCACAGGGGTGTCTCGGGGTCACAGGGGTGTCACATGATCACAGGGGGTGTCTCGGGGTCACAGGGGTGTGTTTCAGGATCGTGTCACACAGTAACAACATCAACAACAACGGTGCACCAGATAAGAGAAGGCGAGACCAGACTGTGACTCGTGGGAACAGCTTTAATTGGCCCCCCAAGGCAGCGCAGCGGCGAGGCCTGTACAGGAAGCCTTATTGTTCCCCTGCGAATCTCCCCTTTACTGCCCCTCAGCCCCGTGAGCCTGTCAGAGCAACGCCTGGCACTCAGATGCACACGATTCCCCGGACAGCTTATTTCTGAGCACAACTAACAAACCTTTTATTTACTGGAGGGCTGGCGTGTGAGGGCAGAGCTGAGCACTGAGGCACTGGGGCCCTGGGTTCAGTTCCTGGGGCGCTGTGTGTGTGTGGAGTTTGCGTGTTCTCTCCGTGTGTGTGTGTGGGTTTCCTCCCAGAGTCCAAAGACATGCTGTCTTCTGGCTTCTGGGAAAAAGCAGGCCCTGGTGTGAGTGTTTGTGCGTCTGTGTGCCCGGTGAGGGACTGGTGTCCCATCCAGGGTGTATCCTGCCTTGCCCCTGATGCTTGCTGGGCTAGGCTCAGACTGCCCCATGATCCTGTACTGGAGAAAGCAGTTGGAAAATGGATGGATGGCTTCATTACTGTTGAAGGTGCTTACAAGTTGAGTCAACCCCCTCAACTTGCATTACAAATTGAGGTTGACACCCAGATTTAATAAGATTGGGTGAATGTCAGGATCAACAAGAGTGCGTTAGTGTCAGGGTTAATAAGAGTGGGCTAGGGATGATAAGAGTGGATTAGGGATGATAAGAGTGGGTTAGTGTCAGGGTTAATAAGCAAAGATTATTGAGAATGAATTACATTATGTAATAGAGGTTAGTGTCAAGGTTAATAAGAATGAGTTATGGTTTAAAAGAGTGGGTTAGTGTCAGGGTTAATAAGCAAAGGCTATTGAGAATGAATTACAGGTTGTAATAGAGGTTAGTGTCAGGGTTAATAAGAGTGGATTAGGGATGATAAGAGTGGATTAGGGATGATAAGAGTGGGTTAGTGTCAGGGTTAATAAGCAAAGGTTAATGAGAATGAATTACATTATGTAATAGAGGTTAGTGTCAGGGTTAATAAGAGTGGATTAGGGATGAGAAGAGTGTGTTAGTGTCAGGGTTAATGAGAATGAATTACAGTATATAATAGAGGTTAGTGTCAAGGTTAATAACAGTGGGTTATGGTTAGTAAGAGTGGGTTAGAATGGATTAGGGTTAATAAGAGTGTGTTAGTGTCAGGGTTAATAAGTAAAGGTTAATGAGAATGATTTACAGTATATAATAGAGGTTAGTGTCAGGGTTAATAACAGTGGGTTATGGTTAGTATGAGTGGGTTAGAAAGGGTTATGGTTAATAAGAGTAGATTAGGGTTAATAATTGTGGGTTAGAAAGGGTTAGGGTTAATAAAATTGCGATGTTACAATCCCAAGATCCCTGAAATAATTCTGCAGCACTTCTTGCTATTTTTATCCAATACAGATGTGTCTGTAGCATCCCAGATAGTTTTCCACATTTTCCTGTCTCCAGGGAATTTGAGAAGACAGGCTGGTGCTGCCGGTGTCTCGCCTGCTGTTCGTGTGAAGTGTCACGATCTGTGCGGAGGCAATCAGTCCAGCTTTGGGTCAGGCAGGTCCTGTACCACTCTGCTGCCCTGGTTCCAGTCCAGTTATTCTCAGAGCCCACTCCAAATCCCCTGCTACTTCCCGATTATGAACACTGCTTCAAGCAAAAATCAATTAAGCAATTAACTTCATGTGCTGAGGGCAGAAGAGTGTCCTGGGTTTTGTTCCCAGTCATCACTCGATGACCTAAATGAACAGAGCACCTGTTTCACTGATCACAGTTAAATTGCTTTAGGTCTCTAGGAATCAGGGTTTTAGTGGTGACCCATGACCCTCGCTGGACTGGGGTTCCCCAGGAGCAGTGCTGTAGCCCCCTAGACTGACAAGACGAGGTGTGGACTGCATGAACACCTCTCTTTCTCTCAAACCACACCTGACAGTGAAAAACTTTGTTGTTTCTTTATCTCAGATGATGTTGGATGACAGTCCTGAGTGCCTGTAACCTCTTCATGGTCAGGACGTCCTGTGAGTGTTCTTCAGCTCATAGAGCAGAGAGGCTCCCTTGTCAGTCACAGCCTGTAATAACAGTACTGAGTCAGCAGTATACTCAGACAACTGATACAACACAGACACACTGACTGGCCACTCCAGTACATCAACACTGCACTGAGAGAGAGAGGGGTTAATACAGACACACTGACTGGACACTCCAGTACATGAACACTGCACTGAGAGAGAGAGGGGTTCATACAGACACACTGACTGGACACTCCAGTACATTAACACTGCACTGAGAGAGAGAGGGGTTAATACAGACACACTGACTGGACACTCCAGTACATTAACACTGCACTGAGAGAGAGAGGGGTTAATACACACACACTGACTGGACACTCCAGTACATTAACACTGCACTGAGAGAGAGAGGGGTTCATACACACACACTGACTGGACACTCCAGTACATTAACACTGCACTGAGAGAGAGAGTGGGGTTAATACAGACACACTGACTGGACACTCCAGTACATTAACACTGCACTGAGAGAGAGAGGGGTTCATACAGACACACTGACTGGACACTCCAGTACATTAACACTGCACTGAGAGAGAGAGGGGGGTTAATACAGACACACTGACTGGACACTCCAGTACATCAACACTGCACTGAGAGAGAGAGGGGTTCATACACACACACTGACTGGACACTCCAGTACATTAACACTGCACTGAGAGAGAGAGTGGGGTTAATACAGACACACTGACTGGACACTCCAGTACATTAACACTGCACTGAGAGAGAGAGGGGTTCATACAGACACACTGACTGGACACTCCAGTACATTAACACTGCACTGAGAGAGAGAGGGGGGTTAATACAGACACACTGACTGGACACTCCAGTACATTAACACTGCACTGAGAGAGAGAGGGGTTCATACAGACACACAGACTGGACACTCCAGTACATTAACACTGCACTGAGAGAGAGAGGGGTTAATACAGACACACTGACTGGACACTCCAGTACATTAACACTGCACTGAGAGAGAGAGGGGTTCACACACACACACTGACTGGACACTCCAGTACATTAACACTGCACTGAGAGAGAGAGGGGTTCATACAGACACACTGACTGGACACTCCAGTACATTAACACTGCACTGAGAGAGAGAGGGGGGTTAATACAGACACACTGACTGGACACTCCAGTACATCAACACTGCACTGAGAGAGAGAGGGGTTCATACACACACACTGACTGGACACTCCAGTACATTAACACTGCACTGAGAGAGAGAGTGGGGTTAATACAGACACACTGACTGGACACTCCAGTACATTAACACTGCACTGAGAGAGAGAGGGGTTCATACAGACACACTGACTGGACACTCCAGTACAGTAACACTGCACTGAGAGAGAGAGGGGGGTTAATACAGACACACTGACTGGACACTCCAGTACATTAACACTGCACTGAGAGAGAGAGGGGTTCATACAGACACACAGACTGGACACTCCAGTACATTAACACTGCACTGAGAGAGAGAGAGGGGTTAATACAGACACACTGACTGGACACTCCAGTACATTAACACTGCACTGAGAGAGAGAGGGGTTAATACAGACACACTGACTGGACACTCCAGTACAGTAACACTGCACTGAGAGAGAGAGGGGTTAATACAGACACACTGACTGGACACTCCAGTACATTAACACTGCACTGAGAGAGAGAGGGGTTAATACAGACACACTGACTGGACACTCCAGTATATTAACACTGCACTGAGAGAGAGAGGGGCTCATACACACACACTGACTGGACACTCCAGTACATTAACACTGCACTGAGAGAGAGAGGGGTTAATACAGACACACAGACGAGGTTCATGTGAGTGGTGAGGAGCTGGTGTGGAGAGAGACAGAACTGGTGATGGACAGTTGGAACCCTGTCCGCTCTCACCTGTGCGCTGTCGTCCCTGGTGCTGTATATTGGAGAGATCGTTTTCACCCATCTCTCATGCCTCTCTCTCTGCTCCGGGCACTTCAGGTGGTCCCTGCCAATTAACATCCATTAGCTAATTACTTCATCATTACTGCTGACACAAACATATGCTGATTAGGGCTCTGGAACAGAGCAATAAACGGGTTTATCGACATTGTCGCTGCCAGGCCGAAGGAAGGGGATCTTGCTAGTCTGGGACAGAGAGCTTTTGCGAGGCGAGGACCCGACACAAACATCCGAAGTCCTTAGAGGCGTCGAGAAGCCAGTTGTGAAACATGATCCAGAAGACACTAGAGGAAACTACGTGGCACTGCCTTAAAAAACTAAATCAGGGGACACGAGTTTACACAGAGGGTGGTGGGGGTGTGGAACAGTAGGTGTAGAAGTAGGTGCAGCAGTAAAGTTAGAGACTTAAGTAGATACCCAGGCTTCTCTCCAGACACAGCTGGGTGAGCTCCTCCAGTCAGGACAGGAGGCTCTTCTGTACACAGAGGGGGGCGGGGGTGTGGGACGAGCACACGGCTTCTTTCAAGACAACGCTGGGTGCGATCTTGGGATCAGTTAGCCACTAACTACCACACGGGCCCGATGTGCTCTGGTGGGGAGCAGGCGTGGCTCTGACGACTTCATCTGCCATGCCTCTCGCGCGGCACACACGTCGTCGTTCAGGCACTGAAAGCAGTCGTGTCCGGAGCTCGCACCCTGGCCTGGACCTGCAGCGGAGACAGCCAGGGAGAGCTGGCACTCCCTACAACAGAGCCCCTGCCGCCTGTGAATAACTGCAGCTCCATCGCAGCTGCCAGGGGAGAAGGGCCTCTCTCCTCTCAGCAGGAAGTGTCCTCACGCAGAGGAAGGGATTCTTTTATTACGCAACACCGCCCTCTGCTGGCCAGCGGCGGGATAGACCCCCCTCAGAGAGCGAGGGGCTCTGCCCGACTCCTGGACTGATCACAGTGATCAATTTCGCTTTCTGATCGGGGGTCTTATAGCCCCGGCCTTGTCCTCTGCAGCAGAACACACACAGGGTTCAGTCTATTAAACAAAGCACTGGACACCTCATGAGATTTAACACCAGCAATAAACACAGTCATTATAACCCCTCCATTGTCTACCTGATCTATCTGAGTCAGGGTCACTGCAGAGCCGGAGTCTATCCCAGCAAGCAACAGACGCAAGGCAGGGTACACCCTGGACAGGACACCAGTCCATCACAGGACACACACACTCACACGCCCTGGACAAGACACCAGTCCATCACAGGACACACACACTCACACGCCCTGGACAGGACACCAGTCCATCACAGGACACAGACACTCACACACCCTGGACAGGACACCAGTCCATCACAGGACACACACACTCACACGCCCTGGACAGGACACCAGTCCATCACAGGACACGCACACTCACACACCCTGGACAGGACACCAGTCCATCACAGGACACACACACTCACACGTCCATCACAGGACACACACCCACACCCACACCAGGTCCAATTTTACCCAAAAGCCAGTTAACCTACTAGCATATCTTTCGACTGTGGGAGGACACTGGAGGAAAAACACAGGAAAACATGCAAACTCCACACAGACAGCACCCCAGGAGCTGACAGCCCAGTGCTACAGCGCTGGTGAAGTACTGCTGCAGGAATACTACTGGCGCTACTGTTAGCACTGCTGCTCTTGCCCTCACAGTGCTCTCTCTATCAGCTTCCTCTGCTCGTCCGCTTCAGCCTGGGCCTGTCGCCATCGTCCTCTCACCACCAGGGCCGCGCTGTTCTGGGCCAAATGCACCTGCAGCACCGGGATAGAGAGGGAGGAGAGGACCAGGCAGCTGGGACAGAGAGAGAGGGGTTACCTTACAGTGTTACTGTACTGGAGTGTCCAGTCAGTGTGTCTGTATCAACCCCTCTCTCTCTCTCAGTGCAGTGTTAATGTACTGGAGTGTCCAGTCAGTGTGTGTGTATTAACCCCTCTCTCTCTCAGTGCAGTGTTAATGTACTGGAGTGTCCAGTCAGTGTGTCTGTATTAACCCCTCTCTCTCTCAGTGCAGTGTTAATGTACTGGAGTGTCCAGTCAGTGTGTCTGTATGAACCCCTCTCTCTCTCAGTGCAGTGTTAATGTACTGGAGTGTCCAGTCAGTGTGTCTGTATGAACCCCTCTCTCTCTCAGTGCAGTGTTAATGTCCTGGAGTGTCCAGTCAGTGTGTCTGTATTAACCCCTCTCTCTCTCTCAGTGCAGTGTTAATGTACTGGAGTGTGCAGTCAGTGTGTGTGTATTAATCCCTCTCTCTCTCAGTGCAGTGTTAATGTACTGGAGTGTCCAGTCAGTGTGTCTGTATTAACCCCTCTCTCTCTCAGTGCAGTGTTAATGTACTGGAGTGTCCAGTCAGTGTGTCTGTATTAACCTCTCTCTCTCTCTCAGTGCAGTGTTAATGTACTGGAGTGTCCAGTCAGTGTGTCTGTATGAACCCCTCTCTCTCTCAGTGCAGTGTTAATGTACTGGAGTGTCCAGTCAGTGTGTGTGTATTAACCCCTCTCTCTCTCAGTGCAGTGTCAATGTACTGGAGTGTCCAGTCAGTGTGTGTGTGTATTAACCCCTCTCTCTCTCTCTCTCTTAGTGCAGTGTTAATGTACTGGAGTGTCCGGTCAGTGTGTCTGTATGAACCCCTCTCTCTCTCAGTGCAGTGTTAATGTACTGGAGTGTCCAGTCAGTGTGTCTGTATTAACCCCTCTCTCTCTCAGTGCAGTGTTAATGTACTGGAGTGTCCGGTCAATGGTCTGTATTAACCCCTCTCTCTCTCAGTGCAGTGTTAATGTACTGGAGTGTCCAGTCAGTGTGTGTGTATTAACCCCTCTCTCTCTCAGTGCAGTGTCAATGTACTGGAGTGTCCAGTCAGTGTGTCTGTATTAACCCCTCTCTCTCTCAGTGCAGTGTTAATGGACTGGAGTGTCCAGTCAGTGTGTCTGTATGAACCCCTCTCTCTCTCAGTGCAGTGTTAATGTACTGGAGTGTCCAGTCAGTGTGTGTGTATGAACCCCTCTCTCTCTCAGTGCAGTGTTAATGTACTGGAGTGTCCAGTCAGTGTGTGTGTATTAACCCCTCTCTCTCTCAGTGCAGTGTTAATGTACTGGAGTGTCCAGTCAGTGTGTCTGTATTAACCCCTCTCTCTCTCTCAGTGCAGTGTTAATGTACTGGAGTGTCCAGTCAGTGTGTGTGTATTAACCCCTCTCTCTCTCAGTGCAGTGTTAATGTACTGGAGTGTCCAGTCAGTGTGTCTGTAGTAACCCCTCTCTCTCTCAGTGCGGTGTTACTGTACTGGAGTGTCCAGTCAGTGTGTCTGTATTAACCCATCCCTCTCCCAGTCAGTATCATGTGGTGTCCAGTCAGTGTGTCTGGTAACTAAACACTCTCCTAAAACAGAAGACACAGTACAGTACAGACACATGGTACAAAAAGCTCTGTATTTATGTTGGTACATTACAGACACACTACGCCACAGGCAGACAGAGTACAGTCACATCACACACAGTCTGTCCCAGGCTCACTCATCGAGTCAGACTCACCTGTCCTCAGTCACCTCTCTCTCAGCAGTTAGTACTCGGAGTCTCCTCTGTCCATCCAGCTGTCTGAACCTGACCTGCAGCTGGACAGACACACGCCCCTGAGACAGGACAGCTGGAGAGAGAGGAGAGAGATGAGAGAGGAGAGAGAGAAAGGAGAGAGGAGAGAGAGGAGAGAGGAGAGAGAGGAGAGAGGAAGCAGGGTCAGTAGAGCACAGTGGATCCCAGGCTCGAAGACTGAAAGACACATGCACCTGAGACAGGACAGCTGGAGAGAGGAGACAGAGAGGAGGGAGAGGAGACAGACAGGCACAGAAACACTCACCCTGCCTGTCCGTCTCCCTGACTCTGAACTGGAAGGTGACCTCAGTGTCCCTCGAGACGCTGCCCACCTCCCTCTGGACAGTGTGACTCTCCTCGGCTTCTCCCTTCAGACACCTGCGAACACAGACACGCCTCACCCTGGGGCTCTTCACAGCACAGGAGCGCCAGCCGGGGGAGCAGGCCCCCACCCGGCCCCCGAGGCTCGTCCTGCGCCTCTCTCAAAGGCCCCCAGGCCCGAGGTCTTGTGGCAGACCCCTACCTCTCTCTGTGCAAAACCTGCCTTCAGTTCTTTGTCAGAATACTTGCACCACATCCCCTCGCAAGCTCATCTGTCCCTTTACCTTCCCTCTGCCTGATGCTCCCTTCAGATCTGAGACGATTCCCGTTGCTTCTGCTTGAACTCTTTCACAGCCCCTGAAGGACTTCCTCACTGTCTTTTTACCCCTCCAACATCCTAAAAGCCCCTCACTCACAGTGCAGCGGGCAGGATCAGCTTCACCGAGACATGAGTGGCGATGGCCTGGTCCTGCAGGACTCTCTGGAATTCTGCGGAGAGATTTTCCGGATTGACGCTGTTCACCTGAGGACAAGACGGGTAGGGATTGATATAGGGTTTTTAAACTGTAACTGAAAAGTGCATATGAAGGAAGATGTCCAGTACAGTCTGGTGCTGAAACACTAGAGGGAGCTGTCCTGTACAGACTGGTGCTGAAACACTAGAGGGAGGTGTCCTGTACAGTCTGATGCTGAAACACTAGAGGGAGCTGTCCTGTACAGTCTGGTGCTGAAACACTAGAGGGAGCCGTCCTGTACAGTCTGGTGCTGAAACACTAGAGGGAGCTGTCCTGTACAGACTGGTGCTGAAACACTAGAGGGAGCTGTCCTGTACAGAGCAGTGCTGAAGCACTAGAGGGAGCTGTCCTGTACAGAGCAGTGCTGAAACACTAGAGGGAGCCGTCCTGTACAGTCTGGTGATGAAACACTAGAGGGAGCTGTCCTGTACAGTCTGGTGCTGAAACACTAGAGGGAGCTGTCCTGTACAGAGCAGTGCTGAAACACTAGAGGGAGCTGTCCTGTACAGACTGGTGCTGAAGCACTAGAGGGAGCTGTCCTGTACAGAGCAGTGCTGAAACACTAGAGGGAGCTGTCCTGTACAGAGCAGTGCTGAAACACTAGAGGGAGCCGTCCTGTACAGACTGGTGCTGAAACACTAGAGGGAGCCGTCCTGTACAGTCTGGTGCTGAAACACTAGAGGGAGCTGTCCTGTACAGACTGGTGCTGAAACACTAGAGGGAGCTGTCCTGTACAGAGCAGTGCTGAAACACTAGAGGGAGCTGTCCTGTACAGAGCAGTGCTGAAACACTAGAGGGAGCCGTCCTGTACAGTCTGGTGCTGAAACACTAGAGGGAGCTGTCCTGTACAGAGCAGTGCTGAAACACTAGAGGGAGCTGTCCTGTACAGACTGGTGCTGAAACACTAGAGGGAGCTGTCCTGTACAGAGCAGTGCTGAAACACTAGAGGGAGCTGTCCTGTACAGAGCAGTGCTGAAACACTAGAGGGAGCTGTCCTGTACAGTCTGGTGCTGAAACACTAGAGGGAGCTGTCCTGTACAGACTGGTGCTGAAGCACTAGAGGGAGCTGTCCTGTACAGTCTGGTGATGAAACACTAGAGGAAGCTGTCCTGTACAGAGCAGTGCTGAAACACTAGAGGGAGCTGACCTGTACAGTCTGGTGCTGAAACACTAGAGGGAGATGTCCTGTACAGACTGGTGCTGAAGCACTAGAGGGAGCTGTCCTGTACAGAGCAGTGCTGAAACACTAGAGGGAGCTGTCCTGTACAGTTTGGTGCTGAAACACTAGAGGGAGCTCTCCTGTACAGACTGGTGCTGAAGCACTAGAGGGAGCCGTCCTGTACAGAGCAGTGCTGAAACACTAGAGGGAGCTGTCCTGTACAGTCTGGTGCTGAAACACTAGAGGGAGCTGTCCTGTACAGAGCAGTGCTGAAACACTAGAGGGAGCTCTCCTGTACAGTCTGGTGCTGAAACACTAGAGGGAGCCGTCCTGTACAGTCTGGTGCTGAAGCACTAGAGGGAGCTGTCCTGTACAGAGCAGTGCTGAAACACTAGAGGGAGCTGTCCTGTACAGAGCAGTGCTGAAACACTAGAGGGAGCTGTCCTGTACAGTCTGGTGCTGAAGCACTAGAGGGAGCTGTCCTGTACAGTCTGGTGCTGAAGCACTAGAGGGAGCTGTCCTGTACAGAGCAGTGCTGAAACACTAGAGGGAGCTGTCCTGTACAGAGCAGTGCTGAAACACTAGAGGGAGCTGTCCTGTACAGAGCAGTGCTGAAACACCAGAGGGAGCTGTCCTGTACAGTCTGGTGCTGAAACACTAGAGGGAGCTGTCCTGTACAGAGCAGTGCTGAAACACTAGAGGGAGCTGTCCTGTACAGACTGGTGCTGAAGCACTAGAGGGAGCTGTCCTGTACAGAGCAGTGCTGAAACACTAGAGGGAGCTGTCCTGTACAGACTGGTGCTGAAGCACTAGAGGGAGCTGTCCTGTACAGAGCAGTGCTGAAACACTAGAGGGAGCTGTCCTGTACAGACTGGTGCTGAAGCACTAGAGGGAGCCGTCCTGTACAGAGCAGTGCTGAAGCACTAGAGGGAGCTGTCCTGTACAGAGCAGTGCTGAAGCACTAGAGGGAGCTGTCCTGTACAGAGCAGTGCTGAAACACTAGAGGGAGCCGTCCTGTACAGAGCAGTGCTGAAGCACTAGAGGGAGCTGTCCTGTACAGAGCAGTGCTGAAACACTAGAGGGAGCTGTCCTGTACAGTCTGGTGCTGAAACACTAGAGGGAGCCGTCCTGTACAGTCTGGTGATGAAACACTAGAGGGAGCTGTCCTGTACAGTCTGGTGCTGAAACACTAGAGGGAGCTGTCCTGTACAGACTGGTGCTGAAGCACTAGAGGGAGCTGTCCTGTACAGAGCAGTGCTGAAACACTAGAGGGAGCTGTCCTGTACAGAGCAGTGCTGAAACACTAGAGGGAGCTGTCCTGTACAGACTGGTGCTGAAACACTAGAGGGAGCCGTCCTGTACAGTCTGGTGCTGAAACACTAGAGGGAGCTGTCCTGTACAGACTGGTGCTGAAACACTAGAGGGAGCTGTCCTGTACAGAGCAGTGCTGAAACACTAGAGGGAGCTGTCCTGTACAGAGCAGTGCTGAAACACTAGAGGGAGCCGTCCTGTACAGTCTGGTGCTGAAACACTAGAGGGAGCTGTCCTGTACAGAGCAGTGCTGAAGCACTAGAGGGAGCTGTCCTGTACAGAGCAGTGCTGAAACACTAGAGGGAGCCGTCCTGTACAGTCTGGTGATGAAACACTAGAGGGAGCTGTCCTGTACAGTCTGGTGCTGAAACACTAGAGGGAGCTGTCCTGTACAGAGCAGTGCTGAAACACTAGAGGGAGCTGTCCTGTACAGACTGGTGCTGAAGCACTAGAGGGAGCTGTCCTGTACAGAGCAGTGCTGAAACACTAGAGGGAGCTGTCCTGTACAGAGCAGTGCTGAAACACTAGAGGGAGCCGTCCTGTACAGACTGGTGCTGAAACACTAGAGGGAGCCGTCCTGTACAGTCTGGTGCTGAAACACTAGAGGGAGCTGTCCTGTACAGACTGGTGCTGAAACACTAGAGGGAGCTGTCCTGTACAGAGCAGTGCTGAAACACTAGAGGGAGCTGTCCTGTACAGAGCAGTGCTGAAACACTAGAGGGAGCCGTCCTGTACAGTCTGGTGCTGAAACACTAGAGGGAGCTGTCCTGTACAGAGCAGTGCTGAAACACTAGAGGGAGCTGTCCTGTACAGACTGGTGCTGAAACACTAGAGGGAGCTGTCCTGTACAGAGCAGTGCTGAAACACTAGAGGGAGCTGTCCTGTACAGTCTGGTGCTGAAACACTAGAGGGAGCTGTCCTGTACAGACTGGTGCTGAAGCACTAGAGGGAGCTGTCCTGTACAGTCTGGTGATGAAACACTAGAGGAAGCTGTCCTGTACAGAGCAGTGCTGAAACACTAGAGGGAGCTGACCTGTACAGTCTGGTGCTGAAACACTAGAGGGAGATGTCCTGTACAGACTGGTGCTGAAGCACTAGAGGGAGCTGTCCTGTACAGAGCAGTGCTGAAACACTAGAGGGAGCTGTCCTGTACAGTCTGGTGCTGAAACACTAGAGGGAGCTCTCCTGTACAGACTGGTGCTGAAGCACTAGAGGGAGCCGTCCTGTACAGAGCAGTGCTGAAACACTAGAGGGAGCTGTCCTGTACAGTCTGGTGCTGAAACACTAGAGGGAGCTGTCCTGTACAGAGCAGTGCTGAAACACTAGAGGGAGCTCTCCTGTACAGTCTGGTGCTGAAACACTAGAGGGAGCCGTCCTGTACAGTCTGGTGCTGAAGCACTAGAGGGAGCTGTCCTGTACAGAGCAGTGCTGAAACACTAGAGGGAGCTGTCCTGTACAGAGCAGTGCTGAAACACTAGAGGGAGCTGTCCTGTACAGTCTGGTGCTGAAGCACTAGAGGGAGCTGTCCTGTACAGTCTGGTGCTGAAGCACTAGAGGGAGCTGTCCTGTACAGAGCAGTGCTGAAACACTAGAGGGAGCTGTCCTGTACAGAGCAGTGCTGAAACACTAGAGGGAGCTGTCCTGTACAGAGCAGTGCTGAAACACCAGAGGGAGCTGTCCTGTACAGTCTGGTGCTGAAACACTAGAGGGAGCTGTCCTGTACAGAGCAGTGCTGAAACACTAGAGGGAGCTGTCCTGTACAGACTGGTGCTGAAGCACTAGAGGGAGCTGTCCTGTACAGAGCAGTGCTGAAACACTAGAGGGAGCTGTCCTGTACAGACTGGTGCTGAAGCACTAGAGGGAGCTGTCCTGTACAGAGCAGTGCTGAAACACTAGAGGGAGCTGTCCTGTACAGACTGGTGCTGAAGCACTAGAGGGAGCCGTCCTGTACAGAGCAGTGCTGAAGCACTAGAGGGAGCTGTCCTGTACAGAGCAGTGCTGAAGCACTAGAGGGAGCTGTCCTGTACAGAGCAGTGCTGAAACACTAGAGGGAGCCGTCCTGTACAGAGCAGTGCTGAAGCACTAGAGGGAGCTGTCCTGTACAGAGCAGTGCTGAAACACTAGAGGGAGCTGTCCTGTACAGTCTGGTGCTGAAACACTAGAGGGAGCCGTCCTGTACAGTCTGGTGATGAAACACTAGAGGGAGCTGTCCTGTACAGTCTGGTGCTGAAACACTAGAGGGAGCTGTCCTGTACAGAGCAGTGCTGAAACACTAGAGGGAGCTGTCCTGTACAGACTGGTGCTGAAGCACTAGAGGGAGCTGTCCTGTACAGAGCAGTGCTGAAACACTAGAGGGAGCTGTCCTGTACAGAGCAGTGCTGAAACACTAGAGGGAGCTGTCCTGTACAGACTGGTGCTGAAACACTAGAGGGAGCCGTCCTGTACAGTCTGGTGCTGAAACACTAGAGGGAGCTGTCCTGTACAGACTGGTGCTGAAACACTAGAGGGAGCTGTCCTGTACAGAGCAGTGCTGAAACACTAGAGGGAGCTGTCCTGTACAGAGCAGTGCTGAAACACTAGAGGGAGCCGTCCTGTACAGTCTGGTGCTGAAACACTAGAGGGAGCTGTCCTGTACAGAGCAGTGCTGAAACACTAGAGGGAGCTGTCCTGTACAGACTGGTGCTGAAACACTAGAGGGAGCTGTCCTGTACAGAGCAGTGCTGAAACACTAGAGGGAGCTGTCCTGTACAGAGCAGTGCTGAAACACTAGAGGGAGCTGTCCTGTACAGTCTGGTGCTGAAACACTAGAGGGAGCTGTCCTGTACAGACTGGTGCTGAAGCACTAGAGGGAGCTGTCCTGTACAGTCTGGTGATGAAACACTAGAGGGAGCTGTCCTGTACAGAGCAGTGCTGAAACACTAGAGGGAGCTGTCCTGTACAGTCTGGTGCTGAAACACTAGAGGGAGCTGTCCTGTACAGACTGGTGCTGAAGCACTAGAGGGAGCTGTCCTGTACAGAGCAGTGCTGAAACACTAGAGGGAGCTGTCCTGTACAGTCTGGTGCTGAAACACTAGAGGGAGCTCTCCTGTACAGACTGGTGCTGAAGCACTAGAGGGAGCCGTCCTGTACAGAGCAGTGCTGAAACACTAGAGGGAGCTGTCCTGTACAGTCTGGTGCTGAAACACTAGAGGGAGCTGTCCTGTACAGAGCAGTGCTGAAACACTAGAGGGAGCTCTCCTGTACAGTCTGGTGCTGAAACACTAGAGGGAGCCGTCCTGTACAGTCTGGTGCTGAAGCACTAGAGGGAGCTGTCCTGTACAGAGCAGTGCTGAAACACTAGAGGGAGCTGTCCTGTACAGAGCAGTGCTGAAACACTAGAGGGAGCTGTCCTGTACAGTCTGGTGCTGAAGCACTAGAGGGAGCTGTCCTGTACAGTCTGGTGCTGAAGCACTAGAGGGAGCTGTCCTGTACAGAGCAGTGCTGAAACACTAGAGGGAGCTGTCCTGTACAGAGCAGTGCTGAAACACCAGAGGGAGCTGTCCTGTACAGTCTGGTGCTGAAATACTAGAGGGAGCTGTCCTGTACAGAGCAGTGCTGAAACACTAGAGGGAGCTGTCCTGTACAGACTGATGCTGAAGCACTAGAGGGAGCTGTCCTGTACAGAGCAGTGCTGAAACACTAGAGGGAGCTGTCCTGTACAGTCTGGTGCTGAAACACTAGAGGGAGCTGTCCTGTACAGACTGGTGCTGAAACACTAGAGGGAGCTGTCCTGTACAGACTGGTGCTGAAACACTAGAGGGAGTTGTCCTGTACAGTCTGGTGCTGAAACACTAGAGGGAGCCGTCCTGTACAGTCTGGTGCTGAAACACTGAGGGAGCTGTTCTGTACAGAGGGAGCTGTTTAGTCTAAAGAGGTACAATTGCAATAGTGTTAGCTGTCAAGTTCACTGCAGCAGACGCTCTGCAGAAGGGAAGAGCAGATATTGAGAATTGTGAGACACCCACCTTTCCTCCAGTCATGTCAGCCAGTCTGCCCAGCTCAGCCAGCCGGCAGTCTGTCCCCTCAAAAGACAGCACTGACACTATCACCCTGAGAGAGACAGAGAGGCAATGAAAGAAGGGGAGAGAGAGATCTGAGAGTCATAGAGATCTGACTGCCTTTACACACATTTAGTTATTTATAAAGGTAACCATAATCCTTAGAAATATACACAGTGCTACAGCTACTGCTTTTAGACTGATCAAACGAACCGATCTTACTGCTGTTTCCACCAGTATCCCTCCTGTCTGAAAGCACCGGAACTCGTACAGCTGCTTCTGGGAGCACTGCAGCGAACGAGCGTGAGAAGGGAGAGGAGACGGGAGCAGACAGAGAGGGGAGAAGGGGAGGGGAAGGAGACTCACCCGCTGCCCAGGGCTTCCCGCCCCAGGTCCTCGTAGAACAGGGAGGAGGGGACGAGGCTGTGAGGGTCGCTGAGCTCCAGGTCGCCCAGCTCGGTGTTCGCCTTCCCGTCGGTACAGACGATCACCTGGAGACGAGAGCTGCAGGTCAGGGGCTTGACGGGCTCCTGGAGTCTCAGACAGCAGCTCCTCTATACTGCAGCTATACAATACTATACTGCAGCTATACTATACTGCAGCCCCTCTAGACTGTAGCTATACTATACTATACTGCAGCCCCTCTATAATGCAGCTATACAATACTATACTGCAGCTATACTATACTGCAGCCCCTCTAGACTGTAGCTATACTATACTATACTGCAGCACCTCTATACTGCAGCTATACCACACTGTAACTATACTATAATATACTGCAGCCCCTCTATACTGCAGCTATACTATACTATACCGCAGCCACTCTAGACTGTAGCTATACTATACTATACTGCAGCCCCTCTATACTGCAGCTATACTATACTATACTATACTGCAGCTATACTATGCTGCAGCCCCTCTAGACTGTAGCTATACTATACTATACTGCAGCCCCTCTATACTGCAGTGTAAGATACTAGACTTCTTGCCATCCAGATAGCTAAACACTTCATATAGTAAATATAGTCCATAATGTATTAAAATTAGATATGGTTCCAGATTAAATAAATGTAAAACAATGAAATGGAATATGAGACAGGGTGCATACAGACACACACTCATAGTCCAAGGAATTAACTAAACAAACGAAGACTGGGCTGAGGCATCAGATACCCCACTGTTTTTTTTTCTTGTTGTGCTAAACGTACTGACCTTTGACCCTGGTTGCCGGGAGGCCATCGTTATGGCAACGAGCACTGCTGGGCCCAGGGCAGTAGCACCACTTTCCACCAGTCTGCGAGACAATGAGACAGGATAGGACAGCTCCCTCTAGTGTTTCAGCACTGCTCTGTACAGGACAGCTCCCTCTAGTGCTTCAGCACTGCTCTGTACAGGACAGCTCCCTCTAGTGCTTCAGCACCAGACTGTACAGGACAGCTCCCTCTAGTGTTTCAGCACCAGACTGTACAGGACAGCTCCCTCTAGTGTTTCAGCACTGCTCTGTACAGGACGACTCCCTCTAGTGTTTCAGCACCAGACTGTACAGGACAGCTCCCTCTGGTGTTTCAGCACCAGACTGTACAGGACAGCTCCCTCTAGTGTTTCAGCACTGCTCTGTACAGGACAGCTCCCTCTGGTGTTTCAGCACTGCTCTGTACAGGACAGCTCCCTCTAGTGTTTCAGCACCAGTCTGTACAGGACAGCTCCCTCTAGTATTTCAGCACTGCTCTGTACAGGACAGCTCCCTCTAGTGCTTCAGCACCAGACTGTACAGGACGGCTCCCTCTAGTGTTTCAGCACCAGTCTGTACAGGACAGCTCCCTCTAGTGTTTCAGCACCAGACTGTACAGGACAGCTCCCTCTAGTGTTTCAGCACCAGACTGTACAGGACAGCTCCTTTTACATTTCCTTTTTGTTAATCTGCCCATCTGAATGAATGCTGCACATGAAGCAAAACTCTCTTTTCATCTTTTCTCTCTCAGTCTTGTATTAGTGTTAAAAACATACAGTTGTGTCATTTCATGCAGACCTAAGACAGGCCAAGGCACGTACACATGTACAATGCATACGCATATATCTGCACACAGTATCTAGGGCTATACAGTATACAGGACCACTCGCCCTTGAAAAGCAAAGACAGAAACTGAACTGATGCAACACAGCGATTTCTCTGCTCTCCGCCCTGCAGTGCTCAGACTGAAAGTGTCGAGCTGCTCGTTACCTGTGCAGCACCGTCTCCAGCCAGTCCCTGCTGGCGGCCACCGGGCGGGGCGGCGGGAGCTCCGCCCCCACGGCCCTCAGCACGTCCGTGTCGACCAGCTCCGCGCCCCTCAGCGACCGGCAGGCCGCGCCCCCGTCGCCGTGCACGGTTACCTAGCAACGGGATGGGGGAGGGGGGGGGTTGAATTGACGTTGCACGCTGGGATTCGGATTTGGCAATTTGTTGTACAACAGGCAGCACACACGCGCACAACGTGCCAACGTGCACGGTACACTACAGCAGAGAGAGAGGAGGGCAAGTACGAGTGTGCATGTGCGATCCACCAGCGGACAAGCAGGTGGGGAGAGGAGAAGGAGCATCCACAGACCTCGTTGTTGAAGGTGATCAGCCCTACTCTTGTCGACGGCGCGCGGTCGTACAGGAAGTGGAGAGAAGAGATAACTCCTTCTTGCACCACCTGAGGAGAAGAATGACGACGGATTCATGACCTGCTCCCTCATTAGCACTTCCGGGTGACCAGACAGGAATGGCTCTGCAGCAGCAGGATGTTACCTCACCTGAAGGCGGGACTTGTAGTGGATCTGCCCACAGTCTTCCACCTGCGACACAGGAAGTTACCATTACACACAACCAGAGAGAGAGGACAGACCCTGGAGCAACATCAACACAGCCAGACACACTGCTGGACACAGACAGATGTGCACACACACACACACACACACACACACACACCACACAGACAGTTGTGCACACACACCACACAGACAGATGTGCACACAGACACACATACACCACACAGACAGATGTGCACACAGACACACATACACCACACAGACAGATGTGCACACACACACACAGACAGATGTGCGCACAGACACACAGACAGATGTGCGCACAGACACACACACCACACAGACAGATGTGCGCACAGACACACATACACCACACAGACAGATGTGCACACACACACACACAGACAGATGTGCGCACAGACACACAGACAGATGTGCGCACAGACACACACACCACACAGACAGATGTGCGCACAGACACACAGACAGATGTGCACACACACACACCACACAGACAGATGTGCACACAGACACACACACACCACACAGACAGATGTGCACACACACACACACACACACACACACACACCACACAGACCCACAGACCCACAGACCCACAGACCTCTGTGGTGATGCTCATGGACCCAGACACGTCGACACAGAAGATGACGAGGGGTTCCAGCGGGCGGGTGGGGGGCGGGGGTCCGGGGGGCAGCAGGTAGAGGCGGTGCTCCGGCCCCCAGGGGCGAGGCAGACAGGGGGCGGGGCGCCGGGCAGGGTCCCAGGCCGCACAGAAGGGGCAGCAGGGGGCGACCTGCGCGCGGGGACACCACAGTGAGACCCAGCCAGGCCGGGCCGGGCCGGGCCGGGCCGGGCCAGCCACACCCCCCTCGCTCCCGACCGCCGGACCCCTTGGTTACCGTGTTGTCGTAGTAACCGGCCTCCGACGCCGCCCCACAGCTCCCACAGAAGGCGGGCTCTCCCGGGACCGGCAGCACTGCAGTTAGACGAGGGGGGGGGGGGGGGTAGGGGGGCGTCAGACAGCGACTGGCTGGAAGGCGCGCCCGTCGAATACGGTCTGAGGGGACCCCCCCCCAGTCAGCATCAGCTCCATCGGCTGGACCCCAGGGCCTAGAGGGGACGGGCTCGTCAGCAGTCCGCCGCCCGGGTCCGGCTGTGGACGACCGTGTCTCCCAGCGTGCAGTTCCTCGCTGGCCCAGCAGGGGGCGGCACAGAGCTCGCCTCTGCCGCACGATGCCCAGAGCCTCTCTGAAACTCCCGAGGGAGCGAGGAGGCGGCAGACGCAGTGGAGGCCGGATCCCGGGGATGAGTGAACAGGGAGAGGACAGGACGCGGTCTGCACCACGAGTACTCATTCATTCACTCATTCACTCACTCACCATCATCGTCGGCGTCGTCCTGGGCGACCAGACGGCCCACGCTGACCAGAATCACGTTCGGGTTTCCAGGCAGCGGCTCCTTGTCCGGGGGCCCTGCTCCGTGAAACACGGGGGGCGCTCACGTTCAACACACTGAAGCAGGAAGACTGCGCGGAAAGACACGGGGCCAGAGAGGCAGCAGAGCAGGAACAGGAAAGACTCAGGGGTAGTGGGGTACAGGGCAGGAGAGGGATACAGACTAGGGGGTACAGGGCAGTAGAGATACAGACTCAGGGGGTACAGAGCAGTAGAGATACAGACTCAGGGGGTGCAGAGCAGTACAGAGACACAGACTCAGGGGGTGCAGAGCAGTACAGAGATACAGACTCAGGAGGTACAGAGCAGTAGAGATACAGACTAGGGGGTACAGGGCAGTAGAGATACAGACTCAGGGGGTACAGAGCAGTAGAGATACAGACTCAGGGGGTGCAGAGCAGTAGAGATACAGACTCAGGGGGTGTAGAGATACAGACTAGGGGGTACAGAGCAGTAGAGATACAGACTCAGGGGGTGCAGAGCAGTACAGAGATACAGACTCAGGGGGTGCAGAGCAGTACAGAGATACAGACTCAGGGGGTGCAGAGCAGTAGAGATACAGACTCAGGGGGTACAGAGCAGTGTAGAGATACAGACTCAGGGGGTGCAGAGCAGTACAGAGATACAGACTCAGGGGGTACAGAGCAGTACAGAGATACAGACTCACGGGGTACAGAGCAGTACAGAGATACAGACTCAGGGGGTACAGAGCAGTAGAGAGATACAGACTCAGGGGGTACAGGGCAGGAGAGTGATACAGACTAGGGGGTACAGGCCAGTACAGAGACACAGACTCAGGGGGTACAGAGCAGTACAGAGATACAGACTCAGGGGGTACAGAGCAGTAGAGATACAGACTCAGGGGGTACAGAGCAGTACAGAGATACAGACTCAGGGGGTACAGAGCAGTACAGAGATACAGACTCAGGGGGTACAGAGCAGTAGAGATACAGACTCAGGGGGTGCAGAGCAGTACAGAGACACAGACTCAGGGGGTGCAGAGCAGTACAGAGATACAGACTCAGGGGGTGCAGAGCAGTAGAGATACAGACTCAGGGGGTACAGAGCAGTAGAGATACAGACTCAGGGGGTACAGAGCAGTACAGAGATACAGACTCAGGGGGTACAGAGCAGTAGAGATACAGACTCAGGGGGTGCAGAGCAGTACAGAGACACAGACTCAGGGGGTGCAGAGCAGTACAGAGATACAGACTCAGGGGGTGCAGAGCAGTAGAGATACAGACTCAGGGGGTACAGAGCAGTAGAGATACAGACTCAGGGGGTACAGAGCAGTACAGAGATACAGACTCAGGGGGTACAGAGCAGTAGAGATACAGACTCAGGGGGTGCAGAGCAGTACAGAGACACAGACTCAGGGGGTGCAGAGCAGTACAGAGATACAGACTCAGGGGGTGCAGAGCAGTAGAGATACAGACTCAGGGGGTGCAGAGCAGTAGAGATACAGACTCAGGGGGTGCAGAGCAGTACAGAGATACAGACTCAGGGGGTGCAGAGCAGTAGAGATACAGACTCAGGGGGTGCAGAGCAGTACAGAGATACAGACTCAGGGGGTGCAGAGCAGTAGAGATACAGACTCAGGGGGTGCAGAGCAGTACAGAGATACAGACTCAGGGGGTGCAGAGCAGTACAGAGACACAGACTCAGGGGGTGCAGAGCAGTACAGAGACACAGACTCAGGGGGTGCAGAGCAGTACAGAGATACAGACTCAGGGGGTGCAGAGCAGTAGAGATACAGACTCAGGGGGTGTAGAGATACAGACTCAGGGGGTGCAGAGCAGTAGAGAGATACAGACTCAGGGGGTACAGAGCAGTAGAGAGATACAGACTCAGGGGGTACAGAGCAGTAGAGATACAGACTCAGGGGGTGCAGAGCAGTACAGAGATACAGACTCAGGGGGTACAGAGCAGTAGAGAGATACAGACTCAGGGGGTACAGAGCAGTAGAGATACAGACTCAGGGGGTGCAGAGCAGTACAGAGATACAGACTCAGGGGGTACAGAGCAGTAGAGAGATACAGACTCAGGGGGTACAGAGCAGTAGAGATACAGACTCAGGGGGTACAGAGCAGTGTAGAGATACAGACTCAGGGGGTGCAGAGCAGTACAGAGATACAGACTCAGGGGGTACAGAGCAGTACAGAGATACAGACTCAGGGGGTACAGAGCAGTAGAGAGATACAGACTCAGGGGGTACAGGGCAGGAGAGTGATACAGACTAGGGGGTACAGGCCAGTACAGAGACACAGACTCAGGGGGTACAGAGCAGTACAGAGATACAGACTCAAGGGGTACAGAGCAGTAGAGAGATACAGACTCAGGGGGTACAGAGCAGTAGAGAGATACAGACTCAGGGGGTACAGAGCAGTACAGAGATACAGACTCAGGGGGTACAGAGCAGTAGAGATACAGACTCAGGGGGTGCAGAGCAGTACAGAGACACAGACTCAGGGGGTGCAGAGCAGTACAGAGATACAGACTCAGGGGGTGCAGAGCAGTAGAGATACAGACTCAGGGGGTGCAGAGCAGTAGAGATACAGACTCAGGGGGTGCAGAGCAGTACAGAGACACAGACTCAGGGGGTGCAGAGCAGTACAGAGATACAGACTCAGGGGGTACAGAGCAGTACAGAGATACAGACTCAGGGGGTGCAGAGCAGTAGAGATACAGACTCAGGGGGTGCAGAGCAGTACAGAGACACAGACTCAGGGGGTGCAGAGCAGTACAGAGATACAGACTCAGGGGGTGCAGAGCAGTAGAGATACAGACTCAGGGGGTACAGAGCAGTAGAGATACAGACTCAGGGGGTGCAGAGCAGTAGAGATACAGACTCAGGGGGTACAGAGCAGTGTAGAGATACAGACTCAGGGGGTGCAGAGCAGTACAGAGATACAGACTCAGGGGGTACAGAGCAGTAGAGAGATACAGACTCAGGGGGTACAGGCCAGTACAGAGACACAGACTCAGGGGGTACAGAGCAGTACAGAGATACAGACTCAAGGGGTACAGAGCAGTAGAGAGATACAGACTCAGGGGGTACAGAGCAGTACAGAGATACAGACTCAGGGGGTACAGAGCAGTACAGAGATACAGACTCAGGGGGTGCAGAGCAGTAGAGATACAGACTCAGGGGGTACAGAGCAGTAGAGAGATACAGACTCAGGAGGTACAGAGCAGTAGAGATACAGACTCAGGGGGTACAGAGCAGTAGAGATACAGACTCGGGGGGTACAGAGCAGTAGAGATACAGACTCAGGAGGTACAGAGCAGTAGAGATACAGACTCGGGGGGTGCAGAGCAGTAGAGATACAGACTCAGGGGGTACAGAGCAGTACAGAGATACAGACTCAGGGGGTACAGAGCAGTAGAGAGATACAGACTCAGGGGGTGCAGAGCAGTAGAGATACAGACTCAGGGGGTACAGAGCAGTACAGAGATACAGACTCAGGGGGTACAGAGCAGTAGAGATACAGACTCAGGGGGTGTAGAGATACAGACTCAGGGGGTGCAGAGCAGTAGAGATACAGACTCAGGGGGTACAGAGCAGTAGAGATACAGACTCAGGGGGTGCAGAGCAGTAGAGATACAGACTCACAATGTTCCTTACCTGTGGACGCTGTTGCGGAGGTGTTTTTGTCTGGAAGTGCAGGCAGGACCGGAAGATACAGTGGGATTCTGGTCATGAATGAAGGGCGAGCAGGCAGGGGGGGGGGAGGAGGAGGAGGAGGAGGAAGGCAGCCTGGAAAACCACAGAGGAAGACAACAGCATGAAGACACACTCAGCGAAGACAGGGACAGAGACACAGCCGTGACAGCAGACAGAGGAGGACAACACTGTGAAGACACACTCAGCGAAGACGTGGACAGAGACACAGCCGTGACAGCAGACAGAGGAGGACAACACTGTGAAGACACACTCAGCGAAGGCATGGACAGCAGACAGAGGAGGACAACAGTGAAGACACACTCGACACAGACAGAGGAGGACAACAGTGAAGACACACTCAGCGAAGACATGGACAGAGACACAGCCGTGACAGCAGACAGAGGAGGACAACAGCGTGAAGACACACTCAGCGAAGACGTGGACAGCAGACAGAGGAGGACAACAGTGAAGACACACTCGGCGAAGACAGGGACAGAGACACAGCCGTGACAGCAGACAGAGGAGGACAACAGTGAGGAAGTACTTCCTCCAGACACACAGGGGGCGGCAGAGACCTGTGGTGGAGACGGACGGTTTCAGACCCCCGAGGGCAGGGGTCTCGGGACGGCGCAGGGCCCGCCCAGTGCCTTCTGGGATTGTGTAGGAATAGGCAGCGTCGGTGTCCTGGTCAGAGCCCTGCGGCCGGTCAGCTGCTCCGTCCAGAGGGACGCTGTAGTCCAGGTGGGGTGGAGGGGCGGAAGAGGGTGGGGCTCCGGGGTCGGAGGTCGAGTGGCAACCCGCGATTGGCTGCTTCCTGGCAGGGGAAGGGGCGGGGCTCTGGAGCTGGGCTTTGAGTGCTGGAGGAAGAAGAGCTGAAAAAGGAAACAGCCAAACCACAGAGATGAAACCACTGTACTAACCGCTCTCTCTCTCAGTGCAGTGTTAATGTACTGGAGTGTCCAGTCAGGGTGTGTGTATTAACCCCTCTCTCTCTCAGTGCAGTGTTAATGTACTGGAGTGTCCAGTCAGTGTGTGTGTACTAACCGCTCTCTCTCTCTCAGTGCAGTGTTAATGTACTGGAGTGTCCAGTCAGTGTGTGTGTATTAACCCCTCTCTCTCTCAGTGCAGTGTTAATGTACTGGAGTGTCCAGTCAGTGTGTCTGTATTAACCCCTCTCTCTCTCAGTGCAGTGTTAATGTACTGGAGTGTCCAGTCAATGTGTCTGTATTAACCCCTCTCTCTCTCAGTGCAGTGTTAATGTACTGGAGTGTCCAGTCAGTGTGTCTGTATTAACCCCCCTCTCTCTCAGTGCAGTGTTAATGTACTGGAGTGTCCAGTCAGTGTGACTGTATTATCCTCTGTATAGACATATAACATATACAGTACCTCTACAGAACAGTTGTACAGACACACTGTATACAGCACCTCTACTTAACACACACACACACAGACCTGTACAAGTGTGTGTGTGTTCTTAACCTGTCTCTCTTACCTTTTCTCACTTGGTTGGAGTTCCGATCAGGAGGCTGTGAGCTCACTGCTGGGGTCCTGTTTGCATGGCAAGGAAGGTCACACTTTATCTCCTCATATGCATCCTCCTCGGTCAGGATGCTCACTGCTGGGGTCAGGTCAGTAGGCAGCAGCCTAGATGGACGCTCATCTGGTGTCTTGCTTGGCTGAGGAGCTCTGTGGGGTTGACCAGGCCTCAGTGGACGTAGTGGGGGGAGCAGGGCTTTATAAAGACAGGCACAAAGAGAGGGGTTAATACAGACACACTGACTGGACACTCCAGTACATTAACACTGCACTGAGAGAGAGAGGGGTTCATACAGACACACTGACTGGACACTCCAGTACATTAACACTGCACTGAGAGAGAGAGGGGTTAATACAGACACACTGACTGGACACTCCAGTACATTAACACTGCACTGAGAGAGAGAGGGGTTCATACAGACACACTGACTGGACACTCCAGTACATTAACACGGCACTGAGAGAGAGGGGGGTTAATACAGACACACTGACTGGACACTCCAGTACATTAACACTGCACTGAGAGAGAGAGGGGTTAATACTGACACACTGACTGGACACTCCAGTACATTAACACTGCACTGAGAGAGAGAGGGGTTAATACAGACACACTGACTGGACACTCCAGTACATTAACACTGCACTGAGAGAGAGAGGGGGGTTAATACACACACACTGACTGGACACTCCAGTACATTAACACTGCACTGAGAGAGAGAGGGGTTCATACAGACACACTGACTGGACACTCCAGTACATTAACACTGCACTGAGAGAGAGAGGGGTTCATACAGACACACTGACTGGACACTCCAGTACATTAACACTGCACTGAGAGAGAGAGGGGTTAATACACACACACTGACTGCACACTCCAGTACATTAACACTGCACTGAGAGAGAGAGGGGTTCATACAGACACACTGACTGGACACTCCAGTACATTAACACTGCACTGAGAGAGAGAGGGGTCATACAGACACACTGACTGGACACTCCAGTACATTAACACTGCACTGAGAGAGAGAGAGGGGTTAATACAGACACACTGACTGGACACTCCAGTACATTAACACTGCACTGAGAGAGAGAGGGGTTCATACAGACGCTGTAGGAGTGACAGGTAGAAACACTCACAGAGAGAGAGTACAGATGGGTGCTCCTGGGTGGAGGTTACAGTCAGTACCCTGAGGGCCAGAGTCACATTCTGACAGTTCTTCTTGTTTTGTTTACCGTCAGCACTCTGCCAAACCTGTGGGGCCGGTCAGCCCAGGGGTGTGTGCGAGGAGAGGCCGGCACGAGCTCGCCGGATCGCTGGGTGCTCACCGGACCGCTTGAAGACGCGCGGACCCGCGTCCTGGGTCTCGGTGCCCGCGGGTGGCAGGTACACAAGCCCGCTTGCGAACTCCATTGGCGGCTGTCCCCCTGGATTCCCTGCTGGACGGTCCAGATTGACTGGCCGGTCAGGAGGCCTCTCTGGCCGTCTGCATCTGGAGAACACGAGCCAGCACCGGTAAACTGGACAGGCCTGTAACTGGGAACCGGTGAGGGACGCAGAACTCCTGCCTATGTAGTCTCGATCGTGAGGGCACCCTGGTGTGTGTACAGCACCTCTACAGAACACACACACACCTGTACAGACATATACAGCACCTCTACAGAACACACACACACCTGTACAGACATATACAGGACCTCTACAGAACACACACACACCTGTACAGACATATACAGGACCTCTACAGAACACACACACCTGTACAGACATATACAGCACCTCTACAGAACACATACACCTGTACAGACATATACAGCACCTCTACAGAACACACACACACCTGTACAGACATATACAGCACCTCTACAGAACACACACACCTGTACAGACATATACAGCACCTCTACAGAACACACACACACCTGTACAGACATATACAGCACCTCTACAGAACACACACACACCTGTACAGACATATACAGCACCTCTACAGAACACACACACACCTGTACAGACATATACAGCACCTCTACAGAACACACACACCTGTACAGACATATACAGCACCTCTACAGAACACACACACACCTGTACAGACATATACAGCACCTCTACAGAACACACACACCTGTACAGACATATACAGCACCTCTACAGAACACACACACACCTGTACAGACATATACAGCACCTCTACAGAACACACACACCTGTACAGACATATACAGGACCTCTACAGAACACACACACCTGTACAGACATATACAGCACCTCTACAGAACACACACACACCTGTACAGACATATACAGCACCTCTACAGAACACACACACCTGTACAGACATATACAGCACCTCTACAGAACACACACACCTGTACAGACATATACAGGACCTCTACAGAACACACACACCTGTACAGACATATACAGCACCTCTACAGAACACACACACCTGTACAGACATATACAGGACCTCTACAGAACACACACACACACCTGTACAGACATATACAGCACCTCTACAGAACACACACACACCTGTACAGACATATACAGCACCTCTACAGAACACACACACCTGTACAGACATATACAGGACCTCTACAGAACACACACACACACCTGTACAGACATATACAGCACCTCTACAGAACACACACACACCTGTACAGACATATACAGCACCTCTACAGAACACACACACACACCTGTACAGACATATACAGCACCTCTACAGAACACACACACACCTGTACAGACATATACAGCACCTCTACAGAACACACACACACCTGTACAGACCCACACCTTTGCAGAAGATACAGAGTACAAACACACAGAACAGCATAGACACAAACACACAGCAAGAGTAATACAGCAGCTACACCCCGAGCTCCTACCTGCCTCTGCGTGCTCTCAGGTATGAAAGCAGACGGGCTCTGACCTCTCCCCTGGAATCAGGAGACAGGGAGGAGAGAGAGGAGGAGGGAAAAGGTAAACAAGTTTGCTTTGTGAAACCGAAGATTTCTTTTCTAATCTGAAAATGAGAAACTTGAGTTTCAGGTCTGTGTTGAACCCACATAAGGTGAATTCACACCTGAATTAATTCATAAATTCACAACTACACACACATTAATTTACACTAGAGTGGGAGACAGATAGAAGCATACAACCACAACCACACCTTGTGTGTGTCACAAACTGTGATTGTATCTGTGCTGCAGTATGCGAGTGTGATTGTATCAGTTTGTCACAGTGTGTGTGTCTGTGTCGGTGCTACTGTGTGTCAATGTCTGTGCTAGAGTGTGTTTTGATCTGAGTGTGTGTCATAGTGTGTACTTTTATCTTATATCTATACCATTGTGTTATTGTGTGTGTGTCTCAGTTAGATATCCACACTCACTCTCAGGGTTAGGGTGTTACTGTGTGTGTGTGTGTGTGTGTGTGTGTGTGTGTGGCTGTGGCTATCATCTGAGTAATCAGCAGAGCAGATTGTGTCTTTGTGTATTGAGGCATTAATATATTTGCATATTTAAGAATTTGTGTGTAGTTTAGAATCAATGTGTATGGAGATGTTTAATGAGGTATTAATGTGTGTGTAGTTGTGTATTTAAGAATTAATGACTGTGTAGTTGTGTATAGAGATATAAAAGTTGTATTTTGAGGTATTAATGTGTGTGAAGTTGTGTATTGAGGTATTAATGAGTGTGTAGTTGTGTATAGAGATTAACGTGTGAAGTTGTGTATTGAGATATTAATGTGTGTGTAGTTGTGTATTTAAGAATTAACGTGTGTAATTGTGTATAGAGATATAAATGTGTAGTTGTGTATAGAGGTATTCATATGTGTGTACATGTACTTATTGAGATATTAATGCGTTAGTTGTGTATTTAAGAATTAACACGTAGAGATGTTGTGAAGTTGTATATGGTAATATTAATGTGTGGAGTGGTATATTGAGGTATTAATGTGTGTGTACTTGTACTTATTGAGATATTAATGCGTTAGTTGTGTATTTAAGAATTAACAGGTGTGTGTGATTGTGTGTAGAGATAGTAATTTGTGAAGTTGTGTATTGAGGTATTGATGTGTGTTTAAACAGATGGAAATACTGTGCATCCATGGAGCCTGTGTCCTGTCCATTTGCACAGAGTGTGTTTTAACTCCTCAGACTCTCCAGACTCCTCCTGCACAGAGCCAACGACAGCGACAGACGCACGCAGAGGAGAGATTCAGGCCACATCTACCCCTCATGGCCTCCTAATAACCCCCCTCCCTGAACTGGCTCCATCCCTCTGCTCTCCTCCCCACTGAGAGCTGGTGTGTGAGAGAGGACTGGAGCATCATCCAGGTGGGGCTGCACACTGGTGGGGGTAGTGGGATTCCCCCTGACCTGGGAAGAGCTCTGGGTGGAGGGTCCAGAAAAGCGCTATACAAGGGTAAGAAATTCCCTCATTCTCTTCTCCTCTTCTTCTTATTCAAGTGAATAAGTGACAGAGGGCAACATCTCAAACCCCCACCAGTCCTGCTGTTCTGCCCCGGAGCCTCGCTCTCTGCCGCCCTCTGCTGGACGGCCCACAGAACTACATGGGGGGGTGGGGTGGGCGGAGCCATGACAGCAGCCAGGGCAGAGGGCAGAGGGCAGAGGGCAGAGCCCCAGGACTCAGGGGGGGACTCTGCTGTCTCACACTTCTTGTCTCAGGCTCAGAAGAAGCAGAAGAAGAAGTGTCTAATGGCCTCACCCGCCAGCACCCTCCTCTCTCTCTCACCCTCCTCTCTCTCCCCCTCCTCTCTCTCTCACCCTCCTCTCTCTCACCCGCCAGCACCCTCCTCTCTCTCACCCGCCAGCACCCTCCTCTCTCTCTCACCCTCCTCTCTCTCCCCCTCCTCTCTCTCACCCTCCTCTCTCTCTCACCCGCCAGCACCCTCCTCTCTCTCCCCCTCCTCTCTCTCTCACCCTCCTCTCTCTCCCCCTCCTCTCTCTCTCACCCTCCTCTCTCTCTCACCCTCCTCTCTCTCACCCGCCAGCACCCTCCTCTCTCTCCCCCTCCTCTCTCTCTCCCCCTCCTCTCTCTCTCACCCTCCTCTCTCTCACCCGCCAGCACCCTCCTCTCTCTCCCCCTCCTCTCTCTCCCCCTCCTCTCTCTCTCACCCTCCTCTCTCTCACCCGCCAGCACCCTCCTCTCTCTCCCCCTCCTCTCTCTCTCACCCGCCAGCACCCTCCTCTCTCTCCCCCGCCAGCATCCTCCTCTCTCTCCCCCTCCTCTCTCTCCTCTCTCTCTCTCTCCCCCTCCTCTCTCTCACCCGCCAGCATCCTCCTCTCTCTCCCCCTCCTCTCTCTCCTCTCTCTCTCTCTCCCCCTCCTCTCTCTCACCCGCCAGCACCCTCCTCTCAATTCAATTCAATTCAATTCAAGGTGCTTTATTAGCATGACCGATGGGTACAATCAGTGTTGCCAAAGCAAATGAAAGTAATGATATTTACATGAAACAAAACAAAAATAGAAGTAAAATAAAATCTACAGACATATTACAGACATTTACAACAAAGACATATTATACAATATTGACATATTCTGTAGGCGGCTGGAGCATTATTGGGAGACAGACTCACTGTTCCTCAGGCTGTGACAGGAGATCACATACTGGGCTGCCAGTTCAACTGAGTTCCCTCCTCCCTCTCCCAGTAGGATTGGGACCCATTGTGATTCTGGCAGGTGTGGGAACTCTGGGATTAGATTTCTGAATTTAGGGAAGAATGTTTCTCTAATCCCAGAGTATCTGTCACAGTGCAGTAGGAAGTGCACCTCTGTCTCTATTTCTCCCCGCTGGCAGTGGGAGCACAGCCTGTCCTCTCTGGGCAGCCAGGTCTGCCTGTGTCGCCCAGTTTCTATGGCCAGGCTGTGGTCACTGAGCCTGTACTTCGTCAGGGTCTGTTTCTGTTTGTTATGTTTTATTTTGGTCAAATATTCAGCTAGTGTGTATTGTCTGTTTAAGGTTCTGTAACATTCCAGTTTATGTTGTGTCTGTGTGTGTGTGTCCCAGTGTGTGAGATATTGCTGTTTGATCTGTGCTGTGATGTGGTTGAGTCTGGGTTGTGGTGCTCTAGCAGTGCTGTCCTGAGGCTGGTTAGTGTCGGTGTGGCTCAGGTCGGTGAGCCTCAGGACCAGCTGGCTCAGGGGGCTCTGTTCTGGGCTCAGCTCTTGGCTCAGCAGGGCTTTGTGGTGGTAGGAATTTTGGTCACTGTTTTTTAGGTGTAGCCAATACTTGAATATTCTTTTCTGTATGTTTATCAATAGTGGGTACTGGCCTAATTCGGCCCTGCACCCGTTGTTAGGAGTTCTTCTCTGCACACGGAGGATGTTTCTACAGATCTCCATGTGCAGAGTTTCTGTGGGGTGTTTGTCCCATTGGGTGTAATCCTGGTCTGTGAGGGGACCCCACACTTCACTGCCGTATAGGGCAATGGGTTGGATTACACTTTCAAGTATTTGGAGCCAGATTCTTGTTGGTGGGTTGATGTTGAAGAGCCTCTTTCTTATTGCGTAGAAAGCCCTGAGTGCCTTCTCCCTCAGTGCCTTCACTGCCAGGTCAAAACTCCCGGAAGAGCTGATGGTGAGACCGAGATATGTGTAGCTGGATGTGTGCTCCAGTGTGTTGTTGTTCAGTGTGAATTTGTACCTGTTTCCCTGAGGTCTGGCTTTCTTCTGGAAAACCATAACTCTGGTCTTGTCCAGATTGACTGTCAGTGCCCAGGTCTGACAGTACTGCTCCAGCAGTGCCAGGCTCTGCTGCAGCCCCTGTTCTGTGGGCGACAGCAGGACCAGGTCATCTGCGTAGAGCAGGAACTTGATTTCTGTGTCGTGTAGTGTGAGACCAGGAGCTGCAGACTGCTCCAACATTCCTGCTAATTCGTTGATATAGATATTGAACAGTGTTGGGCTCAGGCTGCAGCCCTGTCTCACCCCGCGGCCTTGGGTGAAGAATTTAGTCCTTTTGTTTCCAATTTTCACTGCACATTTGCTCTCTGAATACATTGATTTAATTATGTCGTACACTTTGCCCCCTATGCCGCTTTGGAGTAGTTTATAAAACAATCTCTCATGCCAAATCGAGTCAAATGCTTTTTTGAAATCGACAAAGCAGGCAAAAATTTTTCCTTTGTGTTTTTGGTGGACGTGTTTGTCTATCAGTGTGTGCAGGGTGTAAATGTGATCAGATGTGCGGTGATCTGGCAAGAAGCCAATCTGACTTTTACTCAGGACATTGTGTTCGGTAAGGAAGGCCAGTATTCGTGTACTTAGGATACTGCAGAATACCTTCCCCAGGTTACTGTTCACACAGATGCCCCGGTAGTTGCTGGGATCGAGTTTATCTCCACTCTTATAGATGGGCGTGATCAGTCCTTGGTTCCAGGCCTCGGGGAAACATCCAGCTGTCATGATGAGATTGAGGAGTTTGAGCAGGGCTTGTTGCAACTTTGGGCTGCTGTGTCTCAGCATCTCATTTATGACACCATCATGGCCACAGGCTTTGCGTGGTCTGAGGGCCTGGAGTTTGTCCAGTAGCTCCTGCTCAGTGATTGGGGAGTCTAAGGGGTTTTGGTTGTCTTTGATAGCCAATTCCAAAATTTTGAGTTTTTCATAAATGGTGTTTTGGTCTGATTGATTTGTATTTGGGAGCTTTTCATACAGATTTTCAAAGTATGTTTGCCAGATTGTTCCATTTTGGATGGCCAATTCTTCTGGTTTTGATTTGTTTAAGTTGTTCCACTTCTCCCAGAAACAGTTCTGATTTAGTGACTCCTCAATTTCTGCAAGTTGTTTGTCTATGTATGTGTTTCTTTTCTTTTTCAGCGTGTGTTTGTAAAGTTTTACCATGTCACAGTACCTGTCTCGCAGATCTGTGTTGTGTGGTTGTCTGTGTTTTTCATTTGAGACTTTTCGTAGTGCATTTCTGATGTTTTTGCACTCCGTATCAAACCACTTTTCTTTGGCTTTTGTTTTTTGGTAGTTTTTTGATTTAGTTGTTTTTAGCTTAGATTTTGATGCTAGTTTGTGGAATAGGTGATTTAGTTTTTGTGTGGCCAAGTTGATGCCTAATTTGTTGGTTTGATACGGAGTGTTTAGGAATGTGTCCATCAGTGTCTGAATTTCGTCGTCGCCCAGTGCAGTTTGGTATCTGTCCAGGCTGTCTGTGTCCCATCTGTACGCCTGGTTGAGGTCATACAGCTGGCTGGGCTGTGTCAGTGTGTCTCTGTACTGGTGTGCTCTCTTCATGTAGAGTGTGATCTGGCTGTGGTCGGAGAGGGGAGTTTGTGGCCTGACAGTGAAGGCACTGATACAGGAGGGGTCCAGGTCGGTGATGGCGTAGTCCACCACACTGCTACCCAGAGCTGAGCTGTAGGTGAACCTGCCTAGAGAGTCCCCTCTAGTCCTGCCGTTGACGATGTACAGGCCCAGCCCTTGACAGAGCTGCAGCAGCTCGCGCCCGGTGCTGTTGACCGTGGTGTCATGGCTGCACCTGTGTGAGGTGACCGGTGTGTGGTACAGAGGGGATTGTCCGAATATGTGAGTGTTTCCCTGTGTGCTGGTGAAGTCTGCCAGTGTGCCTGTTCGTGCGTTGAGGTCACCACAGAGCAGCACGTTTCCCTGGCCCTGGAAGTGACCGATCTCCGTGTGGAGACTGGGGAGAATTCCCTCACTGTAGTAGGGGGATTCTGAGGGCGGGATGTAGACAGCACACAGGAAAACCTCGTTTTCTGTACAGATGGTATTTCTTTTGATTTTAAGCCAAACTCGTGACTCTTCTTTCTTTACTAATTGTATGGAGTGACTGAGCTCCGCTCTGTACCACACAATGATCCCCCCAGAGTCTCTGCCCCGGGTGATTTGGGGTTTTTTGACAGAGGGCACCATGATCTCCTTGTAGCCTGGGGGACAGTGGGTAGCCAAGTCTCCCCGACACCATGTCTCCTGTAGGATCATGATGTCTGTCTCCTTTACATCCTTGATAAATTCAGGATCAGTGCTCTTCAGCCCAAATGCTGACGAGCCCAGACCCTGAATGTTCCACATACTTATCTTTAGAGATCTCATTGTTATCGTTTGAATTATCTTTGCAAGTTGTTATTGTTTTCTGGAACTGTATCAAATTTGTGTTGGACATTTACATCATCGACAGAAACAAGTATTGTGCTGGGTTTTTGTCTGTCGCTGTGGGTGGTGGAAGTTCAGCTCATAAGCCGGGTGCAGATGAGGTTCAGGAGCTGCCGGATTTCTCCCAGCTCCAAACCGCTCGGGACTGCTGGTCTGGCCAGGGCTGCGGCGTAGCTGTGCAGGAGGGGCTCGGTCCGGCTCTGTAGTTGTGCTGGGTGGGGAGGGGTTGTGGTTCTGGTCCGGTTCAGCTGCTGGTCTGGGTGAGGGGCGTGGGGTGGGGCGCTGGTTCTGATCCTATTAGGTCGTTGGTCTGGGTTGGAGGGCTGTAGGGTGGTGCTGGTTCTGTTCTTTGTGGGTTGAGCTGGTCTGGGTTGGGGGTGTGGGTGCTGGGGCGTTCCTCTGGTAGTCCTCCTGTTTCTCTCTGGGGTGCTGTTCGGGTGTCTGCCCAGTGTGGTGTCTTTCAGAGTTTTTGTGAAAAGTCCAATGGTCTGTTTTTTGAGGTGTTTATGGTCGTGTAGGTGCTGTGGTCCAAGGGTGGAGTGATGGGCCAGGTAGACGTTTGGGAGCAGGGCGCAGCACCGTGAGATCTCGGCGTTGATTCTCTGGATGGTGTGGTGCTGCTCGTCCTGTCTCGGCAGCAGGGTGGAGATGACAATTCGGGCGCGAGGGAACTCCTGTATGGCCCTCTCTGCCACTCTCCTGATGGACTGGGCCACCTGCTCCCTCTGGGTCCTCAGGTCGTTGGTGCCGGTGTGGATGATGATGTGCTGAGGGGCTCCCAGTACCGACCTGGACAGCAGCTGCAGGGCCTTCTCTGTCGTCGGACACCAGAGCTTTGCTGTTTGTAATCCCGGGAAGAGCCTGTGCTCATCGATGTACCTCCCGTTGGAGTCGATGAGAAGGGCTACTTCCATGCGTCTGCCTCTGGTGTCCAGTCTGCTGGAGGGGCGCTGTGCTGCCGGGCGGGCGGCTGCTTGGGGGGGTGCAGTGTGTGAGGTGGAGGAGTTGGGTGGGGCCGGGTGTGTCTCTCCCCCTCCTCTCTCTCCTCTCTCTCTCTCTCCCCCTCCTCTCTCGGGACGGCAGCTGTTGTTCTCTGGAGCACAGCGGCTGGAAGGCGTCTCTCATCTTTGACCCTGGGAGCTCCCCGAGAGGGCTGGTTCGGCTGGAGCTCTGCTGTTTCCTTCTCGTCCCCCAGCAAGGCTGAGTCACAGACCGGGGGCCCAGGGGCGCTTCATACAATCACCCCCTCGTCTGCGGTCCGGACGGACGGGGACACCTGGGGCCCTGGGGCCCTGCAGGGCTTCTGCGCAGGGGGTGGCGACATCGGCTGCAACAACCTGGCTGGGCAGCTTGTTCCCCGCCCCCACCACCCTCAGTGTAAAGAAGCCCCTCCTGTCCTGACTGGAGGAGCTCACCCAGCTGTGTCTGGAGAGAAGCCAGGGTATCGGCTTCAACCACAGGGCTGGGCAGCTTGTTCCCCACCCCCACCACCCTCGGTGTACAGCAGAGCCTCCTGTCCGGACTGGAGGAGCTCACCCAGCTGTGTCTGGAGAGAAGCCAGGGTATCGGCTTCAACCACAGGGCTGGGCAGCTTGTTCCCCACCCCCACCACCCTCGGTGTACAGAAGACCCCCCCCCCCCCCCCGTCCTGACTGGAGGAGCTCATCCAGCTGTGTCTGGGGAGAAGCCAGGGTATCAGCTTCAACCACAGGGCTGGGCAGCTTGTTCCCCACCCCCACCCCCCTCTGTGTACAGGAGAGGCTTGGTTTGCTCTCGGGTTGAAGCCTACTTTCTATATGTGTCAGTTCTTCAGATAATGACACCATCAGGAGCAGAGAGCTGCAATGGAACACACACACCCTCCCCACAGCGGGAGAGACCGGCGGCGCCCCCCGGTGGGTGACAGGAGTACCGAGTCTCTCCTGCCTCTGTCTGGGGCGACACCGATCTCCAGAAAGTCGATACAGGGCACCGTCGTGCTCAAATCCCACACCTTTATTGATTCTCAAGAAGGATTTCATCATGAACATGCCTGACAAGCACACAGAAACTGCTGAGACCGAACCCGTGCCCTGAGGCAGACTGGGAGAGAAACCGTCCTGGCTGGTCTGGGGTGGGGGGGCGCAGGGGTAACACCTCTCTCTCTCCACGGACACCAGCAGTCCCAACGTTAAAAACATTTAAATCGCCTTAAAAACGCCTTCGCCCAGTTCCCCAACACTCCCCCGAGACAGAGGGGAGGGCGTGGACTCTGGCCAGCAGGGCGGCGCTGTGTGTGCGACTGTGTGTGTGTGTGTGCGCGAGTGTGCTCTGTGAACAGATGCCCTCTGGCCAGCAGGGCGGCGCTGTGTGTGCGACTGTGTGTGTGTGTGTGTGTGCTCTGTGAACAGATGCCCTCTGGCCAGCAGGGCAGCGCTGTGCGTGCGGCTGTGTGTGTGTGTGTGTGTGTGTGTGTGCTCTGTGAACAGATGCCCTCTGGCCAGCAGGGCAGCGCTGTGTGTGCGACTGTGTGTGTGTGTGTGTGTGTGTGAGTGTGTGTGTGTGTGTGTGCTCTGTGAACAGATGCCCTCTGGCCAGCAGGGCGGCGCTGTGTCTGTGCTCAGGGGGCCAGAGAGTGGAGTGCGGTGCGGAGGGGGGGGGGGGGGGGGGTGTGGGGGAGTGCTCTGACGCGCTGTCTAGTCTGGGGGCGCGGCCCCGCGGGGGGGGTCTGCGGAGGGGCCGCTAGTTCCTCTCGCTGGACAGCGAGCTGGTGGGGGAGCTGGCGGTGCTGGGGTGCGAGTTGCCGTCAGGGGGGCCCAGCTTGGGGCGCACGGACAGCGAGGCCGGCGGCCGGATGTTCTGGCGGTCCTTCTCTGCCTCCAGGTCTTCGTCGTAGCGCTCGTCCTCCTCCTCCTCCTCCGTCTCGCTGTGGTGCGGCGAGGAGTGGCGGGACAGCGAGGGGGAGGGGGGCACCGAGGCGGGGCGGGGGTACCTGAAGCCCTGCGCCTGAGAGACGGGGGGAGCACTCATCAGACACTCCCAAACACAGACTGAGCCCCAGAGACACAGGGCACCCCCAAACACACAGACTGACCCCCAGAAACACAGGGCACCCCCGAACACACACTGACCCTCAGAGACACAGGGCACCCCCAATCAGAGAGACTGAGCCACAGAGACACAGGGAACCTCCAAACA
The DNA here is from genome assembly GCF_055471065.1 of Atractosteus spatula. Lineage (NCBI taxonomy): Eukaryota > Metazoa > Chordata > Actinopteri > Semionotiformes > Lepisosteidae > Atractosteus > Atractosteus spatula. Next base: position 1,897,160 of record NC_142713.1, read on the forward strand.
CACAGACTGAGCCCCAGAGACACAAGGCACCCCCAATCAGAGAGACTGAACCCCCAAACCCACAGACTGAGCCCAAGAGACACAGGGCACCCCCAGTCACACAGACTGACCCCCAGAGACACAGGGCACCCCCAGTCACACAGATTGGCTCCCAGAGACACAGGCACCCCCAGTCAAACAGATTGACTCCCAGAGACATAGGGCACCCCCAAACACACACTGAGCCCCAGAGACACAGGGCACCCCCAAACACACAGACTGACCCCCAGAGACACAGGACACCCCCAAACACACAGACTGAGCCCCAGAGACACAGGGCACCCCCAAACACACACACTGACCCCCAGAGACACAGGGCAACCCCAAACACACACACTGAGCCCCAGAGACACAGTGCCCCCCCAAACACAGAGACTGACTCCCAGAGACAGACACAGAGACAACACCCTCACACAAGAGCCCAGATGAGACATGAGGGCTCCCAAGGAGACAGATTCACAACTGAAAGACAGACTCACAGTATTGGGTTCATGAGGCTCATAACTGTAGATCTCAGGGAAGGACTTTGCCAGGGCCATGTGACGAGCTGAAATATAATACTGAAAGAGAGAGAAAAAAATTATTCTGTTACTGTAAAACAAATACTAAAGCTCTACAGAGAGCTGTACAGTCTGGTGCTGAAACACTAGAGGGAGCCGTCCTGTACAGGGAATTCACACAGTCTGTCTGCCCTTTCCCTGTCCCCTCCTCTCACCCTCCCCAGGTATCTCCAGTCCAGGAGGTCACTAAGCCTCTCGGTCCGGTTCCTCTGAATGATCCTCTGTCTGCGGCTCTGCTGACAGAAGGAGTAGAGGAAGGAGGTCAGCTGGTTACAGGACTCGTCCACCCCTCTGAACCGCCGGTCCAGGATGTAGATACCTGAGGAAGAGGGCAGTGTCAGCAGGCGGAGAGCTGCGCTGGCGAGGAGCAGGCCTGAATTCAACAGACGGCAAAGGAGAGCAGAAGCTCAGGAATAATGGAGGAAGAAAACTACAGGGGGAGACTCACCGTACGCAGACGGGTCTGCAATGTGTTCCTCCATAAAGCAGCCAAAACCGGACAGATTGGTGGAGACACTGGGAATCCCCATTACTGTACACTCAGCTGGAGAGAGAGGTTAATATAGTCACTGACTGGACACTCCAGTACATTAACACTGCACTGAGAGAGAGAGGGGTTAATACACACACACTGATTGGACACTCCAGTACATTAACACTGCACTGAGAGAGAGAGGGGTTAATACAGACACACTGACTGGACACTCCAGTACATTAACACTGCACTGAGAGAGAGGGGTTAATACACACACATTGACTGGACACTCCAGTACATTAACACTGCACTGAGAGAGAGAGGGGTTAATAAAGACACACTGACTGGACACTCCAGTACATTAACACTGCACTGAGAGAGAGAGGGGTTAATACAGACACACTGACTGGACACTCCAGTACATTAACACTGCACTGAGAGAGAGAGGGGTTCATACAGACACACTGACTGGACACTCCAGTACATTAACACTGCACTGAGAGAGAGGGATTAATACACACACACTGACTGGACACTCCAGTACATTAACACTGCACTGAGAGAGAGAGGGGTTCATACAGACACACTGACTGGACACTCCAGTACATTAACACTGCACTGAGAGAGAGGGGTTAATACACACACTGACTGGACACTCCAGTACATTAACACTGCACTGAGAGAGAGAGGGGTTAATACAGACACACTGACTGGACACTCCAGTACATTAACACTGCACTGAGAGAGAGAGAGGGGTTAATACAGACACACTGACTGGACACTCCAGTACATTAACACTGCACTGAGAGAGAGAGGGGTTAATACAGACACTGACTGGACACTCCAGTACATTAACACTGCACTGAGAGAGAGAGGGGTTAATACAGACACACTGACTGGACACTCCAGTACATTAACACTGCACTGAGAGAGAGGGATTAATACACACACACTGACTGGACACTCCAGTACATTAACACTGCACTGAGAGAGAGGGGTTAATACACACACTGACTGGACACTCCAGTACATTAACACTGCACTGAGAGAGAGAGGGGTTAATACAGACACACTGACTGGACACTCCAGTACATTAACACTGCACTGAGAGAGAGAGAGGGGTTAATACAGACACACTGACTGGACACTCCAGTACATTAACACTGCACTGAGAGAGAGAGGGGTTAATACAGACACACTGACTGGACACTCCAGTACATTAACACTGCACTGAGAGAGAGGGATTAATACACACACACTGACTGGACACTCCAGTACATTAACACTGCACTGAGAGAGAGAGGGGTTAATACAGTTAAGACAGTGCTGAACAGACAGGTACCTGGTGTGTATCCCCATGGTTCATAGTATGAAGGGAAGACACCCAAGTGACATCCCCTCACAAACTCCTCATAATCCATAGGGAGAAGAGGAGAAGTGGAAGACAGGAACTCAGGGTGGAAGATCACCTGAGAGAGAGAAAGGGATAAAGTCAGAAAGAGAAATGAGAAAGAAAAAGGAGATGGAGATATCAAAAGACAGAACGATCAATTGAAAAAAGAATGTCAGGAAGAAACACTAGAGGGAGCTGTCCTGTACAGTCTGGTGCTGAAGCACTAGAGGGAGCTGTCCTGTACAGTCTGATGCTGAAACACTAGAGGGAGCTGTCCTGTACAGAGCAGTGCTGAAACACTAGAGGGAGCCGTCCTGTACAGAGCAGTGCTGAAACACTAGAGGGAGCTGTCCTGTACAGAGCAGTGCTGAAACACTAGAGGGAGCTGTCCTGTACAGTCTGGTGCTGAAACACTAGAGGGAGCTGTCCTGTACAGAGCAGTGCTGAAGCACTAGAGGGAGCTGTCCTGTACAGAGCAGTGCTGAAGCACTAGAGGGAGCTGTCCTGTACAGTCTGGTGCTGAAACACTAGAGGGAGCTGTCCTGTACAGAGCAGTGCTGAAGCACTAGAGGGAGCTGTCCTGTACAGAGCAGTGCTGAAGCACTAGAGGGAGCTGTCCTGTACAGTCTGGTGCTGAAACACTAGAGGGAGCTGTCCTGTACAGAGCAGTGCTGAAACACTAGAGGGAGCTGTCCTGTACAGAGCAGTGCTGAAACACTAGAGGGAGCTGTCCTGTACAGTCTGGTGCTGAAACACTAGAGGGAGCTGTCCTGTACAGACTGGTGCTGAAACACTAGAGGGAGCTGTCCTGTACAGAGCAGTGCTGAAGCACTAGAGGGAGCCGTCCTGTACAGACTGGTGCTGAAACACTAGAGGGAGCTGTCCTGTACAGTCTGGTGCTGAAACACTAGAGGGAGCTGTCCTGTACAGAGCAGTGCTGAAACACTAGAGGGAGCTGTCCTGTACAGTCTGGTGCTGAAACACTAGAGGGAGCTGTCCTGTACAGAGCAGTGCTGAAACACTAGAGGGAGCTGTCCTGTACAGTCTGGTGCTGAAACACTAGAGGGAGCTGTCCTGTACAGAGCAGTGCTGAAGCACTAGAGGGAGCTGTCCTGTACAGTCTGGTGCTGAAACACTAGAGGGAGCTGTCCTGTACAGAGCAGTGCTGAAACACTAGAGGGAGCTGTCCTGTACAGTCTGGTGCTGAAACACTAGAGGGAGCTGTCCTGTACAGTCTGGTGCTGAAACACTAGAGGGAGCTGTCCTGTACAGAGCAGTGCTGAAACACTAGAGGGAGCTGTCCTGTACAGTCTGGTGCTGAAACACTAGAGGGAGCTGTCCTGTACAGAGCAGTGCTGAAACACCAGAGGGAGCCGTCCTGTACAGACTGGTGCTGAAACACTAGAGGGAGCTGTCCTGTACAGTCTGGTGCTGAAACACTAGAGGGAGCTGTCCTGTACAGTCTGGTGCTGAAACACTAGAGGGAGCTGTCCTGTACAGAGCAGTGCTGAAACACTAGAGGGAGCTGTCCTGTACAGTCTGGTGCTGAAACACTAGAGGGAGCTGTCCTGTACAGAGCAGTGCTGAAACACTAGAGGGAGCTGTCCTGTACAGTCTGGTGCTGAAACACCAGAGGGAGCTGTCCTGTACAGTCTGGTGCTGAAACACCAGAGGGAGCCGTCCTGTACAGAGCAGTGCTGAAACACTAGAGGGAGCTGTCCTGTACAGTCTGGTGCTGAAACACTAGAGGGAGCCGCCCTGTCTCTCTCCCACTGCACCTTGACTCTGTCCGAGGAGTTGTTGAACAGCCCTATTCTGCGGATGGAGTTGAGGATGGGGTCGGTGGAGTCGTCCAGCATGTTGTGGGTGCAGATGGGGGGCTGGCACTGCCTCTGTGTGCCGAAGATGGCCCTCTTCATCATGGTGAAGTCTTCCTTATCCAGCATCTTCGACACGTCTGGGAGCTGTCCCCTAAAAGAGAGGGGGAGCGAGACGGAGATCGACACTTCACCGAGAGAGAGTTACAGAACCACAAAGCACTGCGACACCACCGCCTTCGTCCCTAGAAACCAGATACAGACCGACGCCTCCACTAACTGGTTTCAACCGTCACCCAACCAAGTGTGTGGAGTGTTTCTCCAGTTGGACAGAGGACACAGGTTACTCCCCCCACAGACTTCTGGGGAATGTAGTTCAGACAAGACCCTCCATCTTGCTGCCCAGACCACGCGAGTCGTGGCTGCCATGTTCAAACCTTTCTAAATGTATCAGGAAAGCAACTGGCTGTTATTGACTGTTATTGATTTGGCGGCACTGGAAATCATCTCTCAGGCCAATGGAGGGATTCTGAGAGAGAGACAGAGAAATAAAACAGATGAACACACACACACACACACACACACACACACACACACACACACAAGCAGGAGAGAGAGAGAGACAGGCAGGGACAGAGAGACAGGCAGAGAGAGAGTAGAAACCAGGAGAGAGAGAGAGACAGGCAGGGACAGAGAGACAGACAGAGAGAGAGTAGAAACCAGGACAGAGAGAGACAGGCAGGGACAGAGAGACAGACATAGAGAGAGTAGAAACCAGGAGAGAGAGAGACAGGCAGGGACAGAGAGACAGACAGAGAGAGAGTAGAAACCAAGAGAGAGAGAGAGACAGGCAGGGACAGAGAGACAGACAGAGAAAGAGTAGAAACCAGGAGAGAGAGAGACAGGCAGGGACAGAGAGACAGACAGAGTGAGAGTAGAAACCAGGAGAGAGAGAGACAGGCAGGGACAGAGAGACAGACAGAGAGAGAGTAGAAACCAAGAGAGAGAGAGAGACAGGCAGGGACAGAGAGACAGACAGAGAGAGAGTAGAAACCAGGAGAGAGAGAGACAGGCAGGGACAGAGAGACAGACAGAGAGAGAGTAGAAACCAGGAGAGAGAGAGACAGGCAGGGACAGAGAGACAGACAGAGAGAGAGAGTAGAAACCAGGAGAGAGAGAGACAGACAGGGACAGAGAGACAGACAGAGAGAGAGTAGAAACCAAGAGAGAGAGAGAGACAGGCAGGGATAGAGAGACAGACAGAGAGAGAGTAGAAACCAGGAGAGAGAGAGAGACAGGCAGGGACAGAGAGACAGGCAGAGAGAGACTCACACACACACAAACACAACATAAACTGGAATGCTACAGAACCTTAAACAGACAATACACACTAGCCGAATATTTGACCAAGATAAGAAACAACAAACAGAAACAGACCCTGACGAAGTACAGGCTCAGTGACCACAGCCTGGCCAGAGAAACTGGACATAGGCAGACCTGGCTGCCCAGAGAGGACAGGCTCAGGGACACAGTCTGGACACACACACTGGACACAGGCAGACCTGGCTGTCCAGAGAGGACAGGCTGTGCTCCCACTGCCAGCGGGGAGAAACAGAGACAGAGGTGCACTTCCTACTGCACTGTGACAGATACTCTGGGATTAGAGAAACATTCTTCCCTAAACTCAGAAATCTAGTCCCAGAGTTCCCACACCTGCCAGAATCACAACGGGTCCCAATCCTACTGGGAGAGGGAGGAGGGAACTCAGTTGAACTGGCAGCCCAGTATGTGATCTCCTGTCACAGCCTGAGGAACAGTGAGTCTGTCTCCCAATAATAATAATACAGTGTGTGATCTCCTGTCCCAGCCTGAGGAACAGACAGTGAGCCTGTCTCTCAATAATAATAATACAGTGTGTGATCTCCTGTCCCAGCCTGAGGAACAGACAGTGAGCCTGTCTCTCAATAATAATAATACAGTGTGTGATCTCCTGTCCCAGCCTGAGGAACAGTGAGCCTGTCTCTCAATAATAATAATACAGTGTGTGATCTCCTGTCACAGCCTGAGGAACAGTGAGTCTGTCTCCCAATAATAATAATACAGTGTGTGATCTCCTGTCCCAGCCTGAGGAACAGACAGTGAGCCTGTCTCTCAATAATAATAATACAGTGTGTGATCTCCTGTCCCAGCCTGAGGAACAGACAGTGAGCCTGTCTCTCAATAATAATAATACAGTGTGTGATCTCCTGTCCCAGCCTGAGGAACAGACAGTGAGCCTGTCTCTCAATAATAATAATACAGTGTGTGATCTCCTGTCCCAGCCTGAGGAACAGTGAGCCTGTCTCTCAATAATAATAATACAGTGTGTGATCTCCTGTCCCAGCCTGAGGAACAGACAGTGAGCCTGTCTCTCAATAATAATAATACAGTATGTGATCTCCTGTCACAGCCTGAGGAACAGTGAGTGTGTCTCCCAGTAATGCTCCATCTGTCTACAGTATATGTCAAAATTGTATGATATGTCTCTGTTGTAAATGTCTGTAATATGTCTGTAGATTTTATTATATTATTGTTATTTTTTGTTTTGTGAATTTCATTATTTTATTTGCTTTGGCAACACTGATTGTACCCAGCAGTCATGCTAATAAAGCACCTGGGATTGAATTGAATTGACTGCCAGGGACAGAGAGAGAGTAGAAACCAGGAGAGAGAGAGAGACAGGCAAGGACAGACAGACAGATAGAGAGTAGAAACCAGGAGAGGGAGAGAGACTGGCAGGGACAGAGAGACAGACAGAGATAGAGTAGAAACCAGGAGAGAGAGAGAGAGACAGGCAGGGACAGAGAGACGGATTTCCCTCAGTGTATCAAACTGAGAGCCCTTCCTCGTCACTACATCTCCCCGTCACCCTGCAGGAGAGCAGTACTCACACCAGCAGGGACTCGTACAGCTTCTTCCCAAACTTCTCCTTCACCGTGTTGGCGGTGTCCCTGCAGGGGGAGAGAGGTCCCACTCTCAGTGAACAGGACTCTGCACGGACCCCACGCACATGCACACGCACACGCACACGCGGGACTCTGCACGGACCACACGCACACGCACACGCACACGCACACGCACACGCGGGACTCTGCACGGACCACACACACACGCACCACACACACACGCACACGCACACGCGGGACTCTGCACGGACCACACACACACGCA